>NW_012123598.1:446830-447365 GCF_000951035.1 Colobus angolensis palliatus
CCTACAGTAACCATCCTACAGTAACCATCCTACAGTAACATCCTATGGTAACAGTCCTACAGTAACCGTCCTATAGTAACAGTCCTACAGTAACCGTCCTACAGTAACCGTCCTATAGTAACCATCCTACAGTAACTGCCCTACAGTAACAGTCCTACAGTAACCATCCTACAGTAACATCCTACAGTAACAGTCCTACAGTAACCATCCTATAGTAACTGTCCTACAGTAACAATCCTACAGTAACAGTACTACGGTAACCATCCTATAGCAGTCCTACGGTAACCATCCTATAGCAGTCCTACGGTAACCGTCCTATAGTAACCGTCCTACAGTAACAGTCCTACAGTAACATCCTACAGTAACAGTCCTACAGTAACTGTCCTACAGTGGTGCCAGGAGACCATGGGGATTTCACAGCCTTATTATAAAATCCACTCAACGGCCGGGCGCGGTGGCTCAAGCCTGTAATCCCAGCACTTTGGGAGGCCGAGGCGGGCGGATCACGAGGTCAGGAGATCGAGACCATCCTGGC
>NW_012123598.1:447605-485824 GCF_000951035.1 Colobus angolensis palliatus
AAAAAAAAAAAAAAAAAAAAAAATCCACTCAACATTCACTCTACAAATACTTTTTAGAGAAGCTGAGGGAAGGCACTTTGCAAGATGATGTAAAAAATACCGTGTTGAGCCAGTCCCACCTGGATTGTAGACATGTGGTCCAGGTAATGAGCCTCAGCTTATATCAACCTTTCCCTTCTCATAGAGGCCTTTACAGATCTGTTTTTTTTTTTTTTTTTTTTGAAATGGGGTCTTGCTCTGTAACCCAGGCCGCAGTACAATAGCAGGGTCATAGCTCACTGCAGCCTCCACCACCTCCCAGGCTCATGTGATCCTCTCACCTCAGCTGCCTGAGTAACTGGGATCACAGGCCCACACCAACACACCCAACTAATTATTTTTTTTTTGTAGAGATGGGGTCTCACTGTGTTGCCCAGCTGAGTCTCCTGGGCTCAAGTGCAAATCTCTTAATCTAAGGTAGCGCTCCCCACCCCCACCCCTGCCCCACAGCCAGGTGTGGTGGCCTGTAATCCCAACACTTGGAGAAGCCAAAGTAGGAGGATCACATGAGCCCAGGAGTTCAAGACCAGCCTGGGCAACATAGTGAGACACCGTCTTTGTGAAAAAATTTAAAACTTAGCCAGGTGTGGTGGTGGGTGCCTATAGTCCTGGCTACTTGGGAGGCTGAGGCAGGAGGATCACTTGAGCCATGGTGGTGTAGGTTGCAGTGAGCCATGATTGTGCCACTGCATTCCAGCCCAGGCAACAGAGTGAGAGAACCTCTCTCTTTAAAATAATAATAATAATAATAAAAATGTTTAAGTAGTCCCTCACCCCAATATTACTCTTCTATTTTTCTTTAGGACATTCATAACCATTTGAAAATATATTTTTATATCTTTATTAACTTTAAATGAATTAACTCAACCAGTATTTGACTATCTTGTGATAGGTTCTGCTCTAAACAGTGGAGATACAGAGCTGGGCCTGCTGTATGTGCCTGTAGTCCTAGCTACTCAGGATGCTGAAACAGGAGGATCGCTTGAGACCGGGAGTTTGAGACCACCCTGGGCTATCTAGCGAAACCCTGTCTATAAACAAAAAAGCAAAAAGTCACAATGGAGACACATACATACCACACACACACAAATAATAATAATCCCAAACTCCTAAACAACATAGAAGGTTAGGAGTGTTGTGGAGATAAGACAAACTAGAGCAGATTAAGAATCAGTGAGAGTGGGATAAAACCAGTTGTGCAATACAGAGTGGTTGGGACAGGTCTAATAAGACAGTTAGTTAGGCCGGGCATGGTGGCTCGTGTCTGTAATCCCAGCACTTTGGGAGGCTGAGGCGGGCAGATCATGAGGTCAGGAGATCGAGACCATCCTGGCTAACACTGTGAAACCCCGTCTCTACTGAAAATACAAAAAGTTAGCTGGCCGTGGTGGCATGCGCCTGTAGTCCCAGCTACTCGGGAGGCTGAGGCAGGAGAATCACTTGAACCTGGGAGGCAGAGGTTGCAGTAAGCTGAGATTGTGCCACTGCTCTCCAGCCTGGGTAGCAGAGCGAGACTCTGTCTCAAAAGAAAAAAGAAAAGTTATGTTGTAGCATGGACTTGGAGGAATTAAGGACTCGTCAAGTGGAGATCTGAGGAAACAGTGTTATCATTCAGAGAAAACACATAGGACAATGGAACTGACAGCGCATCCTGGATGTTTGAGGAACACCAAGAAGCCTAGTGCGGCTGGAACTGAATATGCATGGAAGTTGGAGAGATAGATGGAAACAAATTGTGTAGTCTTTTATGCCAGTGTAGAAAGGTTGTCATATGTTCCTATGCGTTCAGAAATGTACCTGGGGTTTTTTGCAGTATGGTCTGGTAAGAAACTCAGACATGCAAATGATTGCCGGGAAGGAAAAACTTTACAGAGTTTTAGAAACAGTAGGCAAAACACATCCTGCAGGGCTATGTGAGAAGCACCAGGGTGGTATAGGAAGCAGAAGCAGACGAAAAAGCAGAGCCCAGATCCTTTACTGTGTTTTCCACAGGAAAAGAAAGGCAGGGCTGCGTAATCAGAAGAGGATTTGCTAGTTTGAATAAAGTTAGTAGACTTTGGGGTCTAGGGACTGTCCCTGTCTGCCTAGTACTTGGCCCTGGAGTCATTCGGGCAAAAAAAAAAAAAAAAAAAAAAAAAAATTGTCTCCTGTAGTGTAAGAGCCAGACAGAGGAGATGATTCACATTAGGGGACTCTGGATTTGTTAGTATGCAAATAAAAGGCATGGTTGAGAGTGAGTCATTTGCAATCTCTAAGAATCAGTTAACTCTAAATGACAAGGTCCCAAATTCCATAGCATCAAGAATGCAGAAAATAAGAAAATACAGCTAATGCACTGTGAAATGGGTAGCCATCATGGGGTTTTGAACAGAGCTGTGATGTTATCTGATTTATGTTTTTTGTTTGTTTGTTGAGACGGAGTCTCGCCCTGTCGCCAGGCTGGAGTGTCACGATCTCAGCTCACTGCAGCCTCCTCCTGGGTTCAAGTGATTCTCCCGCCTCAGCCTCCTGAGTAGCTGGGATTACACGCACGTGCCACCATGCCCGTCTAATTTTTTGTATTTTTAGTAGAGACAGGGTTTCACCGTGTTAATCAGGATGGTCTCGATCTCCTGACCTCGTGATCCACCCACCTCAACCTCCCAGACTGCTGGGATTACAGGTGTGAGCCACCGCGTCTGGACTGATTAATGTTTTAAAAGGATCACTCTGGGTACTCTACAAAAATTGGAATATGGGAGGGGCAAGAGGGAGAAGTCCTGTTAGGGAGCTCTGGCTCTTTTCAGATGTGGAAGGTGGAGGATAACTTAAGCCAATGTAGTGAGAGGGAGGTGGTTTACCACAAGGTACAGATAACAGTAGATCAAGGAGAACAATGAGTAATTGAATTGATACAAATATATGGAAAAGTATGAATGGCTTTATGGGATGGATTGTTTCTAAAGCTATCCATTCCCCCACACGAGCTGCTCCAATGGCTCGTCGTGTTCACGATGATACTGCTGATGTATCTTATATAAATGTTATACTAAATGTAGATGCTCAGTAAATATGATTGTTTTGCTGTAAGAGACTCTGGGCTAGGGCCAGGGCTTGGGTTCTACACAAAAGTGTGAACTCATCAGGCTTCAGTTGCTCAGATGCTATACATGCTAAAGAAAGGAATGGCCCGTGGCCAGCTCCATGAAGACAGTTCTCTTGAGTTTCTGGAATATTTTGCCTGGTAAGAGTAATTTTTAAGCCTGAGTCCATAGGCCTTGATGTATGGATTTGATGAGATAATTTATTCTAAGAATATTGTCACTGAAAAGGGGTCCCAATCCAGACCTCAAGTGGGTTCTTGGATCTTGCATAGGAAAGAATTCAGGATGAGTCCATAAAGTGAAAGCAAGTTTATTAAGAAAGTAAAGGGGCCAGGCATGGTGGCTCACGCCTATAATCCCAGCACTTTGAGAGGCCGAGAAGGGTGGATCATCTGAGGTCAGGAGTTTGAGACCAGCCAGGCCATCATGGCAAAACCCCATTTCTGCTAAAAATACAAAAATTAGCCAGGCGTGGTGGCACATGCCTGTAATCCCAGCTACTCGAGAGGCTGAGGCAGGAGAATCGCTTGAAACCCAGGAGGCGGAGGTTGCAGTGAGCCAAGATCGCACCACTGCACTCCAGCCTGGGTAATAGAGCAAGACTCCATCTCAGAAAAACAAAAAAAGGAATACAGAATGGCTACTCCATAGGCAGAGCAGTAGTTCGGGCTGCTGGACTAAGGCTACTGACAGTTATCTATTGATTACATGCTAAACGAGGGTTGGATTATTCATGAGTTTTCCAGGAAAGGAGTGAGCAATTCTCAGAACTGAGGGTTCCTCCCCTTTTTTTAGACCATATAGGGTAACTTCCTGACATTGCCATGGCATTTGTGAACTGTCATGGTGCTGCTGAGAGTGACTTTTCGCGTGCTAATGCATTGTAATTGGGATATAATGGGCAGTGAGGACAACCTTGGTTTTGGCCGTCTTGGTTTTGGTGGATTTTGGCCAGCTTTACCACAAGCTGTTTTATCAGCAGGGTCTTTATGACCAGTATTTCGTGCTGCCCTCCTAGCTCATCCTGTGACTTAGAATGCCTGACTTCCTGGGAATGCAGCACAGGTGTCAGCCTCATTTTACCCAGCCCCTATTCAAGATGGAGTTGCTGTGGTTCAAATGCTTCCGACAATATTCCTCGTGGTGAATGCTGGATGTTGCATGCCGGAGGCCCTGGGCCACGCTGCATGTTTGCTTTTGGCAAGGGCTGTATGGCTTGCAAGCACCCTGTATTCCTATGTAAATGACCCTCCAGAAAAACCCCAGAAATGAATGCTTGAGTGAACTTCCCTGGCTTGTATTGTAATACCGTCAACATGTTGTCACACCTCTTTGCTGGGGGAATTAAGTGTGTCCCTCTGTGACTGTAATGGGAGATGACACCCAGAGTTTTGTGCCTGGTTTATTTCCCGTGGACTTCACTCTATGTGATTTTTCCCTTTGGTGATCTTGGTCTATATCCTTTTGTTGTAATAAACTGTAACCATAACAGCTTTTCTGAGCCTTGTGTGTACTTCTAACAAATCATGAAGCCTGAGGTTGTATGGGGGAGTAAACCCTGCATAATAGGTAACCTAAAATATCAAAATGATTAAGGCCATTCATCCACTTATCCATTTAGCAAATATCTGAATATCTACTACTGACCAGGAACTATGTGCATGGAACAATTAGGATAAAATCCGTATTAACATCTGTGCTCTTTTGAAGCTGGAAATCTAGTTGGTGAGACAGTCAGGAGTCAGTCTCAAACCTAAATATATATGCATGCACACACACACAGGCACACACAGATATTTATGAAAGAATGCTTATGACGTAGCTGGGATGAAGGACAAATATGCACTACTGGATAAAGTGTGTGGTAGGGGCAGGTGGGAAAAAGGAAACAAAGTGAAAGCAGAAAGGGCATAAATTATGCAAGATGAAAGGTAATAAATTAGGCACGTCCCAGACCAGATAAAGCCCAAAGGATTGACCATGTAATGATTTGGGAGTTGTTTTTAGAGATGAGGTCTCACTTTGTTGCCCAGGCTGGTCTCAAATACCTGGGCTCAAGCAATCCTCCTACCTTGGCCTCCCAAAGTGCTGAGATTACAGTTATGAACTACAACACCTGGCCATGATTTGATTTTTATCCCAAGAGTTAAAGGAAGCCATAAAAAGTTTTAAGGAAACATAGTAGGGGCACAGGGAGGGGGAAGCAGAGCACTATTAAATCTGAGATGGTTCTCTGGTTTCAGCTTAGAGAATGAAGAGAAAATGTGGGTAAAAGGAGACTCAGTAATTGAGATGATAGATGATGATTGGATGGACTAGGAAGAGGTGGTAGAGTGGAGAGAAGTGGACATACTTGAGAGACATGTAAGAGTTAAAAATGATGGGGCTGGGCACGGTGGCTCACGCCTGTAATCCCAGCACTTTGGGAGGCCAAGGCAGGTGGATCACGAGGTCAGTAGATGGAGACCATCCTGACCAACATGGTGAAACCCTGTCTCTACTAAAAATACAAAAATTAGCTGGGTGTGGTGGCAGGCACCTATAATCCCAGCTACTTGGGAGGCTGAGGCAGGAGAATCGCTTGAACCCGGGAGGCGGAGGTTGCAGTGAGCCAAGATCGCATCACTGCACTCCAGCCTGGGGACAGAACGAGACTGTCTTAAAAAAAAAAAAAAAAAAAAGACAACTTTCTGATTGTACATGAGGGAAGGAGAGATTGAGGAAACTATGCTGAGTTGGAAATTTCTAGCCTAGGTAACTTAACAATGCCATGTAGTAAAGAGGGAAGACTGAAGTAGATCAAAGTCAGGGAGAAGCATTTTATTGATCTTATTTACATCAGGTAAAGAATGAGGTATCTCTGAAACATCTATGTGAGGATAGCAAGAAGATAACTGGTAATTCAGGTCTAGAGCTGTAAGGATTGCTCAAGACTAGGGTACTCTGTTTTCAATGCCATCGAAGGAAGGAAGATAACTGAAGCCAAGGGCACAGATGCGGCCCGGGGAGAGGCCATATGAGGCAAAAGAGCCTTGGACAAAACCTTTAGGTATTTCAACATTGAGTGGGCAGCTAGATATGGATGAGTGCACAAAGAAGGGAGAGAGGGAGGGATCGAACGAGGAAAAAGATGTTACAGAGCCAAGGAAAGAGAACATAGTTCAGGAATTGAGTGTGAGACACAATCAAATTCTACTGATGGCCCAAGAAAGACAAGGACTTGTGATTTATAAGCATGAAGTCACTTCTGACCTTAGTCACAGTGTCAGAGAAGGTGGCATTATAGCAAGGACTTCCACAAAGAGTAGAGGTTTGGGAAGTGGAGAGAAGAAAAGCAAGAAAGAGGTAATGGAGAAGTGAAAATATTACACAAAAAGGAAAACATCTCTAAGAGGCTCCTCTGTTAAAGGAGGAGAGGGACGAAAGGACAAATAATCAAGTTGGAGAAACCCACACACACGCAGGAAAGACCAGAGTGGTGGTGACTACACTCAAGCAGAAGTCAGTTGTGCAAAGATAACTTAGAAAGGGTGAAAGTGACCAAAGAATATGCAGATTAAAAACAGGCTTGTAGGTGGCCATGATGACATCGAAGGCAAATGTTAGGAGGAAACTCAAGATTGCAAAGGAGGTGACCACTGCTTACGTGTGATTCCAGGGATCAACGAGACAGAGTGAGAAGGGAACACTTCAAACACGTGTCATTTTACCCAAGAGCAGGGATATGGAATGGCACTGGGAAAGGCAAACAGGTATGTTGAGAGGCTGTACAACTGCAATGCCGTAGGTCATAAGAAAAGAGAGTTAATGCAGATGCCTGAGAATATCAAGAAAACAAATTATATAGGTAGGACTGGGAAATAATATACAGAAAGACATTTCTTCCTTCAAACCTCAAACAGCTTGGAGAAATGACAGATCTAAAGTCTTGACTACTGAGATCACTGGGATCCCACCAACACATTGGTCCCTTGGATGTCTGGTTCCTAGTAATGCACCTAAACAGTCCTTCCTTGGCATCGATCCATCCTCCAATCCATGGTTCTATACCGTGTTGCCTCATGTACATACCCAGTACTCTAGAAATTACATGGAAATTACATGATGAGGCCAACACATCAGGAGATACTGCCACTGAAGAGATACTTAGCTACACACACTTCCCAAGAAAGGGGCACACACCAGGCAGTGTAGGACCACATGTGGAAGCATGAGGATCAGAAAAACAGCAGGAGTTGGGGGAAAGCATGGGCAGGAAACTTCACTGTGCTTTTGCAGGTAAGAATGGTCAAGACAAGGTAAGCGAGCTAAGCAGGGTTAGGCTTGACTTTCTTATTTATTTTTTTGAGACAGGCTCTCACTCTGTCACCTAGGCTGGAGTACAGTGGTGCCATCACAGCTCACTGCAACCTCAGCCTCCTGGGCTCATTTAATACTCCCACCTCAGCCTCCCAAGTAGCTGGGAGTACAGGCATACAACCACCATGCCTAGCTAATTATTGTTTTTTTTTTGTTTTTTTTTTTTGTAGAGATGGAGTCTCACTATGTTGCCCAGGCTGGTCTGAACTCCTGGATTCAAGTGATCCTCCCACTTCAGCTTCCCAAAGTGCTGAGATTACAGGCCTGAATTTCATTAGGGACTGTCCCTACTTGCTTAATATCTGACCCTGGAGTGGTTATGGCAGGAAGATAGTGGCTCCATGTGTGAGGCCTTGATAAAGGGGGTAGTAGAAGGGAATGGGCACTGAATTGTTGGGTTGCGTATCAAAGGCACATACCCAGGGGAGTCCTTTGCTACCACTTAAAATTAGCTAGTCCTGGGATGGGCAGTCTCTCAGGATCAGCACGGCCCCACTTGCCAAACAGCAGAATAGCCAGTAGAGTGGCTCATGCCTGTAATCCCAGCACTCTGGGAGTCTGAGGTGGGAGGATTACTTGAGCCCAGGAGTTTGAGGCTGCAGTGAGTTAGGATCACACCACTGCCCTCCAGCCTGGGCGACAGTGAGACCCTATCTCTAAACAAAGCCAGCAAAATAAAAACACATGTGAATACATGGATCTCCAATTAAAGTGAGGCAGAGTGGCTATGAATGTCCTTTCCAGCAGGTAAGAACAAGGACAGAAAGTATAAGTAGGTAGTCTGTCTCCCAGGTCCATGCTCTTGACACTGCTCCAAAAGAGGCAAAAGAAACTGTCCATTTACGATTTAGCTGAGACCATCCAATTGTAAGATACGAAACACAAACAGATTTTGCTAGGAGCAAAAATAATCCATCTCTTAGCAATCATTTAAAATCCTCAATCCTCAAAATTGAAATGCATCACTGAGCATTGTGGAGCCTTGCCAGCTTTCCACAATGGAAAGGAAAGGCTGGCTGTGGGCTGGAGTCCGAGTACAAAGAGGAGTTACAGAGACCAGATTTCTCAAGGTCTCTAGCATCAAGTCTCTGTAAGGGCCCTCTCAGCTGGAGCCAACTGCTCCCACTTCCTCCAAGTGAAACTCACAGACAGAGCCATCAAACTGATTAAGCCTGCAACAACATATTCTTTAATCTCAAATTATCCACATTTAATGATACAGAAATTATGACGAACTCCATATTCAACTATCTCTGTTGTAGCCAGAAGCTACAACTTTCAATAGCAAGAACAAAGAGTGGATGAGAAACTGACATACGTGCTAGGGAAAGAACACAGCATTTACCTACCCATCACGTCTGCCAAAGTAAAGGCCAAGAAAGAGTGTATCTGCAAGTCAAATCACTTGAAGCCTATCTATGAAAGATATTAGGCAGAGGCAAGATCCTTTCTCACAAGACTTCCTCTGCTTCCTGTCATCACTGAATTAAATCCTGGCCAGTTTGTTAAGTATTTTCACTGTGACTCTGATTTTTTTTTTTCTTGGTTACAATGGTTTACAGGTATATAAGCCTTCATCTCAAAGCTATGGTTTATTTTTGTTACAGAAAATTTTATTTGCTTAATGTTACAGAAACTTAAGCTAACTCAGCATTCTTCCATTTAAGTTACTGTGAAAAAGACAACACAGCAGGCCAGAGACTGCTACTCTTTGATTTTGCAAGGTTCATCCTTGGCTGGAGTCTGGACTTTAGGTTTCGGGAGGTTTCCCATTGTTCCCAGTAATGAGAAGTAGCTCCATGTGCCTAAATTGTCTGTGCACGTGGCTTATGCTGAACACCTCCTATTCTTCTGGAGGTCTAGAACTGTGGTATGTGCTAGAAAGGGAGTCCAATATAATCTCGGAGCAATGGGTGCCCAAGACGACTTCCTGGAACACATCTCACACGCGTTGTTGTGAAGTCCCAGATAGAGCTTCAGTGAAGCACATCCTGTGTAATTTCATTAAGATTCTCGAAGACTGTGCCTGGTTTCCTCTGGACTTGGGTCTGAGCCTTTTCCTTTTACTGAGTTTGCTCTGGATTCTTTCGGTGTGGTAAATTATAGCCATTGAGTATGACAAAATGCTGAGTCCTGTGAGTCTTCCTAGCAAATCATCAAATCTGGAAGGGGTCTTAAGGACTCCAGCAGTCATTCATTATGACTTCTAAAATTGTGTACATAGGTCCATAAAAGTCCATGTAGATTCTCTTTGAGGTCAAGGTATGCCACATATGGTGCCACCTATATGCACAGCTTTGTGGTAAATGCGCTAAGGGAACTGAAAATTGTAATTAAAAAAAATACCCTGCTGTGTATGGCCATTTACCAAAACACACATATATATTAAGGGTCTACTAAGGAACAAAAAGGAATGGGGCAGTGGTTGGACGGGGGGATGATAAAGGAAAAAGAAATGGCCACAATGTGTCTGGTTTGAGTAATGACAGAAATTAGGGGGATTCACTGATGTTCTTCAGGCATCTCAAACACACTTAAAACCACATGCATGCCTTAGCCCTTCTCTACTCCTTCCCCCCACCCTTCCCACATTTCCTCAAACCCAGACATTCTCCGTCTTTTCTACAGTCACAATAGCTTATGCAGGTATTAAAGAGTGAGTCTGGTTTATCTCATTTGCTCGAAGGAATGGCCAAGATGTACTGTCAAATAAGAATAGTAGATTATAAATAAATGAGCACAGTTTGACCCATTTTAGTAAAAATAAGTGACAAAAAACTTACCATATGTTTTTTAGTAAAAATAAGTGACAAAAAACTTACCATATGTTTTTTTACCAGGAAACAAAAACTTACCATATGAGAAGCAATGAAGTGGCTGAGGACATGGATTCTGAAGCCAGTGTAATGGCTTCCAATCCCCAAACCCAAATTTCATAATTGTGAAACCTTTGACAAATTCCTTAGTCTTTCTGTATCTCAGTTTTCTAATCTGTTAAAGGGCAGAAATAATGTTATGGAGCTGTAATAAACGTTAAAAGAGCTGATGCATGTAAAACATTCAAAACAATGTCTGATACACAGCAATACTTTATGTTTCTGTTCTCTTATGATGATTATGGGTGCATCCCCATGACCAAGGTCATGGCCACATGACACATGCATATAGGCTCAGTGAGTACAAATACAGAAAAGGTGTGGAAGGATGACCACTGGGGAATGACATGAGAAACATCCAACTTGGAAACATGGATTTAGGGAAACTCTGTAGATCACTGAGAGTAAAGAGTCTTCAGCGTGAATTAACTCACTCATGGGGTGAAGGACAAGTTAGAAAACAGCAATGATCACAACAGATGCTGGGAAATAAAGCTGTTTTATAGATGGAAGAAAGACACAGACCCTACAAAGGAAAAAAGCTAGGAATTCACAGAGGCCAGGAAACGACCTTCAAGTCAGAGATTTAGCAGTATGGAGGTCCAAAAAGAGAGTGAGGGGGTGAAAAGGGACCTTTCTGAGACCTGCTTAAGTCAGACAACGGTGGTGGAAGCCATTTAGTAGTGTCTGGGGAGTAAAAGGAAATGTAAAGGGGTGGGGACAGTGCACAGAACAGTTACTCAGGGCATATGTGTGGAAGAAAGAAGGAATAACCAGAACTTGATAGGCAAGGAAGGGTGAAATAGGTTGGAAATGAGGCTTGAGATCTGAATAAAGCTATAGATTATGGGAAAGAAGTTGGTTAATAAGAAGTTGAAGACTAAACAAGAGTACGAAAGACAGAGGACACAGACAAATTTGGTTCGGGAAGGGTGCGTGGGTCTAATAAAAAAGTATAAGAGTGATTTTAGAAGAGGAATGACCCCTTCTCCATTGAGGATATAACAAGGCTTACAGAGCTGGAGGATTTTACATACAACCTTCCCCTGGAGTATGTAACTCTGAATGATATGCAGATCACCCTCAGTTATAAGATCTGTTGACAGAAATATTTAAGGAGCCCAATATAAAAGACTACAGGACTTCTACTCCTCCAGATAATTCAGGATTTCTATTCAAATATTGAGACAAACCACCAGAAAACCATGACTTTGGAATTTAGTTTTGTCTGTTTTCTCTGCCCTTTAGTATTATAAACTAAGCAAAGAAATCAAAGATGTACAAAAGAACCAAATGGAAATTAAACAACTGAAAAATGCAAAAACCAGAATGAAAATTCACTAGACAAGCTCAACAGTAGACTGCATATGACAGAAAAAAAAAAAAAGAATCAGTGAGCTGAAAAAAAGTCAACAGAAATTAACCAATATGAAACAAAGGGAAAAACAGACCAGAAAAAGGGGGTAAACATGAAAGCACAAGAGACCTCTAAGACAGTAACAAAAGATCTACCATTCATATCACTGGAGTTCCAGAGGGGAGAAAGAGTAGGGATGAAAAAATATTTCAAGAAATAATGGTCGGCCGGGCGCGGTGGCTCAAGCCTGTAATCCCAGCACTTTGGGAGGCCGAGACGGGCGGATCACGAGGTCAGGAGATCGAGACCATCCTGGCTAACACGGTGAAACCCCGTCTCTACTAAAAATACAAAAAACCTAGCCGGGCGAGGTGGCGGTCGCCTGTAGTCCCAGCTACTCGGGAGGCTGAGGCAGGAGAATGGTGTAAACCCGGGAGGCGGAGCTTGCAGTGAGCTGAGATCCGGCCACTGTGCTCCAGCCTGGGCCACAGAGCGAGACTCTGTCTCAAAAAAAAAAAAAGAAATAATGGTCAAAAATTCCCAAATTTGGCAAAGGGCATAAACCTACAGATCAAAAAGCTGAAAAAAACTAAACAGGATACACCAAAAAAAGTCATGTCACACATCTCATAACCAAACTTCTGAACACAACAACAACAAAACAAACAAACAAACACTTTGAACGCAGGTTGATAAAAATGACACATTACGAACTAGGGAACAGCAGTTCAAATGGTAACAGATTTCTCATCTGAAACCGTAGCAGACAGAAGGAACAAACATGTTTCTCAAGTACTAAAAGAACTGCAGACCCTAAATCCTGTATCGCACAAAAATATCCCTCAGGAATGAAGGGAACATAAAGACACTTTTAGAGACACCAGCAGACCGACCCTAGAAAAAAGGCTACAAGAAGTTCACCAAACAGAAAGAAAATGTTAATAGAAGGTGGCTTAGAATTTCAAGAAAGAATAGTGGAATGGGTAAAGAGATCAACAAGCAATATTTGCTGTGACTTTTGTAAAATATATTTGACAGTGGAAGCAAAAATTACGTTTTCCAACATGGTGCTCAATTTTGAAGAGGAATTACTTTAGACAATTATATTAACAGGCATGGTAAAGGGACCAATGGAAGTAAGGTTTCTATACATCAAAGTGCTACATTTTTCATACCATTAACTGTAATTATGTTACATATGTACATTATACTACTTAAAGCAACCACTAAAAAAAACAAAGAAATATATTTTAAAAACACTACAAATATATCAAATGGAATTCTAAAAAATGTTCAAGACCAAAACACAAACAAACCCAAAAAACTCAAGAAAGAAGCAATAGGAAACACAAAAAACCAAAAAACTAATCACAAAATGGCAGACATAACACTAACATAATTATTGTAAACTTTAAATGGTCTAAATACACCAATAAAAGACAGAAATATGCAAACTGGGACCAGGCACAGTGTCTCATACCTTTAATCCCAGCACTTTGGGAGGCTGAGGTGGGCAGATCACCTGAGGTCAGGAGTTTGAGACCAGCCTGGCCAACATGATGAAATCCCGTCTCTACTAAAAATACAAAAATTAGCTAGGTGTCGTGGCAGGAACCTGTAATCCAAGCTACTTGGGAGGCAGAGGGTGCAGATTGTGCCACTGCACTAGCCAGGGTGACAGAGCAAGACTCCATCTTTAAAAAAAAAAAAAAAAGCTGATGTGGTGGCTCATACCAGTAATCCTAGCACTTTGGGAGGCTGAGGCGGGTGGATCACCCGAGGTCAGGAGTTCGAGACCAGCCTGGCCAACATGGTGAAACCTCATGTCTATTAAAATACAAAAAATTAGTCAGGCATGGTAGCAGACGCCTGTAATCCCAGCTACTCAAGAGCCTGAGGCAGGAGAATCACTTGAACCTGGGAGGCGGAGGTTACAGTGAGCCGAGATCACACCACTCCACTCCACCCTGGGCAACAAGAACAAAACTCCGTCTCAAAAAAAAAAAAAAAGGCCAGGTGCAGTGGCTCAAGCCTGTAATCCCAGCACTTTGGGAGGCCAAGGTGGGCAGATCACAAGGTCAGGAGATAGAGACTATCCTGGCTAACATGGTGAAACCCCGTCTCTATTAAAAATACAAGAAAATTAGGCAGGTGTGGTGGTGGGCACCTATAGTCCCAGCTACTCAGGAGGCTGAGGAAAGAGAATGCCGTGAACCCGGGAGGCGGAGCTTGCAGTGAGCCAAGATCGCGCCACTGCACTCCAGCCTGGGCAACAGAGTGAGACTCCGTCTCAAAAAAAAAGATATGCAAACTGGATATAAAATCACAACCCAAATATATGCTGTTCACAAGAAACTTACTCCAAATATAGTGATACAGACAAGGTTTAAAAAAATGATGAAAATGTATAAATCATGCAAACATCAACCCAAAATGTAAGAATGACCACACGAATATCAGATAAAAATTGATGAGTATTAACAGGAGCAAAAAAGGACATTACTTAGTTATAAAAGGGTCAATACACCAAGACTACTAAGCAAATCTATATGTGTATATATCAAACAACAGAGCTTTAAATTATGTGGAGCAAAAACTGATAGAACTTAAAGGAGGAATAGATAATTCCACAATTATAGTTCAGGACTTCAACATCCCTCTCTTGGCAATTGATAGAAATACTAGAGAGAAAACCAGCAAGGATATAGGAGACCTAAATAACACCACCAACTAACAGGATCATACAAACATGTATAGAAACTCTACCCAATGACCGAGAACACACATTCTTTTCAAGCAGCTATATAAAACAAGATAGCCTATATCCTGGATCATAAGGAAAAAAAGTCAACAAATTTAAACAGTAGCATCAAATGCAAAACAAATTAGAAATCAATAACAAATAGCAGGGAATACTCCAAATACTATTAAACAATATACTTCTAAATAATTCATGGGTTAGAGAAGATGTCTCAAAAGGAATCAGGAAATCTGAGAACTGAGTAAGATAATCAAAAACATATTAAAACTTGTGGGATGAAACTAACAATACTGTAAGAAAAATGTACAGAACTTAAAGCTTACATGAAAAAAGAAAAAAACCTCAAATCAATAAGCTAAACACCCACCTCAGGAAACCACTGAGTCAAATACAATCAAAGCAACTAGAAGGAAGGATACAATACAGATCAGAGCAGATATCAGTGAAATTAAGAACAGAGAGTGGAGAAAAATCAGTGATATAAAGTGCTATTTCTTTGAAATGATCAATGAAATTGACATATGTCTACAAAGACTGACAATAAGTGATACATTTCCAGTATCAAGAATACAACAAGGAACGTAAGTACAGATCCTGCTGCCATCAAGAGGATAAAAGGAAATATTTCAAAGAATGCTACAAATTAGAATATTCACATAAAATGAACACTTCCTTAAGAAAATCTATAAAAATTCATTCAATATGAAATACTCTGAATAGTTCTATACCTATTAAATAAAATAAATACATAATTAAAAAGCATCCAAAAGGAAAATCTCCAGGTCCCACTTGTTTGCTGGAGAATGCTACCAAACATTAAAGGAACAAATAACACCGATTCAACATATGATCTTCCAAAAAAACGGAAGATAATTCCTTCCAACTCATGTTAGGAGGCTAGTTATCATCTAGACATCAAAACCAAACAGTAACAGCTGAAGGAAAAAAAACTACAGATTATCACTCATGAAATTAGAGGGAAGCTTCCTCAACAAAATACTAGCAAATGAAATACTGTAGCATAGTATATAAACAAAATTATACTCCATGAGCAAGTAGGGCTTATCACAAGGATGTGAGGCTGGTTCAATACTGGAAACTCAGTCCAGGTAACACATCAACTGACTACAGAAGTAACATGACATAATTAAATTAATCAGTGGAGAAAAAGCAAGTGACAAAATTCAACACTTATTAATAATAACCAAAAAATCCCAGCAAATTAGGAATAGAGAGAAACTTTCTAAACTCGATAGAGAAACTCTTTGGAAGAAACTTTCCACATCACATTAATGAGAAACTGAACATTTCCCCCCAATATCATGAACAAGGCATGGATAACTTGTCACTATTTGTATTCAACATCACACTGGAAATCCTACCTAGTGCAGTAACATGAGAAAAGCAAATAAAAGGTGTACAGATGGGAAGCAAGAAATAAAACTGTCCCAAACTGCAAATGATATTTCTATGTTTAAAACCTTAAGGATTATCCCAAAGGAAATGGCAAGAAATGATGAGTTTAGAAAGGATGCAAGACAGCAAGATGGAAAAAATAATGTTTCTGTATACTAGCCAACATCATGTGAAAACTGAAATTTTGATCAATGCCATTTACAATCACGCAAAAAACTATGAAGCTATGAATCTTATTTTAAATGTGCAGGAGTTATACTATGTAAACTATAAAACAGTAATGAAATATATCGAAGAAAATTTAAAGAAATGAAAAGATATGCCATGTTCATGAATTGGAAGGCTAAGATGCCAATACTCAACATACTGATCTACAGATTTAACTCAATTATATCAAAATCCAAGCAAGAGTATTTGAAAAACAGAAAAATCAATCCTAAAGTGTATATGGAAAGTCAAAGAAACTAGGAATGCTAAATGAATTTTAAATAAAAATAAGACAAAAGAAATCACATTACCTAATTTTGAGATTTACCATACAGCTATAGCAATCAAGTAAACCGACAGATGGGAATCAAGAAAAATTGTGTTAGTGTTCAAAACCCATTAAAAAAGGATTTTTTTAAAATCAAAGACTTAAACAGTCTTAAGTGTTGGAATAAAATGTGCGCATTCATGTTTCCTTTAATCCTTAAATATAAAAGTATTTCATAACGCAAGCCTTCACATTTCTCATAAAAACAATGCTTCTTAAGAAGAGACAATGTTGTAGAACAAAGACATTCAGTAAGTTTCCAGACCTTCCCTTACTAACTTTCCTGACGTGGGACAGAAACGTACATATAAGACAACAGTATAAAAGAAGCAGTGTCTGCATTTCATTTTTTCTATGTCACCTCTTTTTATAAAAATTCCTGAGATAACACTGCACTGTAAACTAACGACAAAGATGGAGCTAAAGGTTTTCCTAAGTGCATAACAACCATTGGGTGCTTTTCCAGGATGAATTCAGATGGAGAATAAGGCTCTAAGCTGTGTGATTTTCTAATATGACTCCTTAGGTGACAAATGACATTTGGCAACAGGTTTTCTCACAGTGAAGACACTTGAGGGGTTTCTCTTTGGTATGTATGATCAGATGCCATGTAAGATGCTTCCTCTTGCAAAAGATTTTCCTCAGTGGTGACATTCAAAAAGTTTTTCCCCAATAAAAGTTCTTGGATGTTGACTGAGGTCTGCCCACTTGGAAAAGGTCTTCCCACATCGGTTACACTGATAGGATTTCTCCCAGCATGCATCCTTTGATGCTGAGTGAGGGAGGAGCTGCGACTGAAGGCCTTTCCACATTCACTGCACTCATACGGCTTCTCTCCAGTGTGGATGATGGCGTGTCGAATAAGGTTTGTGCTCCAGCAAAATGTTTTCCCACACTCAATGCATTCATAGGGCTTCTCTCCACTATGAATCCGCTGGTGCCTTGTGAGGCCTGACCTGCGGTTGAAGGCCTTTCCACACTCCATGCACTCATAGGGCTTCTCTCCAGTGTGGATGCTGAAGTGGCGAATAAGGTCTGCCCTATTGCTAAAGGCTTTCCCACATTCTTTGCACTCGAAAGGCTTTTCTCCAGTGTGGGCCCTTTTATGCAAGATAAAAGTAGAGCAGTGGGTGAAGGCCTTTCCACATTCACTACACACAAAAGGCTTCTCCCCAGTGTGAATCCGCTGGTGCCTCTTGAGGTATGATCGGTGGTTGAAAGCCTTCCCGCACTCGAGGCACTCAAAGGGCTTCTCCCCAGTGTGGATGACATAGTGGTGAATCAGGGCTGCGCTCTCACAGAAGGCCTTCCCACATTCACTGCACTCATAGGGCTTCTCCCCGGTGTGAGTCTGCTGGTGCCACATGAGGTATGACCTGTGTTTGAAGACCTTGCCACATTCGAAGCACTCGTAGGGGTTCTCACCACTGTGGATGATGTAGTGTCGAATGAAGCCTGGCCTATCTCGAAAGGCTTTGCCACACTCTTTGCACACAAAGGGTTTTTCTCCCGTGTGGCTCCTGTTGTGCAAGACGAACGTGGAGCGGTGGGTGAAGGCCTTTCCGCATTCACTGCACTTGTAAGGCTTCTCTCCGCTGTGAATCCGCTGGTGCTGGGTGAGGTGTGACTTCCGATTAAAAGCCTTTCCGCACTCCATGCACTTATAGGGCTTCTCCCCAGTGTGGACCATGTGGTGCTGCAGGAGGTATGTACTCTTGCTAAAGGTTTTCCCACACTCTGTGCATTCGTAGGGCTTCACTCCAGAGTGAATCCGCTCATGCCGAGCAAGCAGACGTTTCTTGTTAAACACTTTTTCACATTCACTGCATTTAAAGGTATTTTCCTCTTCCTGAATCACTGGATTTTCACCTGATCCATGAGAGTCACAGTCACGGACATCGTCTCCTAAGGAAACCTGCTCCTGTATAACCCCTGAACACACACCATCAGCTGTCCCTAAACCATCATGTTTGGGGCTCACTTTTCCGGGAAGCTTCTCCTTTTGGGAATCTAGCCCTGGTCTCGAGTGCTCTCCCTGCATTTCTGATAGCCCATCCTGATCCTCGGGTTGCCCCATCTGGGAGTCCCCTGAAGCTCCTTGTGTTAGTTGTCCCCAGGATGAGATTTCTTCAGACAAGGCTGGCTCACAGGCGGTAGGTTCCGGGTTCTCGGGTTTTCCTTTGTCACCTGAAAGAAATCCAATACACAAAAGGGCCTGTTAGTAATGTGAAAAGAGAAGAAACAAAATCACCCCTTCGGTGCCTTTATGTCTGTTATATTTTGCCATCTTGAACCCCAGGTCTGTAATTTGTTTCTTTTCTTTTCCTTGGATTCCTGACTCCTTGAAAGGGAGACCAGGCAGAGAGACCGGGCGAGGGGACAGGGCCTAGGGTGGAGATACCGCCTCAATTCCAGACTGAATATTTATGTAAAGGTAACTCATTATGGGTCCCTAAATAGTTTATCCTAAATAGATGACTCTGGCTGAGGTCTGGTGGCACCAGAAAGGCCAATCAGTGAGTAGAAGGTTAGGTCTCTGAGCCACAAGGTATCAGCTGAACTCTGGAAAAGGGGCGAAGGCTGGAAACTTCACATGGCACTATGGGCAATGTCTCGATCAATTGCGCTTGTGTAATAAAGCTCAATAAACTCTAAAAACCAGAGCTCCACTGAGTTTCCTGGGTTTGCAATGCTCTGTGCACATATTTTACACATCAATGCTGGGTGCGTAACAAGTCACCGAGGAAGTTTTGTGTTTGGAACGCCCTCAGCCTGTGTCCTCTTCTAATTTGTATGCTTTGTCTGTAATACACAAAACTGTGAGTATAATAGGTTTTAGAAAGTCTTGTGAATCTTTTTAGCAAGTTATGAAACCTGAGGGTGGTTTCAGGAAGTCCCTGAATTTGCAGTTGGAATTAGAGGATTTGGGCGGACTTGACAAAGTCCTGGAGGACTGTGTCCTTAATCCTGAGTTTGTCTAATCCTGGGCAGAAAAAGATCGAGGCAGTTTTCCAGTAGAAGGTACCCAGTGAAGTAAGTCCTACTGTCACGAGAGAAAGCGGAGAAGACGCTACAGCCTTAGGAGACAGAACATGCAAATGAGCTACAGCACATGAGAGGCTTGTGGTGATGAGAGTCTAGGAGAGAGGCACAGGGGAACTGATTCCCAACATCCTGACCTAGGTGACAGCTGTGAAGAGCAGTGCCACTCTCAGGACAGGGCTCATAAGGCAGACGTACCACTCTGGCACAGACACGATGCCAACTGGAAATAAAGAAGAACAGAGAGCTCAGAAATCCCGTTGCACACAGATGGGGCCTTGGTAGATGGCAAGGAGGCACAGCACCTCAGTGGTGAGAGACTACTAAGGAAATAGAGCTAGAAAAATTGCCTACCCACATGGGGAATGGAAATATTGTATTCCATCACATTCTATACTCAAAACCAACTTCAGATTGATAAAGACTTAAATGCCAAATGGCAAGTTTTACAACTGACAATAAACAAGAATACCTCTTCAATATTAGGGTAAAGCAACATTTTTTTCCACAAGGCACAAAATCATTAATCACATAAAAAAAACCATAAATCAGACTACACTATGTAAGGAACTCACTGAACAAAAGATACTTTAAAGAGAATAGAAGGACAAAATTAAAAACTAGAAGAATATACCTACAGCAAATGTAACTGATAAAAGATAGGTCTCTAGAATGTACAAAAATCAAATAAAAAAGAGAAAGCCAAAGAAGTTAATTGAAAAATAGGCATTTATCACCAAATAATATCTCACAGAAGAAAATACAGATTGGCTCAGAATCATGAAAAACACTAAACAACCTTACCAATGAGGAAAATGCAAATCAAGAGCACAAAAGATAATATTTTGTGTCCATTTGATTGGGAAAAATTGAGGGGCCTTATAGTTTCAAGTACTATAGGATATGGATCAATGGAAACTTCCAAAAATTCCTGAGAGGAATTTTTTGATATAGGCCTTTTAGAAAACAGTGAGAATGACCTTGCAAACTAGAACATTTACATAGTCTATAATCCAATTATTGCACTCCAGACCCATCAAAAATGTGCCCCTACACATGTGAAAGATGAACAACATATATAAATGTCCACAGCATCACTGATACAAAAACACGCCAACAATTAAGTGCTCAGTGAACGAATATATGAATATACTGTGAACCATGAACACTGAGTTGTTGAATTTTCTTCAAGGGTAAGGAGGTCGAGCATTTTTATTTTGGCTACAGAAAGGATGAAGTTACAAAACAAGCAGAATATAAGTGAAGAAAAAAATGTCCATGAAAACGTGTGATATAAACTCTTGAAAAAACTGACCGTGGCCAAGGGCAAGACCTCTTCCATCAGGGGAAAAGAGAAGCTACCGATATGAGAGGTTGAGAGGAACGTGTAAGGATTGCTGATTAAACAATATAAGTAGATGATACTGTCAACATGAAAACCTGCTGATACATCAGCAGTCACAGGCTGAGTGGCTGGGGAACTAGTAACTGTCTGGAACAAGGTCTGAATGCTGGAGTACCCCATGCAGGACAAAGAGCTGCCCAGAGGCACAAAGCAGATAGAGATTAAGTTTTGGGAGTCTATTAACATCCCCTAGAAAAAAGATGACAAGAGCTTAGAGTAACAGCATAAGGAGGCCAGGCATGGTGGCTCACGCCCGTAATCCCAGCACTTTGGGAGGCCGAGGTGGGCAGATCACCTGAGGTCAGGAATTTGAGACCAACCTGCAACATGGAGAAACCCCGTCTCTACTAAAAATACAAAATCAGCCAGGTGTGGTGGCGCATGCCTGTAATCCCAGCTACTCGGGAGGCTGAGGCAGGAGAATGGCATAAACCCGGGAGGCGGAGCTTACAGTGAGCTGAGATCGCGCCACTGCACTCCAGCCTGAGCAACAGAGCGAGACTCCGTCTCAAAAAAAAGCAGAAGGATAGGTCTCATGGAGGTGACAGAGGGATGAATTCAGGAGACACGCATGATGTGAAATCGAAAGGCTCTGGAGATGGGCTGGATGCAGGGACTCATGGAGGTGGAGGGGTTGACCCATCTGAGGTTGGATCCAGTCCCCTAATCTACCTGGATGGCAGAGCCATTCACTGAAACTTGGGAGGTGGCAGGAGCGAGCAAGATCACGGGTTCCTTGTTAGGCATGTTGAGTTTTGTGCTTTAGGGATTTTCAAGTGGAGATGTGGCACTGAGGAGGGGACGATCTGGAACAGACTCTGAAGGGCTGAATAGGAACTGCACAGACACTCAGGGTTGGATGAGCAGCTCAAGGAACCCATGTGGGCAGAGGCCAAGGCTCTGCAGTGGCACCAATCCACACACCTGACAGATGGCCTCAGTGTCCTCAGCAGCCTGAGTGTGAGACAGTGGTCAAATGTCACCCTGAGGTTTTTGGAAAACAGGAGATATAGGAAGACATGGAGGAAGTACTGCTTCTTAGTGTCTGACTGACACTAAGGGAATGGGTGGAAGGAGAAGGTGGGAGAGGCTGAGAGGCAGAATATCAAAGAACTTGGGAGAGTAAGATAGGCCCTGTTTCCCAGAGTTCAGAAGGAAATGTAATGTATCATCACTCATTAAGGTTTATATGACATGAGTAACACTCATAGCTTACTCTGATGAGTCACTTACGTAATATGGCTCAGAAACTATGCAGTTTTATGCATTAATGTATCACATGATTACATCTTCAAACTGCCCAATGGCATAAAAATAATGTTTTTCTTTTTTATATAAAAATAATTTCTGGGCCGGACGTGGTGGTGACTCATGCCTGTAATCGCAGCACTTTGGGAGGCCGAGATGGGCGGATCACAAGGTCAGGAGATCGAGACCATCCTCGCTAACACGGTGAAACCCCGTCTCTACTAAAAATAAAAAAAATTAGCCAGGTGCGGTGGTGGGCGCCTGAGGCAGGAGAATGGCGTGAACCCGGGGGGTGGAGCTTGCAGTGACCCGAGATTGTGCCACTGCACTCCAGCCTGGGCAACAGAGCGAGACTCCGTCTCAAAAATAAATAAACAAATAAAAAAAAATTTCTAATAGCATTTTTCAGGAACAGACTGAGTACAGTGGACTGAGTAGGTGCTCACCAGACCATCTGCTCTTCTGCTTGGACAGGCAGCTCAGCCACAATTCCTAGACTCATGGACCCAAGTACAGCCAAATGCCCAGTTCCCATGGGTGAAATGTGAGGGGAGGTAGTATTTCTGGAAGTGGGTATGACTTCCCTTATTCCCTTAATTCTCTACCAGCAAGAGGATGTCAGGACAACCTTAAAGCAACAGGTTGATGACAGAAGGACTCTAGGTCCTGAATAACTGTGTGGTACACAGTTCCCTCCCGACCCACACAGACCTTGGTATGAGTGAAAAAAGAGTTTTCATATGTGAATCATTTCAATTTTGGAGTTTGTTGGATACAGCAGCTGGTGTTAACTTAGCCAAACTCATATACAAACTTCACTAGGGTCACAGAGTAGCTGACTGGCAAACCAGGTTTCAGGCACACAAGGTTGGAGCCCCAGGACCAATCTCAGTTCATACACCTCACTCCTCCCCAGGAGTGATGACAAGTGTGACAGGGCTAGGAGGACGGAGAAACCACTAAGGGCTCCAAGGCTCCCAAACCCTTAGAGAAGCCACAGTGAGAAGCTTCCCAAGGGATCCCAGGGCCGGTGGTCTCCATCCAGTCTCAAGCCAGCAGGGACTCCGACCTCCCCAGGTCTTGGCTCCTACCTGGACACGTGTCTTGGGAGAGGTCTTCCTTCCTGGTCCATGGCTCCTGCCCATGCTCTAGGTGGTAGATCAGCTCAGGTCTGGGAACAGGACACCCTGTTTATGGAGAAAGAAAGTGGACACACGGATGTTGGTAAAAAGAAATAAAGACCTTCGGCCGGGTGCGGTGGCTCACGCCTGTAATCCCAGCACTTTGGGAGGCCGAGGCGGGTGGATCACAAGGTCAGGAGATCGAGACCATCCTGGCTAAGACAGTGAAACCCTGTCTCTGCTAAAAATACAAAAAATTAGCCGGGCGAGGTGGCGGGCGCCTGTAGTCCCAGCTACTCGGGAGGCTGAGACAGGAGAATGGCGTGAACCCGGGAGGCGGAGCTTGCAGTGAGCCGAGATCATGCCACTGCACTCCAGCCTGAGTGATGAGCAAGACTCCATCTCAAAAAAAAATAATAATAATAATGAAGACCTTCAATCCAGTCTGGGACTTCAGGATGGGGACCAGACCTTGGAATGAAGCTACACCTATCCATGGGAACAAAAAGTTAGCATGTTATCTGGAAACCAAGCGCAGGCCATGTCATGCTGCCACAGAATCTCTACTCCTAATAGTAAGTCAAAAACTAGTATTTGTAGGCTATAACCATGTCCAGGGGACTATGCCAAGCATTTAAATGCATGATGTCATTTCAAAAGTGAACAATATTTATGGAATATCTTAGAGAAAAAGTGATACGCTTTAAATATTAAATATTGATTCTTTTCACTCAAAACAAGGTATGTATCTTCATTGATCTAGTCTTTTTTTTTTTTTTAAACATCCTAAGAAATGTTTTATAATGCTCTTCCTCTAAACCAAAGACTAAATGTGTCTGTTGCCCAGGCTGGAGAGCAGTGGCATGATCTCAGCTCACTCGGCCTCCTGAGTAGCTGGGACTAGACGTGCGTGCCACCACGCCTGGTTAATTTTTTTGTATTTTAAGTAGAAACGAGGTTTCACTATGTTGGCCAGGCTAGTCCTGAATTCCTGACTTCAGGTGATCCACCCGCCTCGGCCTCCCAGAGTGCTAGGATTACAGGTGTGAGCCACCATGCCTAGCCATTAAATGTCGATTCCAGGTGAGGATTTCCTCACGGTATACCCAGGAAGTCCATTATCATAATCAACACCATTTTGTTGACAAAGAAACCCAGGCTCGGGGAGGTAAAGTGATTTGCTGAAGAGCACAGAACTGGTGAATGGCTGAGTCAGTAAGGACACCCAGGTCCTGCCATCTCTGTCTGTGTGTTTAACCACAAAGCTCCACAGCGCTGCCCAGAAAGTGCCAGGTCAAGGCATGCCCCTGACAATAATCGTGATGAGGATGATGGTAACAGTATTGGTGGCAACAGAGATTGTAACGGCTCCCAAGACACAGTCTGGTCTCCCAGGTGCTGTTCTGAGCCCTTTTCATAAAATAACCCTTGACCCTGGCAACAGCCCTGGGATGCGAACAGGATAAGTCCTCATTTGAACAATGAGAACACTGAGGCACAAGCAAGTTCAGTAACGTGCCCAAGGCCGTGGAGTTTTTAAAGAGCAGAGCTGGGGCTGGACACCAGGGTTCTGGCTCCAAACCCTGCTCTCCCAAGCAATACACTACGGAGGAAACCAAGAGCACCAGAGTGGGTGGCAGAGGGTGGTGACGAGGCCGAGATGTGAGCTGGAGGACTCACCCTCAGGGACCAGTGGCCAGGGTGAGGGGCGGGTCAGTGACTCCAGACCCCAGCATTTCATGAACCATTCAAATATTTAAAAACTGAACGTCCTACTGTGATATGGTTACATAAGGATATTGACAGAAACTTCACATAGCAGCACAGTGGCTCACATCTGTAGTCCCAGCTACTGGAGAGGGTGAGGTGTTAGGATCACAGTGAGCTATGATCTTGCACCACTGCACTCCAGCCTGGGCGACAAGAGTGAAACTCCATCTCAAAACAAAAAAAAGGTTCACAGAAGAAGAATTTTTACTACAAAAAAGTTCAGTGATGGTTTCATAAAATGAAGGCGTTTCATCTGTGTTGAGTAAGTTAAACTGGATGAGGGACTCATAGGAGTGGCTAAATTTTCCTTATTTGATGAGGACAAGGATCCTGTGAGAAGAAATGGAGCGTGAACACTGCCTGGAACAGGCCTGAGACACCCAGTCAGTGCTCTGGGGATCTGGACTGTTAATTGCTTTTCTTTTCTTTTTCTTTTTTTTTTTTTTTCGAGATGGAGCCTCACTCTGTCAGCAGGCTGGAGTGCAGGGGCGCGATCCCAGCTCACTACAACCTCCGACTCCCTGGTTCAAGTGATTCTCCTGCCTCAGCCTCCTGAGTA
Source organism: Colobus angolensis palliatus (assembly GCF_000951035.1). Taxonomy (NCBI): domain Eukaryota; kingdom Metazoa; phylum Chordata; class Mammalia; order Primates; family Cercopithecidae; genus Colobus; species Colobus angolensis. The sequence goes on from NW_012123598.1 coordinate 473,177, forward strand.
GCTGGGACTACAGGCGCGCACCACCATGCCTGGCTAATTTTTGTATTTTTAGTAGAGACGGGGTTTCACCATGTTGGCCAGGCTGGTCTCGATCTCCTGACCTCGTGATCCGCCTGCCGTGCCCTCCCACAGTGGTGAGATTGCAGGCGTGAGCCACCGCGCCCGGCCTGCTTTTCCTAAAAGTGATCCACTTGTTATTTTTCTAGACTTCTTCAAAAATGGAATCCTTATCACTCTGGTAAATGGAAAATCCAGAGTCACTTGTCTTGATGGCAGGTAACCATGAAAAAGCAGCAATAAATCAAAACAACGTATACAAAAATTAGCTGGGTATGGTGGCACCTGCCTGTAATCCTAGCTACTCAGGAGGCTGAGGCATGAGAAATGCTTGAATCCAGGAGGCAGAGGTTGCAGTGAGCCAAGATCACACCACTGCATTCCAGTCTAGGCAACAGTGAGACTCTGTCTCAAGACAAACCGTGCTGTTTGGTCCCTGTGAGCTCATGCTGCTTGTTCAGGGCTGTGAGCCTAAGGCTGCTCCCTCTGTAGAAAAGGGGAAGTTACCAACAGTTTGCAGGATGTTAAGACTCAGCACTAAACCAGATTTTTCCTCCAATGCTAAGAAGGCAAGACGAGATGCAATGAAAGAACAACTTCCTTGGGTGTCTCTCAGCATCAGCTGATACAGTGTCTGTCCAAGCACTCCCTGAAAAAGAGCTTCTCAACCTTAGCACAACTGATATTTAGGTTCTGATAATTCTTTGTGAGATCGGGGGACGAAGAGGAGAAAGGATCTGTCCTGTGCATTACAAGGATGTTTAGTGGCATTCCAGGTCTCCACCCACTAGATGTCAATGTCATCATCTTAGCTTTAACAACCAAAATGTCTCCACACATTGCCCAGTGTCCACTGAAGCTCAACATCGTCCCTGCTTGAGAACCACTAGCTTAGAAAGACATGAACAAGGTAAAGGGAGGAGGCTGTGGTGAGAAAGGGGCCTCCTCGAGATTTGGTGGTCAGGGAAGGGCTGGGTGAGGAGGCAATGGCGGTGCTGAGAAGCAGCGGCCATGTGAAATGCTGAATTACCCTGAGAACACTCATCAAACAGAACAGCAAATGCAATCGCCTGACGGGGGTGGGCACTTGGGGAAATAGCAAGAAGCCCAGCAAGGCTGCAGCAGAGTGACTTTAGAATCAGAGGACGTGAAGGTGATTAAAGTGTTGTTTAGAATAACACCTGGTGGTACGGAAGGTCAAAGTCTCCTGGGGGCCTGCCTGACTCAGCCCTTCTTGGAGAACACCCCACCACCCTTGACACCACAGACTGCGCTGTGGAGCAGATACACAAGCAACCAGGCCCACCCAGGCAGATCCTACTCTGGAACTCAAAAAAAGAACTGCAGACGGAGGCCAGTCCATGCTGGGCAGTGGGTGAGAGACAGAGGCAAGTATGAGCTGGAGGTGGAGCAACATTTGCTGCCTCAAGCACGCCCCACAGAGGCCAGAAAAACAGACAAGAAATCTGGAGGGGAAGGAGGGGTCACAAAGAGTAAAACCTGGGGTCGTTATTCTTCCCTTGAACTCGCTGAGGTAGAAAAAACCATACAGAGTAGACAGTGACATGAGCAGACCCAGACAGAGAAACTAGGACACCATCATAGTGGTTCTCAGTTCCTACTTCAACCCTTCATAACACACAGCTGGAAATCCTACCTTTGGGGTCTGCAAAACACCCCATTTCCTTCCACCACCTTCTTCTCCTTTGGCTGGGAGCCAGAGAGTACACTATTTCTTGTCCAAAGTGATACAGGGAGACTGTTCAGGAAGAGGTGAGTGTAGAAAATGACTGAAGTTGTGGGAAGAAGGCAAGGCAGGTTCGAGAGTCCTTCTTGACCCATCAGGCCTGGAGTCAGGGGATGGAATGAAGGAGGTGGCAGGTCCCCTGCATGGTGGAGGGGGAAGGAAGGCCTTACCCAGAGACACCAGGAGCCCACAGTTTTCCAGCATCACCTCCTGGTACAGGGTCCGCTGAGCTAGGTCCAGCTGCCCCCACTCCTCCTGGGTGAAAGTCACAGCCACATCATCAAAGGTCACAGACACCTGAAATGTCAAATAGAGGTAGCAGAGTTTGCCGTGGGACTGTCGTATGTGCTTTGCTGGAAAAGGTGCAGCAAGATCAAGGCCCAAGTCACTGAGGACCTCCTGAGGGCCTAACTTTGTACCAGGCTGAAGGAGGAAGGCAGACACTGCTTTGGACAGATTACTGTAATGTAAAAAGAAAAGCCTCCTGTATAGGAGCCATCAGAGAATGACAGAAGACAATGGCAACAACTTGTAGACAATTAGAGTCCAAAGACATCAAAGAAATGAGGAAATAATGACAATAATAATAGCAATAATGTTGACAGCCACAGTGCCTGAGCCTCACTGGTCCAGCTCATGCAGAAGGCTTCATGTTCTGTTTTAAAGCTACTACAACTCCCAAACTCTGAAGTCAGACTTCTCACGTTTGAATCCAAACTCCTGAAACTGACACTTGGCAGTTTTGTGACCTTAGGGACCTCATTTATCTCTGCCTCAATTTTCAGATTAATACAGAGTTCCCATTTTCCCAATAACAGACATAAGTTATTCAGAGCTTGATGGACTTTGGGATTTTATTAATCCTCCCACAGCCCCTGAAGTATTACTAAACACCACCGCCAATCACCTCCATGTCACAGTCACTGACCTGAGGCTAAGGGAGCTCCGCGGATTCTCCTAGTCTTTTGTGTTTTCTGTTTTTCGTTCGTTTGTTTGCTTTTCTCAGAGACAGGGTCTCACTCTATTACCCAGACAGGAGTGCAATGGCATGCTCAGAGCTCACTGTAACCTCGAACTCGCAGGCTCAAGCAATCCTTCTGCCTCAGCTGCCCAAGTAGCTGGGACTACAGGTATGCACCACTGCGCCCAACTATTTCCTTTTGGTAGAGCTGGGATCTTGCTGTGTTGACCAGGCTGGTCTCGAACTCCTAGCCTCAAGTGATCCTCTCACCTCAGCCTCCCACAGCATTGGGGCTACAGGTGTGAGCACCAAGCCCAGCCAGAGTTTCACATGTTATAAGCAGAGACAGAATTTTAACCCAGGTCCCTCTGCTTCAGGGTTTAATATTGTGACCCTAACAACCCTCCATCACTAACGTGAATCTACAATACAGCTGTGAAGCATTTCTACATATTTTTGCTATTTAATCTATTTTAGTAGCTCCTGAAAATATCCCCAAGACGTGGGCAAAACCCTCATCACCAAATTCACGAGTGCCAAATGCCGCAGGAGTGGCAGTGCCTGGACCAGCTCATCCTCTCCCCTGGACCCCAGAGAGACTGCATAATGAACCATCAGCCTTTTCCTTCCCTGAGTCCTGCCAGCAGGTATCCCTAAGGCCAGTGTACTTCAGGACCAGGAAACTCAAGTGGCTGAGGATAACACGGGCTGTGGTCATGAGAACCCCGGCTTATGACTGGCCAAAATGCCTTATGGGCTGAAGGCAGGATGAACATCCAAAAAAGACCACAGGATCTTGCCCTTCCAGGCCATGTCTCAGCAGATGGGGATGGGGTAACCATGGTAACCTCACAAGTCCTCTTGGACCTCCTTAAACAACCAACACACGTTGCCTTTGTCTACACAGTCCTCTCTAATGGAATATCTGCCTTTCGCTTCCGATGGCCACTGTGACTTGCTGGAAAAAGACTGCAAAGTTCACCTCCAGGGCTTCTCAGCCAACTGACTGTAAAAACAAAGGCTCTGGTGGTCCACACACTAAATATGAATTTCTGTTACTTAAGTGCTGTGTGTCAGCAGGCAACTAAACAGGTTGGAGTCTTGACCTCCTCTTGTGTACGGCAGTGTTTATAATAGAATGTCACTTTAAGGAGATCAGGATTAAATGAGATGATAAATAATGTCCATTTCTCAGTTCACATCAAGGACTCAATGAAGGCCAACTGTTACAGTTCTTAATATTGATGCTCTTTGTCCCCACAAATTCCTTAAGACCTCAACTCAGTAGCTGTCTAAAATTTTGCCAGATTCTTTATACAAAAACGCTAGACCAAGGGCAGGTGAGAAGGGGACTACTTTAGTCTGAACTGCCACGAAAGGCCGCTTCAAAGAAGTGGCATTTGAGCGGAGCCAACAAGATATGAAAGGGTCTTGCAGAGATCTGAGGATAGCGTCTGAGGCTGAATGAACTGTAAAGGTGAAGGCTGAGGGATGAGAAAGAACTCTGAGTGATCATATTGGTGTGTCTGAAGGGCTGAGCCAGGGAGGAAAGGAAGGAAAGAAGGACAGAGGTGGTCAGCCATAGTGGACCGGGTAGGGACATGCAGGCCATGGCTGAGTTCGGCTTATGTGTGTGACGGGAGTCCCTGGAGAGGAACTTCATTTATCCTTCCACCAATGATTGAGCACCTACCAGAGGCCTGACACTTTTGGCGGTGGAAAGCTGCGGAAGGGATAAAAGTGGGGCATCGTATGTGATGAGTTAGGCTGAGCACGTATGGCTTTCTCTGCTTGGTCCTCTGTTGGAAGCGGAGGCAAAAACGAGAAGAACAGTCAGTTACTAATCAAGTCCTATTTGGGGCCTACTGTTCCAGGAGTTACCGTTTAGCTTCCTGAAATGTCACCAGAGAGTTATCTAGCTCCTTGCAAGACTAAGTTAAGGCAGACTGGTTTCCAGAGTTGTTTAATGTAGAACAGGAGGTTGGTTTCCTGGGCAGGTGGCTACAAAAAATTGTACGTCACAGTCCTATCATCTATGTACAGTCTGGCTACTGTCCGCTTGAATATCCAGTCTCTCAGGTACTACCACGACCGAAGATAAACTAAGTGACGAGCCTGCTCCACGTTTCGTAAACAAACAACACTACAAAGAGGAATCCTGTGGCTGTCTTGGCTTCCGGCCTGCCCAGGAGGCGTCCCCGAACTAGCAGAAAAGCAGCAAGGCCGAGACCTCGTCCACTCACCTGCGCCGGGTCCGTCAAAGCCGTCGCCATACTGGGACCCTGAGGCCCGAGCGGGGCGGGGGCTGCGGCGAGCAGGGCGGGTCTCGCGGGCTCAGCCGAGCCCCACCCCTTCCCTGCGCCGGGCGCGGTGACCTTGGCTGACAGTCGAACTCTCCCGTTACGGGGAGGCTCACGGTTCCCTCCGAGACGCGGAGGTCGCTGTCGGCCTCCTACCTGCTCATTTCCCCAGAGCCGCCAGGGAGGCGGCCACGGAACACCGCCCCCTCCCTACAGCCGGCGTGGACGGAACCGTCGCGCCCAAATTACGTCTCCATCCAAATGCCGGAAGTCCCGCCCCAAGCTTCGCGACCCACAGGAAATGCCCCTGGACTATCATTGGCCCCAGGGCCCGCCGTCGCACCTGGCAATGCCTTCTAGTTAATGTAGTTAATGTTCTAGTTAATGTTCTCAACAAACCACCTGCAAAGGGGACCGATCCTGAGCCGGCAGACCTCAGCGTAAAAGCCACAGGGGGCCTACAGCCCGGCTCAGGCCTGCCTGTGTCCTGGGGGCACAACTCGGAGGCCGGGGGCCAAGCGTGAGACCGTCCATTCTTCGCCGGAGGAAATCGAGCCCCAGGAGGCAGGGACATTGTCAGGGTCAGGGCCAGTGCAGAGACCCTGGACCAGGCTCCGGACCCTGACTTGCATCTTGCGTTTTCTCCCCTCCGGATCCTCTTATACAGATCAGTGGGCAGTCAGAGTAACCAAAGGGGGACGTCAGGCGGCGCGATGGGCCGGCCTGGAATCCCAGCGCCTTAGGAGGCCAAGCGGGGCGGATCGCTTGAGCCCAGGAGCTCAAGACCAGTTTGAGCAATGTAGGGAGACTATAAAAAAAAAAATTTTTTTTTTTTAAATAGCTGCGTGTGCTGGTGCACACCTGTGGTCCCAGGAGGCTGAGGCAGGGGGATAACTTGAGGATAGGAGTTTGAGACCTGTCTCGGCGACAGAGCGAGACCTCATTTGTACAAAAAAAAAAGTAGGCCGGGCGCGGTGGCTCACGCCTGTAATCCCAGCACTTTGGGACGCCGAGGAGGGTGGATCACGAGGTCAGGAGATCGAGACCATCCTGGCTAACACGCTGAAACCCCGTCTCTACTGAAAATGCAAAAAATTAGCCGGGCGAGGTGACAGGCACTTGTAGTCCCAGCTACTTGGGAGGCTGAGGCAGGAGAATGGTGTGAACCCGGGAGGCGGAGCTTGCAGTGAGCTGAGATCATGCCACTGCACTCCAGCCTGGGCGACAGAGTGAGACTCCATCTCTCTCTATATATATATATATTTATATATATTTTAATATATAATATAATATATATAATATATTATATTATATAATATAATATATAATATATTTAATTGTATGTATAACATATATAATATATAAATATATATAATAATATAATATATAATATATAAATAATAAATAAATAATAAACAATAATATATAAATAAAAAAATAATATATAAATAATAAAGAGATAATAAACAATAATATATAAATAATAAATAGATAATATAAAATCTCATGTCTCAGCCCACGAGTAGCAGGCCATAGTGCAGTGGTGCAATCACAGCTTACTGCAGCCTCAAACTCCAGGGTTCAAGTGATCCTCCCACCTCAGCCACCCGAGTAGCTGGGACTACAGGCACACACCACCACGCCCAGCAAATTTGGGGTTTTTTGTTTTGTTTTGTAATTTTTGTAGTCAGAGTTTCACCATGCTGCCCAGGCTGGTCTTGAACTCCTGGGCTCAAGTGATCCACTCACCTTGGCCTCCCAAAGTGCTGGGTTTACAGGCGTGAGCTACCGCATCCAGTCTGCTCAAAAAATTTTTTTTAATTAGCTGAGCATCCTGGCGCACCCCTGTAATTCCAGTTACTCAGAAGGCTGAGGTGGGAGGATCTCTTGAGCCCAGGAGGTCAAGGCTGCAGTGACTTGTAATCACACAACTGCACTCCAGTCTAGGCAATAGAGCAAGACCCTATCTGGCTGGGACATGATGCAAATGCACTGTCTCTCTTGGAGCTTCTTTGGCCAAGCTCCGTCTTCACATGGTCCAATCACTTTTGCTTTCGGTATTGGCCCAGAGCCCTGGTAGAGTGGATTTGCCATTCCTTGATGTGGGGAGTCTTGGATTGGGGGAGCTCATGACTCCAACTTTGAGCATGATCAGTTTGAAATGTCTGTATAACCACAAAGTGTCTGTGTCACCGCAGTTCAATCTCTGACTGAATATTGGGAGAGAAGTCGTGCCTGGACATAAAAATTTGGAAGTTTTTGGCACACACTGTTATTTTAAGTTATGATACTGGACAAGACCACACACACACAAAAAAAAGTGAGCATAGATGAAGAAAGAAATGGAAAGAGGTGAACATTGTTAAACAAAAATTACAGGAGGCCATAGTTTTGGAGCTCCTACAGTAGGCCCTACCGACCAAACCAAAATGGAATCTCTCATGCTAAATGTCATCTAATCAAACTAAAGCTTTAAGGAAGCAGACAGATCCCAGTTTTTCCTAAAAGCAGATTTCAGTCTACCTGAATTAGTGAAATTAGGAAGTCCCCTCTGCTTTAACCCTTAGAAAAAAAGTAACCTGTTAACCAATCAACTTTTGTTTTCTATTGTTCTACTTTATTGTTCCCACCTTACAAAACCCAGTGTTCTGCCATTGTCCAGCGGGAACCCTAATTTCTATTGTGTAGAACAGAGATTGCCCCAATTCATGAATCACAAACAAAAGCCAATTAGATCTAAATTAGTTGTAATTTTTGCTTTTTGACAACCCTGAACTAACTGGTTGCAAACAAGAAAGCAACAAAGTCATGTTAGGAGTTACAACAATCTTTTAAGAATTATATTATACAGGCTGAAATTCCAGCACTTTAGGAGGCTGAGGCAGGTGGATCACCTGAGGTCAGGTGTTTGAGACCAGCGTGGCCAACATGGTAAAACCCTGTCTCTACTAAAAACACAAAAATTAGCTGGGCGTCGTGGCGGGTGCCTGTAATCCTAGCTACTTGGGAGGCTGAGGCAGGAGAATCACTTGAACCCGGAAGGCAAAGACTGCAGTGACTCATAATCAGGCCACTGCACTCCAGCCTGGGCGAGAGAGCAAGACTCTGCCTCAAAAAAAGAAAAAAAAAAGAATTATATTATACAAAACTTTAGTAGTCTCCATTGGTGACTGCTTTTTTTTTTTCCTCATGACTATGAAGGTTAGAGAATAAAATCCAGCTTTCAATGATTTGACAAATATATTATGGTTATGAAAATGGAAGCAGGGTGTACAGACAATGCCCTTCAGAGATTTAAAAGTGGAGAAAGTATCATGCCAGGATGTTAACTGGGTGGAAATGGAGATGGAATCAATTTCCTAGAAGGTATTATTTATAAATTGAGATTATTGACCGATGAGGCTTAATTAGCATGCAAGCTGTTAACACTGTGATCCATCACTGACAATACTATTTTGCCCAATTTAGAAGAGTCATAATTCTCCTTTTCACATATGTATGACCCTTAGGGTTAGTTTTGGCTTTGGATGCAGAACAGATATTAAAGTTAATATGTTTATATTCCATCATGGAACATCTGGGATCAGTGCAGGTGAAGAAAGCTATGTAGATATTGGTGACAATTTTTTTTTTTTTTTGAGATAGAGTCTCACTCTGTTGCCCAGGCTGGAGTGCAGTGGCACGTAGCTGGGACTACAGGCACGAGCCACCATGGCCAGCTAATTTTTGCATTTTTTAGTCGAGATGGGTTTTTACCATGTTGGTCAGGCGGGTCTCGAACTCCTGACCTCGAATGTTGATCTGCCTGCCTCAGCCTCCCAAATTGCTGGGATTACAGGTGTGAGCCACCACACCCGGCCTGGAGACACTTTTAAATCCCTCATGTAAGGCATGTCAGTGTCTTCATTATTTAAACATATATCATCTGGTGATCAGTGCTGAGGCCCTAGTGATTTTTCTATTCTTACCTGCCAAAAATGTGCCCAGTGATATGTTTATCCAGCACCTAAAATGTATAAATAGCAGTTTATATGTATGAACCAGTTAATTTATTAGGAATTGCCAAGTGTTTGAAATGTTAATTCAGGAAAACTGATAGGATAAAGCAAAGCGTAGAGAGGTAAGCACTGTGTCTCCTCGTGCAGATAAAAGAAAGAAAAAAAAGGGAGGCAAACACTGAAGGTGCAGGTTAAAAACCATGAACCAATGTCTTGGAGTATTTAACTTACAGATCTGTAATAGTGGGAGCTGCTCATCTGAGTGAAGTGGCTGAATTATTTATACTTACGTTAGTGGGTCTGGTCGTAACAGAAATTATGCCTGCAACTGCTGGACATTTCACAATGAGGAGCCTTTGTAGAATATAATGATAGGAGTAACATTAACAAGGCAAACTCCATATAAAGTGCTTAACAACTAAAGTTAGGAGAAATACTGGTGTAACTGACTGCACTGATCAAAAAACGTATTGGAGCTTACAGCTGAGTAGTTTAGATGCTTACTGTGGTAGTCAGTTTACAATGGGTGCAGGGAGCAGTTGACACATGGAACTGTCACAGAAGGTTACAGAAGGCTGGAAGGCCACTCCCCAAACTGCAGCATGCAGTAATTTCAAAAGAGGTGATGTTATATTTATTATGAGGAATGACTTATTCTAATGTAATCAGAGTATGACATAACACAGAAGTGCTAATGTATTCGTTTGAGAATTGGGTTGCACTGATGTGCAGTGAAATATTTTATTTCTAAGACAGCAGCATATTGATGTCCATAAAAAGAGAGTGGATCTTTCGGTTGATGACAGTCTTGTTTTACAAATGGCGTACTCCTGAAAACATGGAGAAGAATAAGTTGGATCAAGGAGCCACTGTGATAGGTGGCAGGTTATGTACCCTCAGGGCATTTATCTGCAGAAAGTAGGCAAGAGTTTTCTTTTCTTTTTGAGACAGTGTCTCACTCTGTCTCCCATGCTGGAGTCCAGTGGCATGATCTTGGCTCACTGTAGCCTCTACCTCCCGGGTTCAAGCGATTCTCATGTCTCAGCCTCACGAGTAGCTGGGATTATAGGTGCCCGCCACAACGCCCGGCTAATTTTTGTATTTTTAGTAGAGACAGGGTTTTACCATGTTGGCCAGGTTGGCCTCAAACTTCTGACCTCAAGTGTTCCACCTGCGTTAGCCTTCCAAACTGCTGGAATTGCAGGCGTGAGCCACCGTGCCCGACCTGAAAGTAGGCAAGAGTTTTCAAGGAGAATGAAGTCGCCATCTCCAGAGGTGGAAGGTGGGGGTAGCAGGGAGAACCACCTTGGGCAGCTCTCATGGGAAAGGGTTCCCACAAGAAATATTCTACCCAGTCTCATACTAATTCACACAACTATGAAGAGCTGGTACGAAATGATTCAGCTTTTATTAATTAGCATCTTACATCTTAAAAGAGAAAAAAAATAAAGACAAATGAGGTGGCAGAGCCAGGAGAGCTCCCTGAACACACACGAAGGAACAGAGGCAGACAGGGCTCAGGAAGCCATCTGAGCACAGGGAGGCAGCACCCTTCGGGAGTGGGCCTGAACCCAGGGGTGCTTCAGGATCTGGGCCAGCGGCAGCCGCTCCCAGGGCTGGTATCTGAGAAGCTTGGAAATCAAATCCCGGGCCCCCAAAGGCATTGATAGTGGAAACTTCACATCTACCTGATGAGGCCAGGAGAGAAGGAAGAGAAGTCTGGTTAATTTCTTTTCTTTTCTTTTTTTTTTTTTTTTTGAGACGGAGTCTCGCTCTGTCACCCAGGCTGGAGTGCAGTGGCCAGATCTCAGCTCACTGCAAGCTCCGCCTCCCGGGTTCACGCCATTCTCCTGCCTCAGCCTCCCGTGTAGCTGGGACCACAAGCGCCCACCACCTCGACCGGCTAGTTTTTTGTATTTTTTTTTTTTTAGTAGAGACGGGGTTTCACCGTGTTAGCCAGGATGGTCTTGATCTCCTGACCTTGTGATCCGCCCGACTCGGCCTCCCAAAATGCTGGGATTACAGGCTTGAGCCACCGCGCCCAGCCTGTCTGGTTAATTTCTTTGGTCAATGTTCTCCCTCTTCTTTGAGCCTTGTTAAGGCGCTGTTCTGGACCATAGCAGACAACCCTGTGTGTGTGCCCCAGTTCCCACAGCCCAGCAGCCATCAGTGACCAGTTCCCCCATGAATGCCCAAAAGTGACTGTCCCACCTTGAGGATGCGTCTGTAAGTCTCACTGTGGGAGGCGCTCTCAAAGGGTGGATATCCCACCAGCAGCTCATAGCAGAGCACTCCAATGCACCACAAATCCACCTTTTCATCATATGTTCTCCCCTCAATCATTTCTGGGGGCAAGTAGTCCAGTGTTCCACACATTGTCTTTCTCCTAGAGGAAGGCAGAAAAGGGAGTAAGTACTAAGCAGAGGCCCAGGATGAGGGATATTCTCCTTCCCCAGCTTTCACTGAGATGTGGAGACCCTAGGACATCCTGGAAAGTCTCTTCCAAGCACAGGAGTTTGGAGAGACAAATTTTTAATATGGATCAAGGTTCGGAGAAGGTAAGTACTGGGACGGCCTATTCATAAATCCATATTTTGGAAGTATAGTGATTTAGCTCATGCTCCAGAATGTTTTCACAGAATAGTCTCAGCATTAAGAAATATCTAGAACAAACTGATGGTATATCAATGAGAACCAAGTAAATAAATTATGGTAAGAAAATTTCTGTATGAAAATTATTCATACAGAAAAATACACTGCTGGAATTGTGCAGCAACGACATTTTTTTTTTTTTTTTTTTTGAGATGGAGTCTCGCTCTGTCGCCCAGGCTGGAGTGCAGTGGTGCAATCTTGGCTCACTGCAAGCTCCACCTCCCAGGTTCACACCATTCTCCTGCCTCAGCCTCCCGAGTAGCACAGGCACCTGCCACCACGCCCGGCTAATTTTTTGTATTTTTAGTAGAGACGGGGTTTCACTGTGTTAGCCAGGATGGTCTCAATCTCCTGACCTCATGATCCGCCCGCCTCGGCCTCCCAAAGTGCTGGGATTATACGTGTGAGCCACCATGCCCGGCCAGCAATGACTTTCTTTACATGCAAACTTACTGGTATATTATATATTAACAAAGAACAGAAAATAAAAGGTTTGATTGGATCACATTATTTAAATTTACAAACACATATTAAGTATATGTATTTGAAAAAGGCAGCATAGGCCAGGCGTGGTGGCTCATGCCTATAATCCCAGCACTTTGGGAGGCCGAGGTGGGCGGATCACCTGAGGTCAGGAGTTGGAGACCAGCCTGACCAACATGGTGAAACCCGTCTTTAGTAAAAGTACAAAATCAGCCGGGTGTGGTGGCCCATGCCTGTAATCCCAGCTACTTGGGAGGCTGAGGCAGGAAAATCTCTTGAACCTGGGAGGTGGAGTTGCAGTGAGCTGAGATCACACAATTGCAATCTAGCCGGGGCAACAAGAGCAAAACTCTGTCTCAAAAAAGAAAAGAAAAGAAAAAGGTGGTATTTCAGCCAGGCGTGGTGGCTCATGCCTGTAATCCCAGCACTTTGGGAGGCCAAGGTGAGCAG
>NW_012123598.1:487102-492358 GCF_000951035.1 Colobus angolensis palliatus
CCATTCTCCTGCCTCAGCCTCCCGAGTAGCTGGGACTATAGGCGCCCGCCACTGCGCCCGGCTAGTTTTCTGTATTTTTTTTAGTAGAGAGGGGTTTCACCATGTTAGCCAGGATGGTCTCGATCTCCTGACCTTGGGATCTGCCCGTCTCGGCCTCCCAAAGTGCTGGGATTACAGGCTTGAGCCACCGCGCCCGGCCTCAATATGTTTCTTTACATAAGGCAGTGGAGTTAGATTCTGTTGCTTACAACCAAAGAATCCAAACCTATACACAGTACTTACTAATATTCTGGAGATACAATGAGGTTAATTAGGGTATCCAAGGATGAAAGTAAACTTTTCAAAAGGCAATCCAGACCCTCCTGACAGCCACAAAGAGAGCTCCCACCAGCCCACAATAAACTCATAGACCCCAGAGCCTCCAGTCCCCCACCTCACCGTGGCTGTGCGCTGTTCATCTAATTTCTGGCTTTTTTGCAGCTCCTTGTAGAGCTCCCCCCTCGGAGCATATTCCAGAATCAGGTACACCCGGCGTGCATCATGGAAATAGTTATACAGGCGCAGGATATTGGGGTGTCTGAAGGATTAATGTTGGAAGAGTCAGATTTCTCCCTGAAGCCTATCATATGATGCCACTGTCACTGCCTGGTCACACAACTGGCAAATTATGCTGGGACCAGAATAACAACAGCCCTATCTGGGAGCGAGTGAGGGGAAAACAGAGGAACCAGGATTCGACTGTCTGACCCAGGGTAGGAGGTAGTGTAAATGGAATGAGCTGCAGAGAAAAGTCTTCAAGGTATAAGTGAAGGGTTTACTTGGGGTTAGTATTTGGGGAAAATGCCGGGCTCTGACGTCAAAGATGAAAGAGCAAGCAGAGACTGTCCTTACTGTAGATGCGCCTGGATCTCAATTTCCCGACGCAGCTGGTGCTCCAGCCCTTCCTTCTCTATCTGCGACTTGAAGAGAACCTTCAGGGCCACAATGAAATGGCTTTCCTTGAGCCGAGCCAGGTACACATTCCCAAATTTCCCCTTGCCCAGGGGACGCCCGATTTCAAAGTCATCGACTGTGAGGCGCCGCCTGACAGGAGAGGAAGAAAAGAGCCTCAGCTTGGGAGGTACGGTAGGTGGAGGGACAGTCAGGGACCCCAACGCTTTCCTTCCTCTTTCGCTGTATCCTTCCTCTGCCGCTTTCCCTTCTCACACGGGCCTAGTCCTGTGTTCCTCAGGACAGTAGTTCTCGGTCCCAGGAGCCAGCACCCCACACACCCAGCCTGTCCTTCATCCCCACGTCCCACCTCCCTTCCTTTTCCAGATACCAAACCCAAGGGGCTCACATGGCTGGACTGCTGGGCTGCTGGGCTGTTTGGTTTGCTGCAGTCACTGAAAGAGAGGAAAGGAGACGGGACGGAAGGAGAAGGGGAGACAAAGAGAGGGCAGGGGAACAGCAGAGGAGGGAGAAAGGGGAGGAGAACAGTAGAGGAGGGAAGAGGGAGCGAGAGGTGAGGGGAAGAAGGGGAGGAGAAAAAAAGAGGGAAGGGGAAGGCAGGGGGAGAGAAAGCGGGCAGAGGCGGAGGGAGAGGTAAGGAGAAGAAGAAAGAGTAAGGTAAGGGAGGGGAGGGGGAGGTGAAGAGGCAGAGAGAAAGGAAGGGGAGGGGAGAGTAGGGGAGGGAGAGGTGAGAGAAGGGGAGGGGAGGGAGGGAGTGGGTAGGAAAGGAAAGTGTTGGGGAAGGGAGATGTCAACAGATGTGTCTTCTGCGCACCCGACCCCTGGCCCAGTCCCCAGCCTTCCCCGCGTCCTTCCTCCGGCGCTGGCTCTCACCCGCTTCGCCTGCAGGCTGAGCACTGCCCGGCTGCACCGCAGCTCTGGGGGAGCTCATGGGGAGAAGAGGTGACGGCGCGGACGCTTTCCTGAGCCCTCTGGATGACTGTTCCCTTTCACAGGGTCCTGAAAGGGGTTGGGGGTCACTTTCTGGCCGAGGCGCTTCCAATCCTGCTCGTCCTGCGGCCTCACGGAGGTCCCCGACACACACAGGCTCCGGTATCCGCGGCCTCGTGAGCAGCCGTGGCTGCGCGGCCTTCTTTTATACCCGGCGCTGCCCGCTCAGAGCGGTACTTCCTGGCTGACTCCCATTGGCTGAAATTCCTGACGCCATCGGAAGTGCGCCCAATAGAAAACACAGAAATGGGAGTCTCCGCCCAGGGCCCCCGAGTCGAGGCGGAACTGGAGCGCTGCGGCCGGGGCTGGGCCCTGAAAGCGAGGCCCAGGGGTGAGGCCCGAGAAGGAAGGAGGCAGAGGGTGCGGAGAGGCGGTGATCGGAGCGGGCCAGAGAGAATGAACAATGCCTACACCCACGGGGTGCGCATGCATCACCTAGGAAAGAGCCGCGATGCACGTGGGAATGAACAGACGCCCACTCCTGACATGCTGGAGCCTTGTGCAGCCCGCGACTCTAGACCACCTTGCTTCAAGGTCACGTCCAATTCAGGCCACTCTCCAGGGTCACCGCGATGGGGCTCCCTGAAGCCTGTGGCTATGCCTGCTCACAGCCAGGACGCCACGAGCCCAGCTCACTTACCCCTCTCCTCCCACTCGCCAGGTATTTGTTGGACCCTGTAATCAGTTTGTGGTTTTGGCCTTAGATCGTAAAATCAGCCCCCACGTATTTATTTGTTTAGCAAACACGTAAGTTTCAAAAACATTTAAAATTGAATTCTTTTAGACAGGGAACGTATCTTGCAGAAATATAATTCAAGGCCTGGCATGGTGACTCACGCCTGTAATCCCAGCACTTTGGGAGGCCGAGGCGGGCGGATCACTTGAGATCACCAGTTCGACACCAGCCTGGCCAACAGGGCGAAACCCCGTCTCTACTACAAAAATTAGGTGTGGTGGCGCATGCGTGTAATCCCACCTACTCGAGAGGCTGAAGCAGGAGAATCGCTTGAACCCGGGAAGCAGAGGTTGCAGTGAGCCAAGATCAGCAAGGTCCCATTTGTCAAAACATCAGAATAAAAACACATGCTGAGCCAGGCGAGATAGCTCATGCCTGTAATCCCAGCACTTTGGGAGGCTGAGGCAGGAGGACCACTTGAGCTCAGGAGTTTGAAACCAGACTGGGTAACACAGATCTCATCTCTAGATTAAAAAAAAAAAAAAAAAATTCAGCCGGGCATGGTGGCAAGCACCTGTAATCCCAGCTACTCAGGAGGTTGAGGCGGGAGGATCACCTGAGCCCGGGAGATTGAGGCTGCAGTGAGCTACGAATGCACCGCTGCCCTCCAGCCTGGGGGACAGAAGTTCATTAAAATCACCTGGCCAGTCAACACAAGGCCCATGGCTCATAACACTTCCCGAAGAGGGTATTTCTTCTCCTTGGAGCAGTTCAGTTGAGACCACACAATTTTAAGATGTGTAACATGCCTGTGGCAAAGATTAAAAATCTTTAACCCTCAAAACCCAAGGACACCACTGAGCATTCCAGAGGCACTCCAGCTTCCCACAATTGAGACAGGAAAGGCCATGCTGCACGATGATAAAAAGGGGTGCTATGCAATTCCCATGAGCCAGATTCCCATGGGTCTCCAGCATCCTGTCTCTGTAGGGGACCTCTCGGCCGGAGTCAGCTGTTCAGCGCCTCCAAAGTAAAACTCAGACACCCATGATTCCAATAACGTACTCTTTAATCGCAAGTTATCTGCATTTAATAATGCAGAAATTATTATAAACCCATATTATTTAAATCTCTCCCCATTGAAGCCATGAACTAGATTCAAAAGCGGCAACAAAAGGATGACGAATTGTTTACACATATACTATAGAAATACACATTGATCTGGCAATAACATCTTTACAAAGGTGAACAAAGGGAGTACCTGCAAGTTGCACCACTTGTAGCCATATGTGTATATATATATATTCATACACGTGTGTGTGTGTATATATATATATATCTTGAAGTGGTCCATACACACACACACACACACACACACATATATATATAGAGAGAGAGCAGACCAGGTCCTTTTTTAAGACTTTCTCCGCACCTTTTCATCACTAAATTAAATCTCCAGGCTAAGTTGTTCGTAAGTTCCACTGTAACTTAAGATTTTCTTTTTCCTCTTAACAAAACTGAGGAAGGAGGAATTTTTTTTTTTTTTGAAATAGAGTCTCACTGTCACCCAGGCTGGAGTGCAGTGGCATGATCTCGGCTCACTGCAAGCTCCACCTCCCAGGTTCAAGTGATTCTCCTGCCTCAGCCTCCCGAGTAGCTGGGACTACAGGCGTGCACCACCACGCCCGGCTAATTTTTCACTTTTGTAGAGACGGGATTTTGCCATGTTGGCTAGTTTGGTCTCAAACTCCTGACCTTAAGTGATCCACCTGCCTCGGCCTCCCAAAAGTGCTGGGATTACAAGCGTGAGCCACCGCGCCTGGCCTGAATTTATTATAATCATTATGTAAGCCTTCACCACAAAGTCATGACCATTATTTTTTTTGCTGAAAAAAAATTATTTGCTTAATGTTACATAAATTTGACTTATATAGCATTTTAGTACCATTTAAGTCACTGTATAAAACAGCAGGTTGGAGACTGCTATCCTTTTTGAGTTTGCAAGGTTCACCCTTGCTGGAGTGTGGGACCTTAGATTTTGGGAGGTTTACTACTGCTCCACCCACCCAAAACAGGAGTAGCACAGTGTCCTGTTTTTTGGTGCTTTTTCTCCCGGTCCCCAGCTGAAAAGGTTATCCCCTTTCCAGCTGAAAAGCTGAACTCCTGCTAACCTTCTGGAAGTCCAGAATTGTGGGATGTGCCAGAAAACATGCCCAGTAAAAACCCTGGCACTGAGTCTCTAATAAGCTTCCCAGTGGACATATAGCATGTGTTGTCCTAAGTACCAGATGGAACTTAAATATGGCACTTCCTGTGGCTTCACTGAAACAAGACTCAAAAGATTGTGCCTGGTTTTCTCTGAATTTCAGTCTTCCCTTTACTATTTGCTTTGTATTCTTTTGCTGTAGTAAATCATAGCTGTTGAGTATGACAGACTGCTGAGACCTGAGTCTTCTCAGCAAATCGTCAAACCTGGGGGTGTTCTTGAGGATCCTCATTCATAACAATTTCTAAAATCATGTACATCTGTCCAAAAAAGACCAGGTAGGCTGGGCGCGGTGGTCCATGCCTGTAATCCCAGCACTTTGGGAGGCTGAGGCAGGTGGATCATGAAGTCAGGAGATCGAGACCATCCTGGC
>NW_012123598.1:493903-502633 GCF_000951035.1 Colobus angolensis palliatus
AAAAAAAAAAAAAAAAAATCGCAACAATGTCTGACACACAGCCACACTACGTTCGCTTGCTCTCATGAGAATTATGGGTTCATCCCCACGGCCAGGGCCATGGCCACACGGACATGCATACAGGCTGTGTTTACAAATGCAGAGAAAGTGCAGAAGACGCCCAGTGGGCCACAGACATGAGAAACATCCAGTCTGGAGACACAGATTTGGGAAATTCTGTAGATCATCGAAAGTACACGTCTTCAGCGGGAACCATCTCATTCACAGAAATCACAGCAAGTGAAATAGCAACGACCAATGATGGATTCTAGGAAACAAAAATGTTTAAGAGTTGGAAGGAAGACACAGACCCTCTGGAGGAGAAAGCAACTTTCAGAAGCCAGGAAAGAAGCTTCAGGTCAGAGCGGTGGTCGGCAGTACAAAGTTCTAACAAGGAAGTAAGAGGACAAATGATGGAAGCCTTCCTGCAGCTGTCTGTGGAGTGAGAAACGAGAAGGGGTGGGGACAGGTAGTGTGCAGAACAACTACACAGACCGCGTCTGTGGGAGACAGAAGAAATGGGCAGAGACTGATGGGCAAGTGGGGTGGAACCCATTTTGGGATGAGGATAGAGACCTGAACACAGATACAGATTATGGGGGGAAAATCGGGTTATCAGAGACCAGTTAAAGACTAGGCGAGGAAGTATGACAGAGAGCCCAGAAAGACGGGGCAGGAGGTGGGAAAATGTGTCCAATAACAAAAGGCAAGAGTGATCCTGGAAGAGAGGTGACTCCTTCCTGAGGATACAAGGCTTAGAGAGCTAGGGAACTTTACAAACGCTCCATGGAGAACACGACTCTGAACAATCTGCAGATCACTCTCAGTTGTAAGATCTGTTCATAGAAATATTGGTGTAGCACAACTCAGAAGACTGTGGACTTTCTATTCCCCCAGATAGTTTTAACATTTCTATTCAAATGTCAAGACAAACCACCAGAGAACCATGCCTTTGGAATACAGTTGTCTATTCTCTGAGAGTCTTTCTTTGGCATTAAAAAATAAGCAAAGAAACAGAAGGTGCACACACGAACCAAATGGAAATCAAACAACTGGAAAATACAAAACCAAAATGAAAACTCACTGCACGAACTCAACAGATTAGGTATGACAAAGGAAACCACCAGTGAGGACCATGGAAGGTCAATAGAAATTAATCAATGTTAACAACAGAGAAAACAGACTGGAAAAAGAAAAAAGATGCGAGCCTGAACGACCCATGGGAGTGTAAAACAAGATCTGCCATTCATGTTACTGAGGTCCCTACAGAGACAAGACTGGCGGTGAAAAAATATTTGGAGAAATAATAGTTGAAAGTTCCCCAAATTTGGCAAAAGGCATAATCCTGTAGATCAAAAAGCGAGGCAAGCACCAGGGAGCACCAAATAGGATACACTCAAAAAATTCCATGCCATGCACATCACAGTCGAACTTACGAACACTACAGGCAATGAAAAACACTTTGAATGAAGCTCGACAGAACTGATGCATTACAAAATAAGGAATTAGTATTTGAATGGTAGTGGAATCTTGTACTAAACCATAATGGAAAGAACAGAGAGACACGTTTCTCAAGTCTAAAAGAAAACAACTGCCAACTCTGAATCTTATATTCCACAAAAATATTCTTTGGGAATGAAGGAAATATAAAGACATCTTTAGGCCGGGTGCAGTGGCTCAAGCCTGTAATCCCAGCACTTTGGGAGGCCGAGACGGGCGGATCACGAGGTCAGGAGATCGAGACCATCCTGGCTAACACGATGAAATCCCATCTCTACTAAAAAATACAAAAAACTAGCCGGGCGAGGTGGCGGGCGCCTGTAGTCCCAGCTACTCCAGAGGCTGGGGCAGGAGAATGGCGTGAACCCGGGAGGCGGAGCTTGCAGTGAGCCGAGATGGCGCCACTGCAGTCCAGCCTGGGTGACAGAGCGAGACTCCGTCTCAAAAAAAAAAAAAAAAACTCTTTGTAGTAACTTTATTATAAAGTAGGCCTTGTGTTAGATGATTTTACCCAACTACAGGCTAACGTAAATTTTCTGAGCATGCTGAAGGCAAGATTGGCTATGATGTTCAGTAGGGTAGGTGTATTAAATGCATATTTGACGTATTATTTTCAACTTGCAATGGGTTTATTGTGACATAACCCAATCATAAGTCAAGGAGCATCTATACTAAAAAATACTACTACATATATATCAAATCAAATTCCAAAAAAAAAAGTTGAAGTAATCTACAGGAAAACTAGTAAACAACCCCAAATAACAAAGAGAGGAACAATAAAAAAGGAACACAAAAATCATTTACGGGCACATTTAGGCCCTAAAATATCAATAATTATTTTAATTTAAATGATTTCAATATACCAATTAGAACAGAAATATGCAAAATGAATTTTAAAAAGCTTGGCCTGAGTATATGCTGTTCAAAGAAACTGACTTCATACGTAATGATACAAGTAAGCTTTAAAATTGAAGAAATATTAACCATGCAAACATTAATCAAAATATGCAAGAGTCACTATAAGAATATTAGATAAAGTATTGACAAGACTATTAAAAGACAAAAAAAGGACATCACATAATGATAAAAGAGTCAATTCACCATGAAGACTTGGCAAACCTACACGTATATGTACCAAACAACACAGTTTTGAACTTTGCGAAACAAAAAGTGATAGAACTTAAAAGAGCAACATACTTCCACAATTATGTTCAGGACTTTTTGTTGTTGTTGTTGAGACGGAGTCTCGCTCTGTTGCCCAGGCTGGAGTGCAGTGGCAAGATCTCAGCTCACTACAACTTCTGCCTCCCAAGCGATCCTCCTGCCTCAGTCCCCCAGTAGCTGGGATTACAGGCACACACCACCATGCCTGGCTAATTTTTGCATCTTTAGTAGAGATGGGGTTCTGCCATGTTGGCCAGGCTGCTCTCACACTCCTGACCTCAGGTGATCCGCCCGTCTTGGCCTCCCGAAGTGCTAGGATTACCGGCGTCAGCCACCGCTCCCGGCCTATGTTCAGGACTTCAACACCCCTCTCAGTAAGTGACAGAAATGCCGGAAAGAAAATCAGCAAGGAAACAGCTGACCTGAATAACAATGAGCAGGATCACCGAGACATTTATAGACACTCCACCCAGTAACAGTAGAACACCCATTCTTTTCAAGCAGCTATACGGAACAAGATAGACCCTAAACTGGGTCATAAAAAAAACATGTTAACACATTTAAAGAGTCAGATCAAACAAGAAACAAATTAGAAATCAGTAACAAGTATGCCAAACACCAGAAAATTAAACATACTATTAAATAATTCCTGGCTAAGAGAGAATGTCTCAAAAAATAAAAACTATTAGAATTGAGTAAAATGTAATGAAAACATTAAAACTTGTGGGATTAAACTAACAGTGATATGAGGCAAATTTATAGAATGTAATGCTTACATTAAAAAAAGCAAAAAAATCTCAAATCAATAATCTAAAAACCTACTTTGAAAAGTTACAAAGAGCCAAAGCAAGTGGAAGAATACAGATCACAGCAGAAATCAAAGAAATCAAGAATAGAAAGAGACAAATCATTAATATAAAGTGCTAGTTCTTTGAAGTGACAGATGAAGCAAAAATTACATCTTTCAGCATGGTGCACAATAAAACTGATAAATGTCTAAGAAGACTCAATCATAAAACGAGTATGTACATTTTAAATATTAAAAATAAAATGATATAAGTGCAGATCTTGCTATCAAAAAAGAATAAGGGAATGCTACAAATATAGATGAAATATTCCTTCAACAGGACAGACTATCAAAATTTATCACACAAGAAACAGATACTTTGACTAGTTCTACCTATCCAAAAAAATAAATATGTAATGTAGAAGCCTCCGGAAGAAAAACCTCTGGCCCAATGGTTGACTAGAGGTCATCAAACGTGACAAGAACAAATAACACCAATTATACACAGTCTTCCAAAAATTAGAAGAGAACTCTTTCCAATTAATGTTGAAATGTCAAGATCACTTAGACATCAAAACCACACACAAGACGTTTAGAACATAA
The DNA here is from genome assembly GCF_000951035.1 of Colobus angolensis palliatus. NCBI lineage: Eukaryota > Metazoa > Chordata > Mammalia > Primates > Cercopithecidae > Colobus > Colobus angolensis. The sequence goes on from NW_012123598.1 coordinate 497,997, forward strand.
GAAACAAAAGGATGTAGAAGCAAAATAGCATGATGACAACTGGTGGAGAAAAAGCACTGGACAAAATTGAACACTCATTCATAGCAACACAGAATCTCAGAAGACTGGGAACAGAGGACATTTTTTATGCTTATAGAGAACATGTGTTTTATAAAACTTACATTATACTTTATAATGAAAACTGAACATGCTGTGCCCTCTGGCTCATGCCTGTAATCCCAGCACTTTGGGAGACCCAGGCAAGCAGATTGCTTGAGCCCAGGAGTTCGAGACCAATCTGGGCACCATGATGAAACCCTGTCTCTACAAAAAAATACAAAAATTAGCTGGGCGTGGTGGTGCGTGCTTGTAGTACCAGCTACTGTGGGGTGGTGGTGGCTGAGGTGGTGGGATCACTTGAGCCGGGGAACTTAAGGCTATGGTGAGACAAGATTGTGTCACTGCATTCCACCCTGGGTGACAGAGCGAGACCCTGTCTCAAACAAAAAACAAAAAAACAAAAAACTGAACATTTTCCCCCTATTATCAGCAAACAGGAAAGGATGGCCTTTCTCACTATTCCTATTCAACGTTATAATGAAAGTCCCAGCTTGTGCAATGCAGTAAGACAAACAAAAAGGAAACAAAAAGTATACAGATAAGATGAAAGATAAAAAATGGTCTGTATTTGCAGATGACATGTCTATATAGAAAAGTCCAACGACTCTGTCAAAAGAATTAGCTAAAAATAATAAGTGAATTCAGCAAGGTTGCAGGGTAGCAAAACAATGTCCAAAAAATTATATTTCTGTATACTACCAAAAATTGTGTGCAATTCAAAGTTCAAACATCAATGCCATTTACAATCACTCAACTTACACACACACACACACACAAAGCACACTAGGATGCAAATTCTAACAAAAATGCATAGGGATCTATATGCTGAAAATGTTAACATTAATGAAATACTTTGAGGAATGCTTAGCTATTATAAATTAAGAGACCTACTCCTGAACTCATGAACTACAAAACCCAACACAGTAAAGATACCAATTCTTAACAGATTAATCCACAGATTTAACTCAATTTCTGTAAAAATCTAAGACTGTTTTGTAAATACGTACAAACGAATCCTAAAAATTATATGGAATGTCAAAGGAACTAGAAATGCTGTCAATTTTAAAGAGCAAAGAAGAATCACTTTCCTCAATTTAAAAATTTACCATTGACATTCTGAGCTACGTAATTTTTTAAAATTTAAAAAATAAAAATTTACCATACGGCCACGGTGATGAAGTAAACCAAAAGATGGGCATCCAGAAAAAAGCCTGAGTGTTAATATGTGTATCCTTACTGACTTAAACGTGAGTATTTCATGGCTCAAGCCTCCTAAGTTGTCATAAAATTACGCTTCTCAAGAGTAAGTACTACTGTGGAACACAGAAGATGTGCGATTAAAGTTTGCAGACTTCTCCTAAACTAACAATTCTGACACTGGATAGCAATAAATGTACACACAAGCACAAAAAGGGTCAAGGCCCTTTACCTTGAAACATTTCCCTTCCCCAAACACATTAAGAAATCTAAGACAAAGCACCATAGGCTTGGCCGAGAAGTCTGAAAAGATCTGTGCTTGCATTTCATTTTCTCTGTCTCCTCCTCCTTTTAAAAATAATTCCTGAGATAACATTGCACTGTAAACTAAGGAGAAAGATGCAGCTGAAGGTTTTCCTATGTGCACAATAACGACTGGGTCTCTCTCCAGGATAAATTATCAGATGGAGAATAAGGCTCTAGACTGAATGAATTTCTAATATGACTCTTCAGATGACAAGTAATATTCAGCAACAGGTTTTTCTCACAGTGAAGACACTTGACGGGTTTCTCTTTGGTATGGTTGATCAGACGCAGAGGAAGATGTTTCCTCTGGCAAAACATTTGCCTCAGTGGTTACATTCAAAAAGTCCTTCCCTAAAAGAAGTTCTCGAAGGGTAACTGAGGTTTGTCCACCTGTAAAAGGTCTTCCCACATCTGTTACACTGATGGGATTTTTCCCAGCATGCATCCTTTGATGCTGAGTGAGGGATGAGCTGCGACTGAAGGCCTTTCCACATTCACTGCATTTATACGGCTTCTCTCCAGTGTGGATGATGGCGTGTCGAATGAGGTTTGTGCTCCAGCAAAACGATTTCCCACACTCAACACATTCATAGGGCTTCTCTCCACTGTGAATCCGCTTGTGCCTCGTGAGGCCTGACATGCGCGTGAAGGCCTTTCCACACTCCACGCACTCATAGGGCTTCTCTCCAGTGTGGATGCTGAAGTGGCGAATGAGGTCTTTCCGATTGCTAAAGGCTTTCCCACATTCTTTGCACTCGAAAGGCTTTTCTCCAGTGTGGGCCCTTTTATGCAAGATAAAAGTAGAGCAGTGGGTGAAGGCCTTTCCACATTCACTGCACACGAAGGGCTTCTCCCCAGTGTGAATCCGCTGGTGCCTCTTGAGGTATGATCGGTGGTTGAAAGCCTTCCCGCACTCGAGGCACTCAAAGGGCTTCTCCCCAGTGTGGATGACATAGTGGTGAATCAGGGCTGCGCTCTCCAAGAAGACCTTCCCACATTCACTGCACTCATAGGGCTTCTCCCCGGTGTGAGTCTGCTGGTGCCACATGAGGTATGACCTGTGTTTGAAGACCTTGCCACACTCCAGGCACTCGTAGGGGTTCTCACCACTGTGAACGACATAGTGCCGGAGAAAACCCGGCCTGTGTCGAAAGACTTGCCCACATTCTGTGCACACAAAGGATTTTTCTCCCGTGTGTCTCCTGTTATGCAAGACGAAATTGGAGCGGTGGGTGAAGGCCTTTCCACATTCATTGCACTTGTAAGGCTTCTCTCCACTGTGAATCCGCTGGTGCTGGGTAAGGTATGACTTGCGGTTGAAGGCCTTTCCGCACTCCATGCACTCGTAGGGCCTCTCCCCAGTGTGGATCATGTGGTGCTGCAGGAGATGTGTGCTCTTAATAAAGGTTTTCCCACATTCTGTGCATTCATAGGGCTTCACTCCAGAGTGAATTTTCTCATGTCCAGCAAGGAGGTGTTTCTTGTTGAATACTTTTCCACACTCACTGCATTTAAAGATATTTTCCTCTTCCTGCATCATGGGATCTTTACCGGCCTCACATGAGTTATGGCTGTGGACTGTATCTCCTGGAGAGACTTGCTCCTGTCCAGTCCTCGAACACACACCGTCAGCTGTCCCTAAATAATCACACGCAGGGCTCATTTTCCCAGGAGGCTTCTCCTGGGGATCTACTCCTGGTCTGAGGTGTCCTTCCTGCATTTCTGATAGCCCATCCTGATCCTCGGCTTGCCCCAACTGGGAGTCCACTGAGTTTCCTTCTGTCAGTTGTCCCTGAAGTGAGATTCCCTCTGACAAGGCTGGCTCACAAGTGGTAGGTTCTGTGGTCTTCGGTTTTCCTTTGTCGCCTGAAAGAAATCCAGCACACAAAAGGGCCTGTTAGTAAAGAACAACATGGAAAAAAGAGTATTACCATTTCTATGAAAAACCGTAGATAAAAACATTGCCTCTGTGTCTGCTATTTTCTGTATCTCAAATTCTATGGTTTGCAATTTCTTTCTATCCTGGTCCGTGGACTTGGGATATTCTGAAAGGGAGACCTAGGGGCAGAGGCAGAGTCAGGAGACAATGCGTCTGTCTGTGGAGTCACCTTCACAATTACAGACTGGACCTGAGTAGACAGAGTAATGACGACACTGTGCGTGGTAAGCTTCCTCTGGGCAACTAAGCGAGGACATGCTGTCTTGCTACAAGAACACGAGGAAGGAGCACCTAATGAGCCTACATGGAAGACAGGAAGCGAGTAACAAAAAAATTAATCCCCAAAGAGAAGAATGTTTTTTGTGTGAAGTCGTGGAAAGTAACCTGTAAACACCGAGTATTTCCAAAATGTTCTTCCTCATGGTGGGACCCAACGGCCCCATCTGGCAGTTTATGCAAACAGGTAACTCATTATGGACCCCTCCACAGTTTATCCTGATCAGGTTAAGGTCTGGACACACCAGAAAGCTAAGCCACGTGATTAGAAGGTTAGGGCTTAAGTCACAATGTGAACGCTGAATCTCTGGAAAGGATGGCATGCTGGGGACCGAGCCACACAGGTGATGAGACAATCAACTGTGGTTATGGAATGAGGCTTCAGTACAATTGTGGACCATGAAGAGCCGGTGAGTTTCCTGGGTTGGCAACACTCTAAGCTCATATTGCCATATGCCAGACTGGGGCACAGTGAGTTCCTGAAGACACTAAGGCTTTGTGTTGGGAATCTTTCCAACCCAACATTCTGTGTCACTTCTAATTTGTTCCCTTTGCTGTAATAAACATGACTGTAACTAAAATAGGTTTTAGGGAGTTTTGTCTTTTCAGCTAATTAGTGAACCTGACAATGGCTTTGGGACCCAAATTGTAGTCGGTGTCAGTAGAGTTGGACAGACCTGGTAGTCTTAGAGGACTATGTCCTAAACCTTGAGCTTGGCTAATCCTGGGTAGGAAGAAATCAGTTATCCAGTAAGAGGTGCTCAACAAAGTGAGTCCTATGCTTGTGAAGAAGAGCTGCCATGGCCGGGCGCGGTGGCTC
>NW_012123598.1:503895-509238 GCF_000951035.1 Colobus angolensis palliatus
AAAAAAAAAAAAAAACCAAAACCAAAAACACAGTAGCCAGGCATGGTAGTGTAAGCCTGTGTAGTCCCAGCTGCTCTGGTGGCTGAGGGGGGAGGATTGCTTGAGCCCCAGAATTCAAGACTGTGGCAATCTATGACTGTGCCACTGTACTACAGCTTGGGCAACAGAGCAACACCTTGTCTCTTAAAAACAAACAAAAAAAACTCCAAATACACATGATCAAGGTGAAGAAAATTATATAATCTTATTTGAAGACAATAAAGACGATCTATATCAACGAAGAATAGTATGAACTGACAATTTGACCCAAATTATATAAATTCAATATAAATCCCTGTAAAATACCAACTATACTTAATTACAGAACTTGATGGTCTGTTAAGGAAACGAAGCTAGAAAAATTGGATAGCCACATGGAGAACGAAAACAACTGCATTGCTATCACGCTATATACTCCAAATCAACCTCACTGAAAAAATGTCAAATGCCGAGTTTTTAAATTTTTAGAATAAAATATATTTTTAATATGGAGGTAAACCAACATTTTTCATAAAGACAAAAAATCATTAATTATATAAGAAAAGTCGCAAGTTAGACTACAGTAAATTAAGACCTTTTGGTGAAAGATACTTTAAAGAGAGTAAGAGGACAAAAGTAAAACCTAGAATGTATTTTTCAGCATATGTAAGTGATAAAAGGTAAGCATAACAAATGTACCAAGAACCCCTACCAAGCAAACAGAGAAAGGAAAACAAGTTAATGGAAATAGGCATTTATCATAAAATAAAAAATGATTTGCATTTTCACAGAAGAAAACATAAATCAACCAAAAATCATGGTAAGTTGCTAAAACATTACAGCAGTGAAAGAAAACGAAATCAAGAGCACATGAGACTACTCTGTGTCCATTTGAGGAGCAAACATTGAGAGGCCTTATAATGGGAAGGATATGGATCAGTGGAACCTCTCACTTTTCTGGTTAAGTGCAAATTGGCATAGGCGCTTTAGAAAACAAAAGGAATGGCCTTGCAAACTTGAGCATTTGCATAGCCTACAAACCAATAATTTCACTCCAAGAATTATCAAAAAATGCTCCTCCACAAGTGGAAAATGAACTATATATACGAATGTCCACAGTATCACTGTTTTTGTGAATGAAATGTAGACAATCATTATTATTTTTTGCCTCTGCTTCATGATCTCTCATGAATTATTTTTATATATTTATTTTTTTGACACAGGAGCGCACTGTCACCCAGGCTGGAGTGCAGTGGCCTGAATAAGTCGACCTCCTGGGCTCAAGAGATCCTCCCACCTCAGCCTCCTGAATAGCTGGGACCACAGGCCTGAGCCACCATGCCCAACTAATTTTTTTAATTTTGCAGAGACGGGGTCTCGCCACATTTCCCAGGCTGGTGTCAAACTCCTGAGCTCAAGTAATCCTCCCACCTCAGCCTCCCAAAGTGCTGGGATTATAGGCGTGAGCCACTGTGCCAGCCAAATCTAGACAATTAAATGCTCACATAGTAAACAAATGTATCAATTAATATACAAATGTATCATAAGCCACAAGCATTTATTTTCTTCAAATGTAAGAAACTTGAGGCCAGGCACAGTGGCTCACGCCTGTAATCTCAGTACTTTGGGAGGTCAAGGCAGGTGGATCACCTGAGGTCAGGAGTTCGAGACCAGCCTGGCCAACATGGTGAAACCCCATTTCTATTAAAAATACAAAAACTTAGCTGAGCGTGGTGGCGCGCACCTAGAATCCCAGCTACTTGGGAGGCTGAGGCAGGAGAATCGCTTGAACCTGTGAGGCAGAGGTTGCAGTAAGCCAAGATTGCATCACTGTACTCCAGCCTTGGCAACAACAGCGAAACTCCATCTCAAAAAACAAAACAAAACAAACAAACAAAAAAACACAAAAATCAGCTGAGTGTAATGGCGTGTACCTGTAATCCCAGCTACTTGGGAGGCTGAGGCAGGAGAATCGCTTGAACCTGTGAGGCAGAGGTTGCAGTAAGCCAAGATTGCATCACTGTACTCCAGCCTTGGCAACAACAGCGAAACTCCATCTCAAAAAACAAAACAAAACAAACAAACAAAAAAACACAAAAATCAGCTGAGTGTAATGGCGTGTACCTGTAATCCCAGCTACTTGGGAGGCTGAGGCACAGAGACTGCAGTGAGCCAAGACAGCACCACTGCACTCCAGCCTGTGCTATATAGCGAGACTCTATCTAAACAAAAAGAAAAGGAAAAAGAAAAAACAAGCATATTTTTATGTTGAGTAGAGAAAGGATGAAATCACAAAACAAGCAGAATATAAATGAAGAAAGGATGTCCATGAAAGGAAGCGTCATCTAGACTCTGGTATAGGAACTGGCCATGACTGGGGCAAGACCTCTTTCAGTCAGGAAAAGAGAAGTTGAGATAAACATTTAAGGGCTGCTGATCAAGCAGTACAAGACAGTGGACTTTCTTTTCAACATGAAAGCTTGCTGACACATCCGCACTCACATGCTGAGACATCTGTGCCTGGAGATGAAAACTGTCTGGTTGGCTGGATGCAGGGACTCATGGAGGTGGAGGGATTGACCTGTCTGAGGTTGGGGCCAGTCCCCTAATCTGCCTGGATGGCAGAGCCATTCACAGAAACTTGGGAGGTGGCAGGAGCGAGCAAGATCATGGGTTCCTTGTTAGGCATGTTGAGTTTTGTGCTTTTGGGATTTTCAACTGGAGATGTGGTACTGAGGAGGGGACGACCTGGAACAGACTCTGAAGGGCTGAACAGGGACCGCACAAACACTCAGGGTTGGATGAGCAGCTCGAGGAACCCATGCGGGCAGAGGCCAAGGCTCTGCAGTGGCACCAATCCACACACCTGACAGATGGCCTCAGTGTCCTCAGCAGCCTGAGTGTGGGACAGAGAAGGTCAAATGTCACCCTGAGGTTTTTGGAAAACAGGAGATATAGGAAGACATGGAGGAAGTACTGCTTCTTAGTGTCTGACTGACACTAAGGGAATGGGTGGAAGGAGAAGGTGGGAGAGGCTGATAGGCAGAATATAACTGGAAAGAGAAATTGGGAGAGTAAGCAAGGCCCTATTTCCCAGAGTTCAGAAGGAAATGTAACACAGCATCACTCTTTAAGGTTAATAATGACATTCTGATGAGTCACTTACTACGGCTCAGAAACTGCTCGGTTTTATGCATTATTGTATCACATGATAACATCTTCAAACTACTCAATGACATAAAAATGATTTCTAGTGACACTTTTCAGGAACAGACTCAATGTCGTGGACTGAGAGTAGGAGTTCACCAAACCTTCTGCTCTTCTCCATGGGCAAGTGGCTCAGCCACATTTCCCAGACCCATGGACCCAAGACAAATGCCTAGTTCCTGTGGGTGGAATGTGACGGGAGCTGGTATTTCTGGAAGTGGGTGTAACTTCCCTTATTCCCTCAATTCTCTGCCAGCTCGAGGATGTTAGGATAATCTTAATGCAACAGGCTGATGACAGAAGGAACCTGGGTCCTGAATAACTGTGTGGTACAGAGCTCCCCACTGACCCACACAGACCCTGGTATGAATAAGAGTTATCATATGTGAACCACTGAAATGTTAGAGTCTGTCTGATACAACAGCTACTATTAACTGAGCTGAAGTTATATATAAAGACAGGCGATCTTGACCACATAGCAGGGGACTGGTAAGCCAAACTCAGGCCCACACAGTTGGAACCCCTGCACACATCTCAGTTCATAAATCTCACTCCTTCCCAGGAATGGTGACACGGTGACGGGGCTGGGAGGACAGAGAAGCCACAGGTCAAAGGGCTCCATGGCTCTTAAATGGAACACTCTACTGTGATACAGTTAGATGGAGTTATATAGAGAGAGGCCACAATGAGAAGCTTCCCAAGGGACTCCAGGGCCGGCGGTCTCCATCCAGTCTCAAGCCAGCAGGGACTCCGACCTCCCCAGGTCTTGGCTCCTACCTGGACACGTGTCTTGGGAGGGGTCTTCCTTCCTGGTCCATGGCTCCTGCCCATGCTCTAGGTGGTAGATCAGCTCAGGTCTGGGAACAGGACACCCTGTTTATGGAGAAAGAAAGTGGACACACGGATGTTGGTGAAAAGAAATAAAGACCTTCAGTCTAGTCTGGGACTTCAGGATGCGGACCAGACCTTGGAATGAAGCCGCTCCTGTGCACGGGAACGAAAAGTTGGCATGCGACCTGGAAGCCAAGAGCAGGTCCCGTCATGCTGCCGCAGAATCTCTACTCCTAATAGTAAGTCAAAAACTAGTACTTACAGGATATAAACACATCCAGGGGACTATGCCAAGCATTTCAATGCATTATGTCATTTCAAAAGTGAACAATATTTAGGGAATACCCTAGAGAAAAACTGATGTATTTAAATATTAAATACGGACTCTTTTCATTCGAAACAAGGTATGTGATTTCACTGATCTAAGTCTTTTTTTTTTTTTTTTTGCATCCTCCTAAGAAATGTTTTATAACGCTCTTCCGCTAGACCCGAGACAAAATGAGGTTTCTAGCTGAGGATTTTCTCACAGCATCCCCGGGAAGTCCACATCGTCATCAACACCATTTTATTGACAAAGAAACCCAGGCTCACAACGCTGCCCAGAACGTCCCGGGGCCAGGCATGCCCACCACAGTGATCGTGACGAGGATGACAGTCACAGTACTGATGGCCACAGGATCGCAATGGCTCCCTGCACACAGCCTGGTCTCCCAGGCGTTGTTTCGAGCCCTTTTCACGTAATAACTGTATTAGTCTGTTCTCACGCCGCTAATAAAGACATATCCGAGACTGGGTGATTTATAAAGAGAAAGAAGTTTAAGGGACTCAGTTTTACAAGGCTACGGAGGCCTCACAATCACCACACAAGGCGGAGAAAGGCACGTCGTACACGGCAGCAGGCAAGAGGGCATGTGTAGGGGAACTCCCTCTATAAAACCATCCGATCTCACGAGACTTATCTGCTATCACAACAACAGCACGGGAAACACCCGCCCCCATGATTCAATTACCCCCATGACAGGTGGGGATTATTACAATTCCAGGTGAGATACGGGTGGCGACACAGGGCCAAACCCTGTCAGTGACTCTTTACCGCGGTAACAACCCTGGGATGCAGATGTGGTAAGTCCTCATCTCGCCAATGAGAACGCTGAGGCACAGACAAGGTCACTCATTTCACCAGCCCACATAGTTTTTTTTTCTTTTTTTTTTTTGAGACGGAGTCTCGCTCTGTCGCCCGGGCTGGAGTGCAGTGGCCGGATCTCAGCTCACTGCAAGCTCCGCCTC
>NW_012123598.1:509758-522343 GCF_000951035.1 Colobus angolensis palliatus
CGGGAGGCTGAGGCAGGAGAGTGGCGTGAACCAGGGAGGCGGAGCTTGCAGTGAGCCGAGATGGCGCCACTGCACTCCAGCCTGGGAGACAGACAGACTCCGTCTCAAAACAAACAAACAAACAAACAAACAAAAAACACTACATGAAGGAAGAAACTACTAGCACCACAGAGCGGGTGGTGGGTGGTGATGACGACGCAGAGATGTGAGCTGGAGGAGTCGTCCTCAGGGACCAGCAGGCAGGGGGAGGGGCAGGTTCAGTGGTTCCAGACCTATGAAGCTGTCCTTTGAGGGTTGTGTTTTTTTCCTTTTAAGTAGAAGTCCTCTTTCTATGAAACGTCGGTGAGAGTAGATACTATTTGATGTTTCTGTAAACGTCCTTATATAACTGTCACAGTAGGATGTTCACATTTTCAGTGGTTCATGAAATACATTTGACTATATGTGGAGAAACAAGGAACATAATGAATCTGGCTGGTTGCTCCTAAGTTCACTGGACAAAGTGATCAAAGAAAATGATAAACTCGGGGATTCTAACTCCCGGCTTCAGAAGCAGATACTAAGCCTCAAATCTGCTAAGATTGCCCTGAGTCTTATCTCCTGTAGAGAAAAAGATGAAATTGTGGGAAAGCAGACACAAGCTCGTCATGTGAGTGGCTGACCTGCAACAAAAGGTGCATGCACAGCCTCACCAGGTGTCTACTGTTAAAGAGACGGCACTGACAGGAAAAGAATGGGACCCTGAAACTCGGAATAGGGATGTGTGGGAGGACCCTAAAGAAGCTGGGGACACTGAGCTTGTAAACTCTTTTTGAAACTTTTTTGCCAGAAGAAACAGCTTCCCATCCAAGTAGTGGCAACATCCCCTCCCTGACCCATGCTGCCATCAGCCTTTCCACCTTTGTCTGAGATTAACCCTGTGCTGCCTGAAGCAACAGTGATGGCCTCCCCTGAGGCAGTTGCCAGGCAAGATAACGTGGATTCTCCTCTGGCCCCTCCAACACCTTTCTTTGCTTCTAGACCTACAACTAAAGTCCTGGTGGGCCCACAGAGGTGAGGGTCAGAGTGTGACCCATGGGGAGGTGAGCTGCACTCGAAAGGAATTGAGTATTCTAATTTATAGAAGCAAAAATCTGGAGAACAGACATGGGAATGGATATTAAGGGTGTGGGATAATGCTGGAAGGAAGGAACACACAGATGGATCAGGGTGACTTTATTGATTTGGGCCCACTAAGTAGGGATCCTGCATTTAATGTTGCAGCCTGGAGAGCTAAAAAAAGTTCTAATAGCTTATTTGCTTGGCTAGCTGAAATATGGATTAAAAGATGGCCCATAGACCGGGCGCGGTGGCTCAAGCCTGTAATCCCAGCACTTTGGGAGGCCGAGTCGGGCGGATCACAAGGTCAGGAGATCAAGACCATCCTGGCTAACACGGTGAAACCCCGTCTCTACTAAAAAATACAAAAAACTAGCCGGGCGACGTGGCGGGCGCCTGTAGTCCCAGCTACTCGGGAGGCTGAGGCAGGAGAATGGCGTAAACCCGGGAGGCAGAGCTTGCAGTGAGCTGAGATCCGGCCACTGCACTCCAGCCTGGGTGACAGAGTGAGACTCCGCCTCAAAAAAAAAAAAAAAAAAAAAAAGATGGCCCATCATGAGCAAGCTGGGAATGCTTGATCTCCTTTACGTAGAGGAAGGGATCCAACGGCTCAGGGAGACTGGGGTGGTGTAGTGAATTAGTCACTTTAGACCTACTCATCCCAGCTGGGAGGGTCCAGAGGACATACCCTTGACCATTGCCTTGGGAAACAGATTTGCGAGGGCAGCACTTGCATCTTTGAGGAGCCCTGTAACTGCCAGATCTAGCAGTGGGAACTGCAGTCACTCACCTACACAAATTTAGATACACTGGGAATAATTGGATCCCGAGGTGGCAGGGGCCAAGGGGTGGCACTCAACCATCAAAGGCAAGGTAGGCATAGCTATCGTAATGGACAGCAGAGACAAAGCAGCCATCAGAATAGTCTGACTTATGTAGATCTCTGCCATTGGCTAATGAATCACGGTGTTCTTAGAAGTGAAACTGATAGGAAGCCTACTGCAATTCTACTTAATTTATATAAGCAGAAAACTTCCAGGTCGAATGGACAAAAAACTAATCTGAATTACAAAAGCCGAGAATCATGGCCCCTCCTCAATCAATTTCCAGACTTGGGCCAGTTTACAGACCCAGAACCCCGGTCCCTTGAGGAAGGACCCTACTACACTACTAACAATTTATGCAGTTAATTTTTCTCCCATCCTTCCCTAAGGAGACTTTTTTTTTTTTTTTTTGAGACAGTCTCGCTCTGTTGCCCAGGCTGGAGAGCGGTGCCGCGATCTCAGCTCACTGCAAGCTCTGCCTCCCGAGTTCACACCATTCTCCTGCCTCAACCTCCTGAGTAGCTGGGACTACAGGCGCCCGCCACCACGCCTGGCTCATTTTTTTGTATGTTTTTAGTAGAGACGGGTTTCACCGTGTTGGCCAGGATGGACTCCATCTTCTGATCTCGTGATCCGCCCGCCTTGGCCTCTCAAAGTGCTGGAATTACAGGCGTGAGCCACCGCGCCCGCCAGAGACCTCTGGCTTTTTAGCAGGGTAACTGTGCACTGGGGAAAGGGGAATGATCAGACATTTCGGGGACTACTGGACACTGGCTCTGAACTGACGCTGATTCCAGGGACCCAACATGTCACTGTGGTCCTCCAGTTAAAGTAGGGGCTTTTGGAGGTCAGGAGTTTTAGCTCAGGCCTGACCTACAGTGGGTCCAGTGGGTCCCCAGACTAAACCTGTGGTCATTTTCCCACTGCCAGAAGGACTAATAGGCACAGACACGCTTAGGAGCTGGTAGAACCCCCACACGGGCTCCCTGACTGGTAGGGTGAAGGCTACTATGGTGGGAAAGGCCAAATGGAAGCCACTAGAGTCGCCTCTACCCAGAAAAATAGTAAATCAAAAACAATGTTACATCCTTGGAGGGACTGTGGAGATTAGCGCCACCATCAAGGACTCGAAAGATGCAGGGGTGGTGATTCCCACCACATCCCCATTCGACTCTCCCATTTGGCCTGAGCAGAAGACAGATGCATCTTAGAGAATGACCATGAATTATAGAAAGCTTACCCAAGTGGTGGCTCCAATTGCAGCTGCTGCACCAGATGTGGCTTCACTGCTTGAGTAAATTAACCATCTCCTGGTACCTGGTGTGCAGCCACTGACTTGGCAAATGCCTTTTTCTCCATTCCTGTCCATAAGACCCACCAGAGGCAATTTGCCTTCAGCTGGCAAGGCCAGCAATATACCTTCACCGTCCTTCCCCAGGGGCCTATCAACTCTCTGGTTTTGTGTCCTAATCTTATTCAGAGAGACCTTGATCGCTTTTTGCTTCCACAAGATACCACACTGGTCCATTACGTTGATGACATTATGCTGACTGGATCCAGTGAGCAAGCAGCAGCAAACACACTGGACTTACTGGTGAGACATCTGTGTGCCAGAGGATGGGAAATAAATCTGATTAAAATTCAGGGACCTTCTACCTCAGTGAAATTTCTAGGGGTCCAGTGGTGTGTGGCCTGTCAAGATATGCCTTCTAAGGTGAAGAATAATTTGCTACATTTGGTCCCTCCTATACCCAAGAAAGAGGCACAATGCCTAGTGGGCCTATTTGGTTTTTGGAGGCAACACGTTCCTCATTTGGGTATGCCGCTCCGGCCCATTTATCGAGTGACCCAAAAGGCTGCCAGTTTTGAGTGGGATCCGAAGAGTACAATGCTCTGCGACGGGTCCAGGCTGCTGCGCAAGCTGCTCTGCCACTTGGGCCATTATGACCCAGCAGATCCAAAAGTGCTTGAGATGTCAGTGGCAGATAAGGATGCTGTTTGGAGCCTTTCGCAGGCCCCCATGGGCGAATCACAGTGGAGGCTTCCAGGATTTTGGAGCAAAGCCCTGTCATCTTCTGCAGATAACTACTCTCCTTTTGAGAGACAGCTCTTGGCCTGTTACACTATGGGTCATCAAGTCCATGCAACCTGAACTGCCTACCATGAACTGGGTGCTTTCTGACCCAGCTAGCCATAAAGTGGTCATGTACAGCAGCATTCCATCATCAGATGTAAGTGGTATATATGTGATTAGGCTCAAGTGGATCCTGAAGGCACAAGTAAGTTACACGAGAAGTGGCTCAAATGCCCACGGACTCCACTCCTGCCACCCTACCTTCTCTCCCCCAGCCTGCACTGATGGCCTCATGGGGAGTTCCCTATCAGCTGACAGAGGAAGAGAAGACTAGGGCCTGGTTCACAGATGGTTCTATATGATACATAGGAACCACCTGAAAGTGGACAGCTGCAGCACTACAGCCGCTTGCTAGGACATCCCTGAAGGATAGTGGCGAAGGGAAATTTTCCCCGTGGGCAGAACTTCGAGCAGTGCATCTGGTTGTGCACTTTCCATGGAAGGAGAAACGAGAAGATGTGTGATCATATACTGATGCACCAGCTGTAGCCAATGGTTTGGCTGGACCGTCAGGGGCTTGGAAGAAGCATGATTGAAAGTTGGTGACAAAGAAATCTGGGGAAGAGGGATGTGGATGGACCTGAGTAGTCAAAAACTGTGAAGATATTTGTATCCCATGTGAGTGCTCACCAACGGATGACCTCAGCAGAGGCGGGTTTTAAAAATCAATTGTATAGGATGACCCATTCTGTGGACACCACTCAGCCTCTTGCCCCAGCCACCCCTGGTCATCACCCAATGGGCCCATGAACAAAATGGTCATAGTGCCAGGGATGGGGGTTACACATGGGCTCAGCAATGTGGACTTCCGCTCACCACGGCTGACCCGGCTACGGCCACTGCTGAGGGCCCAATTTGCCAGCAGCACAGACTAACACTGAGCCCTCAATACGGCACCATCGCTCAGGGTGATCAGCCAGCTATCTGGTGGCAGGTTGATTATACTGGACCTCTTCCATCACGGAAAGGGCAGAGGTTTGTCCTCACTGGAACAGACACTCTGGATATAGGTTTGCCTATCCTGCACGCAATGCTTCTGCCAAAACTACCATTCATGGACTCATGGAATGCCTTATCCACTGTAATGGTATTCCAAACAGCATTGCCTCTGACCAAGGCACTCACTTTACAGCTAAAGAAGTGTGGCAATGGGCTCATGCTCACAGAATTCACTGGTCTTACCATGTTCCCCATAGTACTGAAGCAACTGGATTGACAGAAGGGTGGAATGACCTTTTGAAGTCACAAAAGGTCACAATTACGAAGTCACAATTACGCCAACTAGTGACAATACTTTGCAGTAGAGGCCATGTATGCTCTGAATCAGCATCCAATATATGGTACTGTTTCTCCCACAGCCAGGATTCACGGGTCCAGGAATCAAGGGGTGGAAGTGCAAATGGCACCACTCACCATCACCCCTAGTGATCAACTAGCAAACTTTTGCTTCCTCTTCCTGCGACATTACATTCTGCTGGCCTAGAAGTCTTAGTTCCAGAGGGAGGAATGCTGCCACCAGGAGACACAACGATTCCATTAAACTGGAAGTTAAGATTGCCACCTGGACACTTTGGGCTCCTCCTACCTTTAAGTCAATAGGCTAAGAAGGGAGTTACGGTGTTGGCTGGGATGACTGACCCAGACTATCACGATGAAATCAGTCTACTCCACAATGGAGGTAAGGAGGAGTATGCATGGAATACAGGAGATCCATTAGGGCATCTCTTAGTATTACCATGCCCTGTGATTAAGGTCAATGGGAAGCTACAACAGCCCAATCCAGGCAGGACTACAAATGGCCCAGACCCTTCAGGAATGGAGGTTTGGGTCACTCCATCAGGAAAAAAACCATGACCTGCTGAGATGCTTGCTGAAGGCAAAGTGAATACAGAATGTGTAGAAGAAGAAGGCAGTCATGAATACCAACTACGACCAAGTGACCAGTTGCAGAAATGAGGACTATAATTGTCGTATTTCCTCCTCCTTTTATTAAAAACATGTTTGTGATGTATACACTTGTACTAATAAAACATCTGCATTTTATTTCCTTTATCGTGTGACATAAGATTTATTGACTTCATATCAGCATTTAAGTATTGTTACCTTTATGTAATAGCATTTGGGTTGGGGATTAGTGTGTTTCGGTTGCATGAAGGATAGTTGTATTACGTTAGGCATAATTATTTTTGTCTTTATTTGAAGATTATGTATGATCTCAGGAGATGTGTATGGGTTCAAGTTGACATGGGATGGACTTGTGATGGTTAACACTGTGTCAACTTGGTTAGATTGAAGGATGCAACATATTGATCCTGGGTGTGTCTGTGAGGGTGTTGCCAAAAGAGATTAACATTTGAGTCAGTGGGCTGGGAAAGGCAGACCCACCCTTAATCTGGGTGGGCACCATCTAATCAGCTGCCAGTGAGGCCAGGACCTGAAGCAGGCAGAAATCCGTGAAAAGACTAGACCGGCCTAGCCTACCAGCCTACATCCTTCTCCCATGCTGGATGCTTCCCACCCTCAAACGTCGGACACCAAGTTCTTCAGCTTTGGGACTTGGACTGGCTTCCTTGCTCTTCAGCTTGCAGATGGCCTACTGTGGGACCTTGTGATCGTGACTTAATACTACTTAATCGGCCGGGCGCGGTGGCTCAAGCCTGTAATCTCAGCACTTTGGGAGGCCGAGACGGGCAGATCACGAGGTCAGGAGATCGAGACCATCCTGGCTAACACGGTGAAACCTCATCTCTACTAAAAAATACAAAAAAAACTAGCCGGGCGAGGTGGCGGGCGCCTGTAGTCCCAGCTACTCGGGAGGCTGAGGCAGGAGAATGGCGTGAACCCGAAAGGCGGAGCTTGCAGTGAGCTGAGATCCGGCCACTGCACTCCAGTTTGGGCGACAGAGCGAGACTCCGTCTCAAAAAAAAAAAAAAAAAAAAAATACTACTTAATAAACTGTCCTTTTTATATATATCTATTCCATTAGTTCTGTCCCTCTAGAAAACCCTAATACAGGTGGCCACTCTTGTCTTGAACTCGCTAAGGCAGAAAATGCCATAGAGAATAGACATGACATGAGCAGACCCAGAGAGAGAAGCCAGGACACCATCGTGGTGGTTCTCAGTTCCTACACCAGCCCCTCATGAGGCACAGCTGGAAATCCTACCTCTGAGTTTGCAAAACACCCCATTTTCTTTTACCACCTTCTCCTTTGGCTGAGAGCCAAAGAGTACTCTGTCTTTAGCCCAAAGAGATACAGGGAGACCAGCTAGGAAGAGGTGAGTGTAGAAAATGACTAAAGCTGTGAGAAAGAGGCAAGGTAGGTTCTAGCGGCCTCCTTGTGCAGCCAGGCCTGGAGTCAGAAGGTGGAATGAAGAAGTGGCAGGTCAACTGCATGGTGGAGGGGGAAGGAAGGCCTTACCCAGAGACACCAGGAGCCCACAGTTTTCCAGCATCACCTCCTGGTACAGGGTCCGCTGAGCTAGGTCCAGCTGCCCCCACTCCTCCTGGGTGAAAGTCACAGCCACGTCATCAAAGGTCACAGACACCTGGAAAGTCAAATAGAATTAGCAGTACTGGCCTTTCAGCTGCTGAATGTGATCACAGATTGTGCTCCACTGGAAAAGCTGTACAGTGATGGAGGCCTGAATCACGGAGCACCTCCTGAGGGCCTAGCTCTGTGCTGGGCTCGAGAGGAAAGGGAGATGCTTTGAACATAATAAGGAGAGACGCCTCCTATTTAAGAGCCATTAGAGAATGATACAGGACAATGGAGACAACTTGTGGACTGTGAAATACAGAAACTAAGGGCTCTAAAACGACAAGGAAATGGGGAAATGGCAATAATAGCAACAAAGGTTACAACAGCAGGACCTGAGTCTCCCTGGTCCAGCTAGGTGCCTGTCCCATGTTGAAGGTTTCGCATCCTGTCCAAACACTTGAAACCGGCACTTGACAGCTGTTACCTCAAAGACACAATTTCATTTCTCTGAGCCTTGGTTTCTAGATCAATACAATAATACTTCCTCCCCACCAGTAACAGTTGTTAATTTAAAGAGAAAGTATTCAATGCTCAGTGTGCTCTGGGAATTTTATTAATCCTTCCACAGCCCCTGCAATCAACACCATCATCACCTTCACAGTCACTCGATGCTAAGGAAGTTCTATCAATTCACCCGGTCACATATCTCACCACCACAGATAGGATCTAAACATGGGGTTACTATGACTCACGGTCTAAGAGTGTAACTCCAACACTCCTCCAACATCAAAGCAAATCTAATGTGATGAAGTTATAAGCATTTCCACTCATTTCTGACATTAAGTCAATTTCAATTAGCCCTGAAAACGTATCTGTGGGCCGGGCATGGTGGCTCATGCCTGTAATCCCAGCACTCTGGAAGGTCGAGGTGGACGGATCACTTGAGGTCAGTTGAACACCAGCCTGGCCGATATGGTGAAACCTCGTCTCTACTAAAAATACAAAAATCAGCAAGGTGCCGTGCTGCATGCCTGTAATCCCAACTACTTGGGAGACTGGGGCAGGAAAATTGCTTGAACCCGGGAGGCGGAGACCGCAGTGAGCTGAGATTGTGCCACTGCACTCCAGCCTGGGCGACAGAGCGAGACCCTGTCTCAAAACAAAAAAAAAAGTATCTGTGAATACGGGCACAAAAAGCTCAGCATTCCCCACTTGACCCCACAGAGCGGCACTGGAGGGGCTGCATCTACCTGGAGCATGACAGGCCCTCTGGGATCTCCCTGGGTCTCCCAGAGCCCCCAAGGAAATTCCACAATGAACCAACCATCAGCCTCTTTCCTTGCTGGGTTCCGACAGAACTTGTCTCGGACGCCAAGATACTCTGGGGCCACGGAAGACGAGCCGCCAAGGATAATGCAGGCTGTAGCGATGAGAGTAACGGCATCTGACTGGCCACAATGTCTGTACCAGCTGCGGATGGGTAGAAAGTCCAGGAAAAGACCACACGCTCTTACCGTCCATGTCTCAGCGGCCGCAGGAAACCATGGCAACCTCACACACCCTCCTGAGTCTCCTTAAACATACACCTTGTCTCTGTCCACGCATTTGTCGGCCTGCTACTGCCCTGCCCTGCCCTGCCCTCCCCTTCCCCTCTCAGGCCCCCAATTCCATGCTGGAATGAGACCTGGTCCACCAGAGAGGATGCTTGCAGGCCACGGACGATGGGAGTCCCCAGAGCAAGCATCCTTCACTCAACCACCTACGGAGCTCTTTCCAGTAGGCCCTTTACGGCCAGGTATAAATTAAGTGGCAAACCAGCTCCACACACCAAAGCGAACGACGACTGCGAAGACAAATATAGGAGATACCTGGGCTCCCACCCACTTCGGGAACCGCCTCTGCGCTGGCAAGGAGGCGGCAACTGCGGAGCCACCTCCACTCACCTGGGCCCGGTCCGTCAGCACCGCTGCCGCCATCACGTCACCCCCGGGGCCGCAGAGCTGCGACAAAGGACCCCCGGGCGGCTTGACGGACCCCACCTGTGCCCGGCCCTGGCCGGTTGCCCGGGGCTTCCAGGCGCGTTCGGGGCCGCCGCCTCCTCGGTGGCAACCGCGTTCCAGACCCAGGGCGCCGCCCCTGGCGACCGCGGGGCTGAAGAGCGGGGGAGGAGAGACCGCGGCTTCACGACGACCCAGGAACAAGCCCGTGGAGGCGGTCAGGCTCAGTCAGGCTCGTACAAAGGTGCGGCGGGGATTCCTATCCTCCTCCCCTGCTCGGTCCTGACTAGCGACCCGCAAAGCGGTCCCGGCTGGGGCCCTCAGTGGCTACAGCCTGCTCCGGACAGAGGGGCAGAGGAAAATGGCGTCCCCGGCGAACAACCCGGAAGTCCCGCCCCCGCCGGCGTGGGCCGTCGGAGTCGTCTCCGTCCTAGGCCGTCATTGGCCCAGCTCCCGCCGCACGCATAACGCACGGCCTTCTAGGTAGTGTAGTTTTCCTGATGTGTTCGCCAATGGGAGGAGCGCTTCCAGGCTCAAGTTTTCCTCCCAGGGACAGGCATCACGTGGAGGCTGCACTCGTCCAAAGAAAGCCCAAAAGAGGGCAGTTTGCGCACACAACGTGTCAGGGCAGGGCTTCCACTCAGTCATTAGGCTACTTTTTTGCGTTTTCCAAGATGATGATCCGGGGAGGAGGGATCTGAAAGGGGGTCAGTCACCAGGCGAGCTGAGGACCCAGTTCTGCGCCTTTGCCTGTGCCCTGAACTGAAGTAAAGTCCCTGTCTCCCGAGCTCCGATTTTCCCGAGAAAAGAATGGAGTGTAACCCTTGCCCCTCGGTTCCCTCCCTCCATCAACTTCCCCTCGAGTTGTGCCCACCGTAAAGAGGCGGGTCTGGAGCGTCTCCTCGGGTCCTGGAGTGCCTTTCCCTGGGAGGAAAACTTGAGCCTTGAAGCGCTCCTCCCATTGGCGAACACATCAGGAAAACTACACTACCTAGAAGGCCGTGCGTTATGCGTGCGGCGGGAGCTGGGCCAATGACGGCCTAGGACGGGGTCGACTCCGACGGCCCACGCCGGCAAATTGGCTTTGCTGGAACCCTTCACAAGGAATCTCTCATACTCGACATCCAAAGACCTCTCAAGCCCAGCCAAAGATCTGTCTGCACCTGCAAATACCTGCATGAATGGGGTGAAACCCCCTTTTCTTGAGGCCCCAAAATATCTTGAGGTTCCCGGGCCTATCAGAAAATGACACTGTATTTACTACAGGCCAGGAACCCTGCAAGGGAACTGTGTACACAAGATATGAGGCCAGTCCTTCCAAGACTTCCTATCCCATCAGCTCCATAAAGTCAGTCTTTTTTTTTTTTTTTTTTTTTTCGAGACAGAGTCATGCTCTGTCACCCAGGCTGGAGTGCAGTGGCGCTATCTCAGTTCACTGCAAGCTCTGCCTCCTGGGTTCACACCATTCTCCTGCCTCAGCCTCCCAAGTAGCTGGGACTATAGGCACCCACCACCATGCCCGGCTAATTTTTGTATTTTTAGTAGAGACGGGGTTTCACCATGTTAGCCAGGATGGTCTCAATCTTTTGACCTTGTGATCCACCTACCCCAGCCTCCCAAAGTGCTGACATTACAGGCATGAGCCACCGCACCTGGCCCATAAAATCAGTCTTAATTCCTCAAAGCAGTCTCTCACCGTCAAAAATACGCCATTCCTGTCAAAGCCTTGGGAAAATACCCAGTGCCTACAATTGTGTTATAAAATAACATGGATTTTAAAAAATAGAGATAGGGTCTTGCTCTTTTACCCAGACTGGAGTGTAGTGGCATGATCCTAGCTCACTTACAGCCTCAAACTCCTGGGCTCAAGCAATCCTCCTGCCTCAGCCTCCCAAGTAGCTAGAAAACAGATTCTTGTTGAACATATGCTACATCTAGCTAGAAAACAGATTCTTAGTGAACATATGCAAACAACCACATTGCCATGAATTAAGAATATTCACAAATAGTTTCTGAATTCTGGAGAAATCAGGCAGAGAGAGAAATAGCCCTCAAATTTTGTTTACAAACATATATTCAATTGTTAAAAGCTATAAATAGCTCAAAAGAAAAAAAGTTTCATAGAGACAGAAAGATTTACAAAAATTTCTCCTGACTCAAAAACAAAACAAAAAGAATCAGCAACATTTGAAACACACACAAAAAGTAATAAAATAAATTCAGTCCTTGAAATAAATATCTGTGTTTGTGTGTGTCTGTGTGTGTTCCATTTCTCCCTAATTCCATTTCTCAACTGCATGCATCCTTACCTCATGAAAGATACTTTTTACCCTCTTGGCTCCACAGTTAATGGAGAAAAAAAAATCAACAGTGACTTCTAAGATTGCTTAATATACTATATAATACAGTATTTTTATTTATAATGAAATAACTTAGTACAGTCCATGAAACTCCTGCTCTGCTTCATACTGCATAAACAAATGTATACATAATTACATATTTTATGAATATATCAGCCTTCTAATTAGAGTCCTGGAAGTTTTCTCTCCAGGCCAATAGGACAATTTCCAAAGTTACCAGAAACTTGAATTCAAGAGTTCTTTTTATTAACTCTCCCAAAGAAGCCCTGGACTGTAGCTGACTGTGAGCCACCTTTGGAGAAGACTCAAGGCCAAACATAATCATGGATGACAAAAGTCTTACGACAACCACAGTTAAAAAAACAATGGACAAGGAAATTTGGTTATTTCTGTGACAAACGACTACGACACATGTACTTTTCTCAAGTTTTAAGAGTGGGAGGGTCAATTTCTATGTTTATTCAAAAGAAACCACAAACGTCAGTTCTATGGGACAAATGGGCTGGTTTTAACATTTAACATTTAATGTGAAACTGACAAGCTCACATTAGGAGTTCTAACTGTCCTCCCAGAAAGGCATATTAAGCAATCTTAGAAGTCACTACTGGCCGGGCGCGGTGGCTCAAGCCTGTAATCCCAGCACTTTGGGAGGCCGAGACGGGCGGATCACGAGGTCAGGAGATCGAGACCA
>NW_012123598.1:522770-527278 GCF_000951035.1 Colobus angolensis palliatus
GGAGGCGGAGCTTGCAGTGAGCCGAGATCGCGACAGAGCTAGACTCCCAAAAAAAAAAAAAAAAAAAAAAAAAGAAGTCACTATTGGTGATTTTTATTTTCCATTAACTGTGGAGTCAAGAGGATAAAAAGTATCTTTCATGAGTTAAAGATTCATGCAGTTGAGAAATGATATTAGGGAGAAATGGAACACACACACACACACACGTTTTATTGCAAGAAATGGGGGTCGTGTGTGGTAGCTCATGCCTGTAATCCCAGCATTTTGGGAAGCTGAGGAAGGAGGATTGCTTGAGCGTAGGAGATCGGTCAGAGTGGTGGGAGAAGCTATAAGAAAAGGACGCAAACCTTCTGAAAGGTCAGATGTCTCTGCATAGCTTTGGGGGAGAATAAGCTGAAGGCAGCTGTTCTCTTACCCTGAGGCAGAGGGCAAGGAGTAGGTACAAGGAAGTGTAGGGGAGTTTAACATAAACAGGCTTGTTTGCTTATGTTAACTAGGAACCAACCTTTGATCATCCATGAGCGAGACTGCTCCCAGAAAGGGGGAACAATAATGTTAATTACCCACAGATTGTGTTGGCTCCAGGCTTTTGGCATTATATCTGTACTGAATAAAAGCAAGCAGCCCCAGCTTACTGAGACTGCTCACTCTTCAGCAGTCCCCTAGCTGCTCTTACGCTACATATCTGTGTCTGAGTACTCGTTTCATCCATCGCTCGGCCAGGCTCTACAGGACGGACCCAGCTCTTGACACCAGGAGTTAAGAGACTAGCCTGTGCAACATAGTCAGACCATTCCTCTACAGTAATTTTTTTTTTTTTTTTTTTTTGAGACAGAGTCTCGCACTGTCACCCAGGCTGGTGTGCAGTGGTGTAATCTTGGCTCACTGCAACCTCTACCTCCTGGGTTCAAGCAATTCTCCTGCCATCCTCGTATGATTGCCCTGTCCCTGCTGCTGGGCTTGAGCGTGGGAGGCAGAGGCTGCAGTGAGTCACGATCGTGTCACTGCACTCCAGTTTGGGCAACAGAAAAAAAAAAAAAGAAAAGAAAAAAAAAGAAGGTTTTAAAGATACCATTAAGTAGCCTATAGCTCTAAACTCTGATCTGCTTCTTACCTAATCCTTTTCTTTTTTTTTTTTTGGGCTGTTAGACACTCTTGCACTGCCCATAAACTCATTCAGCAACTCATTTCTAGGGATCTTATTATGCTTCCTAAAAAGCCCCAACATTTTCCAAGCTTCCTGGGTTCTCCCAGCCCTTAAAAAGAGGACAGCTGGCCGGGCGCAGTGGCTCATGTAGGTAATTCCAGCACTTTGGGAGGCCAAGGCGGGTGGATCACCTGAGGTCAGGAGCTCGAGACAGCCTGGCCAACATGGCGAAACCCCGTCTCTACTAAAAAGACAAAAATTAGCCAGAATAGTGGTGGACGCCTGTAATTGCAGCTACTTGGGAGGCTGAGGCAGGAGAATCGCTTAAACCTGGGAGGCAGAGGTTGCAGTGAGCGGAGACCACACCATTGCACTCCAGCCTGGGCGACAAGAGTGAAACTCTGTTTCAAAAAAGAAAGAAAGAAAAAAAAAGGCTATACAGTTGAGAGAGAGATAGCTGGCCAATTCAGATTCAGACTAGTGTTTCCGACAGGCTGGCTTTCATATGCAGATTTGATATCAGCAGCATAGTCAGCAAATGCCACCTGAAGCTCTGGTGGGTGCTTATCCATTGCCATGAGTGTCAGGATCTCTTCTCTCAGGTCGTTGCAGGAAGTGTGACCATATTCTTTACCATCTTTCCAAGTTTGAGGAATCACTTCCAGCCGATTGGCCACAGCCCATGCTCGGAGACTTATCAATGTTTGGGAGTGGAGGAAGAAGGTTGAAGGTATCAGGTCCTCATGCCACTTCAAGGTGACATCAATTTATTCCATCAGACAAATCAAATTGAAGAACGTGGAATAACAGAAATTATGCTGATTATCAGGTCCAATGAATTTTCGGTTGTCTCCAGTATTTAAAAGGCCATGTAGCTGGGTGCGGTGGCTCACACCTGTAATCCCAGCACTTTGGGAGGCTGAGACGGGTGGATCATGAGGTCAGGAGATTGACACCATCCTGGCTATCACTGTGAAACCTTGTCTCTACTAAAACTACAAAAAAATTAGCCGGGCGTGGTGGTGGGCGCCTGTAGTCCCAGCTGCTTGGGAGGCTGAGGCAGGGGAATGGTGTGAACCTGGGAGGCAGACCTTGCAGTGAGCTGAGATCGCGCCACTGCACTCCAGCCTGGGCAACAGAGCGAGACTCTGTCTCAAAAAAAAAAAAAAAAGCCATGTATTTGGCAGGCAAGTTCTAGATCTTTGAGAGATGATGAGGATACTCTCATGGCTTACTGAAAAAACATCATCATCTAGGTCCTTTGGAGAAAATCTCTTTCTTATTAATTCATTCATTATATCATAGACGATGAAGGATGATCCATTTGAAGGGCTTCCAGGCTTATAAAACAGCTGAATAAAATGAGTGTTTTTTTTCATCCATCCCAGTTCTCCAGGAGACACCAGCAGGTGTCCTATAATTCAAATCTGATGCTATCAGCTTGAAGCGTCAGATCCCACAGGTTGAGGACTAAGTCCCGTAAAATTGCCCTTCACTTCAGATGACAATCACCATCACCAGGTTGTGGCCTGTGCTTTTAACCAACTACATTAGAATTGGTGTTCCCACAACCACCTAGAACTCATTTCTAGAATGGCTCATAGAACTCAGGGAAAACTTTGCTTATGTTTACTGTTTTATAATAAAAGATATCACAAAGGATACAAATAAACAGCCAGATTAAAAAGATACATGGGGCAAGATATATGAGAAGAGGTGTGGAGCTTCCATGCCCTCTCCAGGCACACCTAATGTGTTCGGCAATCTGGAAAGCTAAAATCTTGTTGTCCAAGAGTTTTTATAGAGCTTCATGTGGAGCCACCCCATCCCTTCCCCTTCACAGAGGTTGGTGAGTGGGGCGAAAGTTTCAACTCTCTAATCTTTCTGGTGACCAGCTTCATCTTGAGTCTGTCTAGGGGCTCCACCCTAAGCCATCTCATTGGTATAAACTGAGATGTGATCAAAAAGTCATTAAAAATAACAAAAGACATTTCAACACACAGGAAATTCCAAGGGCTTTAGGAGCTCTGTGATAGAAATCAGAAAGTCAAGCCTACTCGAGTTTGGAGAGGCTAACACTGTCAATAATTGTCAATGGAGGCTAAAACTAGAGGGTGAAGTGGGGGGACTTAATATTATTCAGACATTGCAAGGAATTGCCCCACAAAGTACTTATTAATTACAAAGAAGAAAGAGTGGAGAGATCTAGTAGACACCATCTTAACCAAGTAGTCAAAGCTCAAATCCCCCAAATGGACAAAGTATGCTTAGGGGCCACCTCATAGGACATAACACCATTGGCAATTCTGGGGCAAAACAATTGTGTTCATTGAATTATTGTTGGAACTTTGGAAAAAGTATACATTTTTCACAATAAATAACTTGTCCTCCAAATCTCCAATGTACTGAATACCTGATATTGGGCAAATTACATGTCTTCCTGGGCCTCAGTGTCCTCACATTAAAAATATGGAGATAATATTATTATCCGCTCAATTGTAAGGTTTACAAAAAGAAAATACATAGTTAATAACTTAACTCAGGGCTCAGTAAATGTTTGCTATTTGGAATAAACTGATGGGAGGCTACACGCAGTCTCCATTTACCGTTTAGCATGAAGATACTAAAAAAAAAATTGTTTTAATGTTAATACTGGTCAGCTGTGCCTGAAATTTTCTTTTTTTTGAGATGGAGTCTTGCTCTGTCGCCCAGGCTGGAGTGGCAGTGGCGCGATCTTGGCTCACTGCAACCTCCACCTCCCGGATTAAAGCAATTCTCCTGCTGCAGCCTCCTGAGTATCTGGGACTACAAGCGCCCACCACCAAGCCCGGCTAATTTTTGTATTTTTAGTAGAGACGGGGGTTTCACCATGTTGGTCAGGCTGGTCTCGAACTCCTGACCTCAGGTGATCTGCTCAGCTCGGCCTCTGAAAGTGCTGGGATTACAGGCGTGAGCCACCGCGCCCGGCCTGTGCCTGAATTTCAAAGAGAGGAGGGTAATATGAGACATGCCCAATCTCCCTCCTATCATGGCCCAACTAGTGTTTCAGGTTAACTTTGCCATTCTCTTAGCTGAGAGGAGGGGTCCGTTCAGTTGGCTGGGAGCTTAGAATGTGATTTTTGGTTTACAGCTCTGTGATTCGCTAGGGAGAGATACAGAGTGAGGACAACAGGAGAGAAACGAACCCGGACAGCAACGGCTCCCTGACATCCCCCGCTCTGGCAGGGCGACCACGAGGCCGGGGCCCGCCCGACCGCAGGTCTCGGGCCGCGCAGCGCTAACAGCCGCGGGAGGGGGACCCAAATGTCAGTGGTCCCCAGAATCAGGACCCTACCTTGCTCCAGCATCTCGCCAGCCCTCC
>NW_012123598.1:528373-529511 GCF_000951035.1 Colobus angolensis palliatus
GAGGCGGAGCTTGCAGTGAGCTGAGATCCGGCCACTGCACTCCAGCCTGGGCGACAGAGCGAGACTCTGTCTCAAAAAAAAAAATAAAATAAAAAAAAAAAGAAAACACTTGCAGTATCTAGGACAAATGCAGCATAATATTTAAGTCTCGAAGAAATATTCTACCTAAGAAAGAAGCAAAGAATCTGAAAGCTAAGAAAAGAAAAATAAAATATGGCAAATACAGTTGATGAAAGGTGTTCAAACTCAAATTAAAAATAAAACAATGAGATATTATTTCCAGCTCTAAGATTTATAATGATTGAAAATTTGATGGCTGGGCATGGTGGCTCATGCGTTTACTCTCAAAGCACTTTTGAAGCCCTAGCGGGTAGGATCGCTTGAGCCCAGGAGTTGGAGGCTGCAGTGAGCCATGGTTGCACCACTGCATTCCAGCCTGGGTGACAGAGTAAGACCCTCTCAAAACAAATAAATAAATAAACAAATACATACAATTTAAAAAAGAAAGAAAAGCATTTTAAATAACGAAACTGAAGCAGGTCAGGGTCACTGGTGTCATTGCCTAAGGTGTTATCTAAGCTCGTGGTCTCATGACCAAGAAAATTAAGCAGTGTGGACACAAAAGGTGAGGTTGGAGCAAAAATAGAAGCAGAGAGTAAAATGGCGATTGCCAGGGGCTTGGGTGAAGGGGAAATGGGGAAATGTCGGTCAAGAGGTACAGATTTTCAGTTTTGCATGATAAATTTTTGGGGATTTAACGCACATAGTGACATTATTTGACATATGTACATAGTGACATGTGACATAGTTAACAAACTAGAAAAAAATTTTAAATGGGATGTTCAGAAACGAAAAAACAGTACTACTTGACATTTGCTAAGAGGATAGTTTTTTTTTTTTTAAAAACGGAGTCTTGCTCTGTTGCTCAGGCTGGAGTGCAGTGGCGTGATCTTGGCTCACTGCAAACTCCGACTCCCGGGTTCACACCATTCTCCTGCCTCAGCCTCCCAAGTAAGCTGGGATTACAGGCGCCCGCCACAACACCCGGCTAATTTTTTTGTATTTTTAGTAGAGATGGGATTTCACTGTGTTAGCCAGGATGGTCTTGATCTCCTGACCTCGTGATCCACCCGCCTCG
>NW_012123598.1:535216-543925 GCF_000951035.1 Colobus angolensis palliatus
CCCGGCTAATTTTTTTGTATTTTTAGTAGAGATGGGATTTCACTGTGTTAGCCAGGATGGTCTTGATCTCCTGACCTCGTGATCCACCCGCCTCGGCCTCCTAAAGTGCTGGGATTACAGGCGTGAGCCACTGTGCCCAGTTGCTAAGAGGACAGATTTTTATTTTTTGCTACAAGGTTAGATCTTAAGTGTTCTTCTGCATGGGGGAGAGAAGGATTTTTTTTAAAAAGTGTTCTGACCACACACACACACACACACACACACACAAAGGGTATAATTTGAGGTGGTTAATACATCAATCAGCTTGATTTGATTATAGTAACCATATCATATTATATGTGTATATCAAAATTCAAATTGTATATTTAAAATATATATCTTTTTTGTCAACTGTACCTCAACAAAGCTAAAAAGTAAATACAAGGCTCAGGATGGTGGCTCACACCTGTAATCCTAGCACTTTGGGAGGCTGAGGCAGGTGGATCACCTGAGGTCAGTAGTTCGAGACCAGCCTGGCCAATATGGTGAAACCCCATCTCTATTAAAAATACAAAAAACTAGCCAGACGTGGTGGCAGATGCCTGTAATCCCAGCTACTTGGGAGCCTGAGGCAGAAGAATCACTTGATTTCGGGAGGCGGAGGTTGTAGTGAGTTGAGATCACACCACTGTACTCCAGCCTGGGCAACAAGAGTGAAACACTGTCTCCAAAAAAAAAAAGTAAATACAATATTTAATTGGAGTAAATATAATATAATGTAACATATATGCACACACACAAAGGGTGTGATTTGAGGTGGTAAATACATCAATCAGCTTGATGTGATTATGGTAATTATATCATATGTATATTTCAAAATTCAAATTGTATATTTAAAATATATATCATTTATATAATTTTTGTCTACTGTACCTCAATAAAGCTAAAAGGTAAATACAATACCTAATTGGAGGAAATACAGTATAATGTAATACATATGTACACATACACAAAGGGTGTGATTTCAGGTGGTAAATACATCAATCAGCTTGATTACATTATAGTAATTATATTATATGTGTATATCAAAATTTAAATTGTATATTTAAATATATGTCATTTTTGTCAACTCTACCTCAATAAAGCTAAAAAGTAAAGACAGTATTTAACTGGAGTAAATGTAATATAATGTAATATACATGTTATATATCATATCATTATATTGTTTATTATTATATATTAATATGATATATTTAATGATAATATATTATAATTTATTATAATACATTTTCAATATTGTGTCAATTAATTTAAAACACGTTTATAATTGTAATATCGAATGTTCAAGTAGATAAACAAATAATTTGTATCAAAATATAAACATCAATATAAACAAACAGCAGAACATTGTGTTCTAGATTTCCAGACAAATTTGGTGAAAAAACATTGTGATGAAATATCATATATAGAAAAGAGGCCGGGCGCGGTGGCTCAAGCCTGTAATCCCAGCACTTTGGGAGGCCGAGATGGGCGGATCACAAGGTCAGGAGATCGAGACCATCCTGGCTAACACGGTGAAACCCCGTCTCTACTAAAAACTACAAAAAACTAGCCGGGCGACGTGGGGTCGCCTGTAGTCCCAGCTACTCGGGAGGCTGAGGCAGGAGAATGGAGTGAACCCGGGAGGTGGAGCTTGCAGTGAGCTGAGATCCGGCCACAGCACTCCAGCCTGGATGACAGAGCGAGACTCCGTCTCAAAAAAAAAAAAAAAAAAAAAGAAAAGAAAAACAATTTATCATTGTTTTAATTAAATAAAGTGTAAAATTTTCCTGTTAAATGTTATTTCATGTTATTTTCCTGGTTCAAAATTGTTTCTCAAAAATGGCTTGATATCTGGCCAAATTTTATTTGTGGATAGTCAAATATATCAATAAATGAAATTCGTATCACTTCTCTATGTGTTTTTAATAACATTTTAAAAATTACACAAATATATACATGTAATAAAACTTTCCCTTTTATCCTGCAGTATTGTAGATTACAGCTATAAAAGGTGGCAACCACCAGCCAGCTTCCCTCAAGACTGATCAATGACTGATCAATGACTGATCAATGACTGGTCAATGGTGAGGCATTTTTTTCAACGCACAGGTACCCTCACTTGCATAAGTTGCAGGGTCGTGCCTGTGCAGGGTAGGATCTTCTCTCTATTTACAATTTTTATGCTTCATTAAGATGGACTTTTTACATTACTTAAAATATATATTGCATTCAAATAGTATTTATCCTGATCATAGAATTTTTAGCACCCCCTTAAATTTTGTTCCTGTCTCACTAGCCTCACTCTTATTTGGTACTAACTAGAAATAACACTTTTAATTTAATAAGGAGAGGCCACTATGTCAAAAAATAGGTGGAGAGCATAAAAACCTCATTTACAAAAGAATAAATGTATATCAAAAACATTGTAAGCAGAATAGTACTCAAAAATATTCTTTTTTTTTTTTTTTTGAGACGGAGTCTCGCTCTATCGCCCAGGCTGGCAGTGGCCGGATCTCAGCTCACTGCAAGCTCCGTCCCCCGGGTTTATGCCATTCTCCTGCCTCAGCCTCCCGAGTAGCTGGGACTACAGGCGCCCACCACCTCGCCCGGCTAGTTTTTTGTATTTTTTAGTAGAGACGGGGTTTCACCGTGTTAGCCAGGATGGTCTCGATCTCCTGACCTCGTGATCCACCCGTCTCGGCCTCCCAAAGTGCTGGGATTACAGGCTTGAGCCACCGCGCCCGGCCAAAAATATTCTTTTTTTAAGAAATTGGGAACTATTGCAAGCTTGTCTCCCTGTTCAGATTCCAGTGATTCGGGAGGAATTTTTTTCCCACAAGGGGGTTAGGGGAGCCAAGGAGCATGACTCTGTGTATGTGAATTGGCATGGGGCAAAATGTTCTCGTGATGGCTTAAGTGTAGGGGTTGATAATAATTTATACATTGGTGTAAATTATTAAATATCCGTTGACGAAAAGGAGTTCTATCTAGTCCTTTTTAGATTGAGGATACATGTTTCTAAGGAGTGTCTAGGGAGTAATAAAATTACTAAGGGTGGAACTAGAGATTTATGTAAATAGTTTAAAAAAGTGGGCGGGTCCACCTGGCTAAGCATATAAAACCCAGCCACTGTGCAGAGTGACTTGTCTGTCAGACGGTGGCTCAGCCTTCAGGACTCTCTTCTAGCATGGCCGAAGACACCTCTTCACACAGTAAGTTCCCTTGTGCTTGACCGAGCGTTTGTTGGCTTGGGGGAAAAGTAGGGCTAAAAACCTGGTGGTCTTGTCAGAAGTTGTGAGAGTTCCATTTGTAAACTTTAAAATAACTGTATCTGGATAAGGGAAAACCAGTTTCTCACATGTGATCCTATGAAAACAGGCTGTTTTCAGTGCATTTGAGCATTGGGAATTTCAGAAAGGTACAGATATTCAAGAACTAAATAAGACATATTTGAGCTTCAGGTAGGAAGAGAGGAGGAAGGAGCAGAAAAGAAAAAAAAGGAGAGGGAGACAGATACTAAAAGAAAGCAACTGTGGGCCACGTCACAAAGTTTAGAGCTCAAAATATCCTTGAAATCAAGGTTTCCAAATCTGGAAAGCACTTTCCAGATTTCTCTCTACAGAACGTTTGAACTTTTCTCCTGAACTTTGGACTTTATCTAATCGCCTACTTGTTTCTAACAGGAGTCTCAGACTCAACGTGTTCCAAACTGAGCTCCCGATGTTCACATCTAAACTGTTCCTCCCACTGTTTTCTCCAGCTCCGGAGGTGACAGGTCATGCCTCATATCTAGAAAACACCCCTGACTCCATTTTTTTCCTCATAACATAATCTAGTCAGGCTGGACATTCTGATGGCTTTAACGTTCAAATATTTAAGGAATCTGACCATTTCTTGGTCCATCTCCTTCGATGATTGGTCCATTGCATTAGATTATTGCAGCCTTCTCCTAACTGATCTCTCTGCTTCCACCAACCTATTCTCAATGCTGTACCTCATGTGATGTTGTTAAACTGTTCATTAAATTATGGTAGCCAGGTGCGGTGGCTCATGCCTGTACTCCCAACACTTTGGGAGGCTGAGGTGGGCGGATCACAAGGTCAGGAGTTCGAGACCAGTCTGGCCAACATGGTGAAACTCTGTCTCTACTAAAAAATTACTAGAGACAAAAATTAGCCGGGCGTGGTGGCATGTGCCTGTAACCCCAGCTACTTGGGAGGCTGAGGCAGGAGAATCACTTGAACCCAGGAGGCGGAGCTTGCAGTGAGCCAAGACTGCACCATTGCACTCCAGCCTTGGCAACAAGAGTGAAACTCTGTCTCAAAAACCAAAAAAACAAAAAACAAAACGATGGATCAGTTGTGTGAAACTGAAGACAAGGACAAGCATTCAAAGATCAAACAAAAAAGCTGTTGGGCTTTTAACTGAACCTCTAGCATCTCTAATAACTTTTCTTCTCATCTCAATTCACTAAGTCTAATTCTGTTACAAAATGGTATGTTCCAAAATGCTTTCCAGATTTGGTTATTTCAAGGAGGTGTCCTATCCAGAAAATTATGTGATGTTGTTGTTGTTGTTGTTTTTTCCTATTGGAAAATTCTACTGAAAGTATGAAATTCTTTTTCCAGTTAGTTTTGTCCTCTCTGTGGTGTTTTTAAAAACATTTTGGAAACTGATACTGTTTGCCTGCTATTGCTATTTGCAATGGAGCAATGGAGCAAAGTAAAAAAATATGCTCCGGCCAGGGATGGTGGCTCATATCTGTAATCTTAGCACTTTGGGAGGCCAAGGCTAGGGGATCGCTTGAGCCCAGGAATTTGAGATCAGCCTGGACAATGTGGTGAAACTTTATCAAAAAGTAGAAAAATTAGCTGGGTGTGGAGGTGTGCACCTGTAGTCTCAGCTACTCTGGAGGCTGAGGTAGGAGGATCACCTGAACCTGTGGAGGTGAAAGCTGCAGTGAGCCATGATTGTGCCACTGCACTCCAGCCTGGGCAACAGAGTAAGATCTGGCCTGAAAAAATAAAAATAAAAAAAATAAAATATATGCACCAAGGAATTTTGACCTGAAAAACCGAAAGGGGTTGAAATGGTCCATTGTATCACAAACTCTTTGTTTCTATGGCTTCATCACTATGCCATATCACCTGCATTATTGACTTATATTGTTTCTAATCCATATGAACAGAACACATTGTTTTTCTTAAAATAATTATTGGTATTTTCATGATATACACGTTGTTTTTTTGTTTTGTTTTGTTTTGTATTTTTTTGTTTTTGTTTTTTGAGATGGAGTCTCACTCTGTCATCCAGGCTGGAGTGCAATGGCATGATCTCAGCTCACTGCAACCTCCGCCTCCCGGGCTCAAGCAATTCCCCTGCCTCCGCCTCCTGAGTAGCTGGGATTACAGGCACATGCCATCAGGACTGGCTAATTATTTGTATTTTTAGTATAGATGGGGTTTCACCATGTTGGCCAGGCCGGTCTCGAACTCCTGACCTCATGATCCGCCCACCTTGACCTCCCAAAGTGCTGGGATTACAGGTGCAAACCACCGCGCCCAGCTCACAATGGTTTTTAATGGTTTTACAAAACAGAGGATCCCTGACTTCTTAGGATGGCATTCAGATGAGCTCAAGAAGTTGAAAAATTGCCATTGTGTGTTCAAGAGCTCCACCATTGTACGAGGGCCGTTCTCCCCGAGTGGGTTCCCGTGGATTCGGGAAGAGGAAGTGAGAGACTAGCTTGAACCTGAAGTTCGAATATATAAATTAACCTATTACATGTTGCCTCTTTTGTAATCTTCCTACAGAGATGGTAACAACAAATCACAGGCGCAGTCGCACCAAATTCACGGAAGATCAATTGAAAATCCTCATCAATACCTTCAATCAAAAGCCTTACCCAGGTTATGCTACCAAACAAAAACTTGCTTTAGAAATCAATACAGAAGAGTCCAGAATCCAGGTAAGTTTAAGCTTGGTATCTCCAGGACTGGAAGTAGAAAGGCAGGAGGGAGAACCATTAACAGAGCACGTACTATGTACCCATGTGCTGAGGGTTTGGTGGGGAGTATCTCAACGGACCCTCAGTAAACCCACAAGGGTGTTGGTTGATTGGCCAGCTAATTTTTTTTTTTTGTATTTTTAGTAGAGATGGAGTTTCGCTATGTTGGCCAGGCTGGTCTTGAACTCCTGACCTCATGATCTGCCTGCCTCAGCCTCCCAAAGTGCTGGGATTACAGGCATGAGCCACTGCGCCCAGCAGGCTAAATTTTTTTTTTTTTTTTTTTTACTTTTTTGTTTTTAGTAGAGATGATGTTGCCACACTATGTTGCCCTGGGTTTGAATGCCAAGTCTTGACCTAAGACTAGGTAGATGGGCTAGGCGTGGTAGGTCATGCTCATAACCCCAGCATTTTGGGAAGCCAAGACAGGTGGATCACCTGAGGTCAGGAGTTCGAGACCAGCCTGACCAACATGGAGAGACCCCATCTCTACTAAAAATACAAAAATTAGCCAGGCATGATAGCACACGCCTATAATCCCAGATCCCTGGGAGGCTGAGGCAGGAGAATACTTGAACTTGGGAGGTGGAGGTTGCGGTGAGCCAAGATCGTGCCACTGCACTCCAGCCTGGGCCACAGAGTGAGACTCCATCTCAAAAAAAAAAAAAAAAAAAGAAGAAGAAGAAGAAGAAGACTTGGCAGAATGTGACAGAAGTGAGTAATAATCCTGGGCTTAGGCCCAAAAAGAATTGCTCACTTTGGGAACAGGCAGTGATGTAGCTTAAATGGGATTAACATGTAATTCTCTCCTTTTCTTTTCCTCACTTAGATTTGGTTTCAGAATCGAAGAGCTAGGCAGAGATTCCAGAAAAGACCAGAACCCGAGACTTTAGATTCAAGCCAGATCCATGGTTAAGATCAACCTGGTGTGGAGTTTCAAAGTAAATAAGCATCTCAGTTCTGTTCCCCAGCAGAGCTTCTCTACGGTGAAGCCAACTGCTACTTTGAAAAAAGAATGTTTCTTCCCTGACGACCTCCTATTCAGGGTCTTATGGTGGCAAAGTGTTCATCATACCCTAGAAGTTCTCCCCTGCCCTCTTCCCAGGCCTTCTGAGTGTTTCTCTTGCCTATTTTCTATTTATTATTTATTTTATTATTCTTATTTTTTGAGACGGAGTCTCACTCTGTCACCCAGGCTGGAGTGCAGTGACTTAATCTTGGCTCCCTGCAACCTCTGCCTCCCAGGTTCAAGCAATTCTCCCACCTCTGCCTCCCAAGTAGCTGGGATTTACAGGCAGGCGCCACCACACCCAGCTAATTTTTGTATTTTTAGTAGAGACGAGGTTTTGCCATATTGGTTAGGCTGGTCTCGAACTCCTGACCTCCTGATCTGCCCCCCTCAGCCTCTCAAAGTTCTGGGATTACAGGCATGAGCCACTGCGCCCGGCCTCTTGCCTACTTTCTACTCGAGTCCAGAAGTCCAGACATATCATCCCGTGTCTCCTCTAGAACCTTCCACCTAGAAGGAACCTGGGACAAGATCCTCTCAGGAGGAGTCAGTGGGATCGAAATTGGATGGAGAGTGACAAGTTTGGGTTGTGTGTTTGAATATGTGAACGGACTCTTGAAATATTCCTTGACCGCCTCCCTCAATCTTTCCATGCCTTCCCTAGGTAGAGAAGCCAGACGCTGTCGTACCGCCTACAGCACGTCTCAATTACACACTCTCATCAAGGCATTTGCGAAAAACCCATACCCTGGGATTGATTCCAGAGAAGAACTTGCTAAAGAAATCGGTGTTCCAGAGTCCAGAGTCCAAGTGAGTGATAAGTGTGGCTGTCCCATCTCCTAGGGATACAGGTACACAGGAAGGGAAGCCACATGGGCCTCAGGTAGCTCCTCATCATGCTGGGCACAGTTCAGGGTCTTTCATAGCTGTTTCCTGCCTGCTGGCTTCTACCACCAGGTGCCCACAGGACTCAATCTCACATCCCCTTCTGGTATTTTCTGTCTGTCCTGAGCAATGTTGCATTCCTTGGCTGCCGAACAGTGCGTGGCACGTGACACCCAGTGATAATTTGTTGAGTTAGTGAATATTAGTTAACACTACATATAAGCCAGGCATTTGGCTAAAGCCTTTTTTTTTTTTCCCCCGAGATGGGTACTCACCCTATTACCCAGGCTGGAGTGCAGTGGCGAAATCTTGCCTCACTGCTGCCTAGACCTCCTGGGTTCAAGTGGTTTTTGTGCTTCAGCTGCCTGAGTAGCTAGGATTACAGGTGTGTGCCACCACGCCCGGCTAATATTTTTTGTATTTTTAGTAGAGACAGGGTTTCGCCAAGTTGCCCAGGCTGATCTTGAACTCCTGGCCTCAGGCGATCCACCCTCCTTGGCTTCCCAAAGTGCTGGGATTACGGGGTTGAGCCACCGTGCCCAGCCTATTTGACTAAAGTCTTTATGTCTACCGTATCCTTCAGATCTTCTAATTATGCCCTGAGGTTAGAATTATGAGGTCCAGGCTGGGCGCGGTGGCTCACGTCTGTAATCCCAGCACTTTGGGAAGCTGAGATGGGCAGATCACGTGAGGTCAGGAGTTCAAGACCAGCCTGGCCAACATGGTGAAACCCCGTCTCTACAAAAATACAAAAATTAGCCAGGCGTGGTGGCGCATGCCTGTAGTC
>NW_012123598.1:546125-546739 GCF_000951035.1 Colobus angolensis palliatus
TAAGACTCCGTCTCAAAAAAAAAAAAGAAAAAAAGGTGGGAAAAGGTTGACTTCCATGTTTGTGAATATAAGCTGACCTCTTATATTCTTTCCCCTATCTTTTATCTGCCTTAGGTACAGAAGATACACAAAATGGCACCAACTTCAGTAACGACTCTCTTTTCTCTGGAGCCAGAACGTGGTGAACATAGTCAAGTTCAGTGTACTTGATATTATCCATTGGGCCCCAAATCTCTCTCACACTCTTCCTGGGAGTCTATCCTTCTGTTGAAACTGCAAGCCAAGCCTTCTGAAGATGGTAAAGGACTTGGCCCGATGTGGTGGCTCACACTTGGAATCCCAGTACTTTGGGAGGCCAAGGCAGGAAGATTGCTGGAGCCCAGGAGTTTGAAACCAGCCTGGACAGCGTATAGGAAGACTCGGTCTCTATTATTCAAAAAGAAACAAAATAAATGAAAAGGACTGTAGGAGGCAGAGACAGGTACAGGAGGTACCACACTACCCTGTCGACACAGCCTAGATCCAGATTTCAGCAGACCTTGAGACAATGAAAATAAACTTAGTAATAATAATTTTTCAGTCATCACAGTAATTATTGATTTGGACAAAAATCA
>NW_012123598.1:546789-547495 GCF_000951035.1 Colobus angolensis palliatus
TCCTCTCTACAGAAAGTTTAAAAATTAGCCTAGTGTGATGATACACACCTGTAGCACTAGCTACTCTGAGACAGACCGCTGTCTCTAAAAAAAAAAAAAAAAGAAAGAAAAGAAAAAAGAGAAGAAAGTAATCATGAGTTTTACACAACATCCTTTGTTTAAATTAAGTTTCTTTGTCTTATCCACTTAGATTTGGTTCCAAAATCGAAGATCTAGATTATTTCTCCAGAGAAAAAGGGAACCTGTGGCCTCCTTAGAACAAGAAGAGCAGAACAAGATTCCTGAGGGACCGCAAGGTAACTAGCCTGTTGTTCCAATGCAGTTCACAAGCAGAGTCCTTGGATGTCCAGTGCTTCGTCCTGGTGGAGCCAACAGCTCCTCTGGGAGGTGGAGGATATTCACACCCAAGTGCTCCACGGTACTGTGGGATTGCTCACACTCCCCAAAGACTCTTCCCAGGCCCGTGGACCTTCTAAAGAATCCACTGCCCACTTTCCTGGAGTCCAGCAACCCCACGGATACAAATTCTGTTCACCAATGTATCCACAGTGCCTGGTGCAAAGTAGATGCTCAATACACTTCTGTTGATGGTGTGATTGAGTGAGTGGAGGAATGGTCTGGTGTGTTCTGCCAGGGACAGCAGGGGCATGGCTTTCTCAGGAGGTAGTAGGTTCCATATTGGATTGAAAAGGTTGGGGCCGGGTGG
>NW_012123598.1:548889-556387 GCF_000951035.1 Colobus angolensis palliatus
ATGAGATATATACCTCATCTCAAAGAATCTTCTCACACACACTTACTAATGACAAAAGGAAAATCAGTAATTTTGCAGTGGAGAAATATGGCCAACTCCACCTTAACCACGTGGCTGAAAGTCACAGTAATGGCACAAACCAACGTGAGAGGCTTCCTGATATGATACAGGAAGAAGGCCACAGTCTCTTCTGCATGGTACTGACAAACAGTGGGTGAGCTGAAACTCATAGTTAGGCAACGTCAAGCAAACACCAACTCGGGATGACAGACTGCAAAGTAACATCCATGTACTCTTCAACAATGGATTAATCCTAGCTCAGGAGGCTGAGGCAGGAGGATTGCTTGAGGCCAGGAGTTCCAGATCAGCCCGGAAAACATGATGAGACCCCATCTCTACAAACGAGTTTTTAAAAAATGGACCAGATGTGGTAGTGTGCATCTGTAGTCTCAGCTACTCAGGAGCCTGAGGCAGGAGAATGGTTTGAACACAGGAGATTGAGGCTGCAGTGAGCTATGATAATGCTACTGCACTCCGGCCTGGTCGACACAGCAAGTTCCTGTTTCCCAACAACGACAAGAACAACAACAACAGCAAAACAAAAAAACAAACAACAAATGGATAGAATAATGACAATAAACATGGAGAAAAAGTAGGCTGACTCAGGAAACACTTAGAAAGTACAGCCATACCTCGCCGGGCACGGAGGCTCACGCCTGTAATCCCAGTACTTTGGGAGGCAGGTGGATCATGAGGTCAGGAGATTGAGACCATCCTGGCTAACATGGTGAAACCCCGTCTCTACTAACAATATTAAAAAATTAGCCAGGCGTGGTGGTGGGTTCCTGTAGTCCCAGCTACTCAGGAGGCTGAGGCAGGAGAATGGCGGGAACCTGGGAGGTGGAGCTTGCAGTGAGCTGAGATGGTGCCACTGCACTCCAGCCTGGGCCACAGAGTGAGACTCCGTCTCAAAAAAAAAAAAGTACAGCCATACCTCAAAGACATTGTGGATTGGGTTCCAGATCACCACAATAAAGCAAATATTGCTATAAAGCGAGTCACACAAATTGTTTTGTTTCCTTGTGAATATAAAGTTACATTGGCTGGGTGTGGTGGCTCATGCCTATAATCCCAGTACTTTAGGACATGGAAGTGGGAGGATCACTTGAGTTGTGAGGTCAACCTGGGCAGGAGTTGTGAGGTCAACCTGGGCAATATAGGGAGATCCTGTCTCTACTTAAAAAACTAAGTTACATTTACACTACACTGTAGTCTAATAAAGTGTGAAATGGCTTGTGTCTAGGAAACAAGGCACATACCTTAATTTTAAAACACCCCATGCTGGCTGGGTGCCGTGGCTCATGCTTGTACTCCCAGCACTTTGGGAGGCTGAGGCAGGTGGATTGCTTGAGCTCAGCCTGGACAACATGGCAAAACCCCGTCTCTAAAACAAAACAGAAACAAAAAAGCTTGATGCCCTTATTTGTAGCTCAATTATTTTTTAAAAAGAAAATATATAAAAATACTTTATTGCTAAAAATACTAATTATCTTAGCCTTCAGGGAGTCATCACCTTTTTGCTGGTGAAGAGTCTTGCCTCGATGTGGTTGATTGCTGGCTGATAAGGGTGGTGGCTGCTAAATATTAAAGTGGTTGTAACAATTTCTGAAAACAGCAATGAAATTTGCCACAGTAACTGACCCTTCCTTCCATGAAAGATTTCTCTGTAGCATGCGATGTTGTTTGATAGCATTTTACCCACAGTAGAACTTTTTTCAAAAGTGGAGCCAATCCTCTCAAACCCTGCCACTGCTTTTTTAACTTCGTGCATCAATATTGTCTTAAAATATTGTCTTAGGAATTTTCTTTGCTAAGCATTTGTGAAGACACTGGGGTGAAGGTTGGGTTAAACTTTTGAATTTGAAGTCGGCCAGGCATGGTGACTCATGCATGTAATCCCAGAGTTTGGGGAGGCTGTGGCAGGAGTATTGCTTGAGGCTAAGAGTTCAAGACCAGCCTGGGCAACATGGCCAGACTCCATCTCGACAAACAAATTTTTCAAAAAAATTTGCCAGGTGAAGTGGCACATGCCTGTGGTCCCAGCTACTTGGGAGCTGAGGTGGGAGGATTGCTTTAATCCAGGAGGTCGAGGCTGCAGTGAGCCGTGATTGTACCACTGCACTCCAGCTTGGGTGACAAAGAGAAACCTTGTCTCAAAAAAAAAAAAAAAAAAAAGACTTTGAAGGAAAGTGACTTACGGGGAAAGAATGTGAAGAAAACATTGGAGGCCAATGCTGTGGTTCACACCTGTAATCCCAGCACTTTGGGAGGCTGAGGCGCTTGGATCATCTGAGGTCAGGAGTTTTGAGACCAGCCTGGCCAACATGGTGAAACCCCGTCTCTACTAAAAATACAAAAGATTAGCCGGGGGTTTTGGCATATGTCATTAATCCCAGCTACTTGGGTGGCTGAGGCAGGAGAATCACTTGAACCCGGGAGACAGAGCTTGCAGTGAGCCAAGATCACACCATTGCACTCCAGCCTGGGTGACAGAGTGAGATTCTGTCAAAAAAAAAAAAAAAGGAAAATAAAAAAAGAAAAAAACATGGGTAGTTTGGCTAGAGCATAATAGATTTTCTGGTTTTCAAAAGTTTGAACTGCAATGAAGAAGCTGTGATGTACTGCTTTTGCAATTTTCAGTAGCAAATATGCACATAGAGAAACAATAAAATCGACACATTTGAGTACCTTTAAAAAAACACTTTATTTGCTTATCCATAGAAGCAATTTCTCATCTGTTCAAGTGTTTTTTTTTTTTTTAAATTTTAATATTTTCACAGAAGTTGGTCTTTCTTTTTCTTTTTCTTTTTTTTGAGACAGAGTCTCGCACTGTTGCCCAGGCTGGAGTACAGTGGCACGATCTTGGCTCACTGCAAGCTCCACCTCCCAGGTTCACACCATTCTCCTGCCTCAGCCTCCCAGGTAGCTGGGACTACAGGTGCCCGCCACCTCGCCTGGCTAATTTTTATATTTTTAGTAGAGAGGGAGTTTCACCATGTTAGATAGGATGGTCTCCATCTCCTGACCTCGTGATCCGCCTGCCTCAATGAGGTCTTTAATTTAAAAAAGACTGACCTCGTGATTCTCCTCCCTCGGCCTCCCAAAGTCCTGGGATTACCTGGCTGATACATTTTCAAAGAGCAATGATATTTTGTGTTTGTGTGATCTTTTGCTTTTTTCTTATTTTTCTATTTTTGTGTTTAGGTTTGATGAGCAGTAACATATTTTTGTTATTTATTTATTTATTTACTTATTTATTGTGTTTGCTGGGTGAACATCTGGGATCTGAAGAGCAGTAATGCTTTGAAGGGAATCTTTTTTTTTTTTTTGGTCTGAGAAGTAGTTCTCAACAGTGGACCTAAAATATTCAAAACCATACTGTAAACAAATGTGCTATCACCCAGGCTTTGTTGTTCCATTTACAGAGCACAGATAGAGTAGATTTAACATAATTCTTTTCTTTGTTTGTTTTTTTGAGACACAGTCTCACTCTGTCACCTGGGCTGGAATGCAGTGGTGTGATCTTGATCTTGGCTCACTGCAGCCTCCACCTCCCAGGGTCAAGTGATTCTCTTGCCTCAGTCTCCCGAGTATCTGGGCCTACAGGCATAGGCCACCATGCTTGGCTAATTTTTTTTTGTATTTTTAGTAGAGATGGGGTTTCACCATGTTGGCCAGGCTGGCCTGGAACTCCTGACCTCTAGTGATCTGCCAGCCTTGGCCTCCCAAATTGCTGGGATTAGAGGCGTGAGCCACCACACTCGGCCAGCGCAATTCTTAGAGGCTTTAAAATCTTTTAAATGGTAAGTGAGCATTGGATTAAACTCAGTCACCAGCTGCATTAATTTCATGTAAAAGAATCATCCTGTCCTTGGAAGCTTTGAGGCCAGGCATTGACTTCTCTCTACCTATAAAAATCCTAGATGGAATCTCCTTGTAATAGAAGGCTTTTTCATCTACATTGAAAATCTGCTTTGAGCCAACTGCAGTGGCTCATGCCTGTAATACCAGCATTTTGGGAGGCTGAGATGGGAGGATCACTTGGGGCCAGGAGTTTGAGACCAACCTGGGCAACATAGTGAGACCCTGTCTCTAAAAAAAATAAAAAATAAGGCCAGGCGCGGTGGCTCAAGCCTGTAATCCCAGCACTTTGGGAGGCCGAGGCGGGCGGATCACCTGAGGTCAGGAGTTTGAGACCAACCTGGGCAACATAGTGAGACCCTGTCTCTAAAAAAAATAAAAAATAAGGCCAGGCGCGGTGGCTCAAGCCTGTAATCCCAGCACTTTGGGAGGCCGAGACGGGCGGATCACGAGGTCAGGAGATCGAGACCATCCTGAGCTACACGGTGAAACCCCGTCTCTACTAAAAAATACAAAAAGCTAGCCGGGCGAGGTGGCTGGCGCCTGTAGTCCCAGCTACTCGGGAGGCTGAGGCAGGAGAATGGCGGGAACCCGGGAGGCGGAGCTTGCAGTGAGCTGAGATCCGGCCACTGCACTCCAGCCCGGGCGACAGAGCGAGACTCCGTCTCAAAAAAAAAAAAAATAAAAAATAAAAAAGGTCAGTGCAGTGGCTCAGCAAAAAACAAAAAGATGTAAATTACTCCGCCCCTTTCAGTTCACCCCCAGGCTTGCTCTGTCCCTCAGGCTGGAATGCAGTGGTAAGATCCTTGCTCACTGCATCCTTGACCCCTTGGGCTCAATTGATCCTCCCACCTCAGCCTCCCAAGTATCTGGGACTACAGGAGTCCACCATGGTCGCTGGGATTCAGGTGTGAAGCACCGGGCTGGCTGGGTCGTTTTCTTTTTCTTTTTTCTTTTCGTTTTTTTTTTTTTTTTGAGATGGAGTCTCCCTCTGTCGCCCAGGCTGGCGTGCAGTGGCACGATCTCAGCTCACTGCAACCTCCACATTTTGGGTTCAAGCGATTCTCTGGCCTCAGCCTCTTGAGTAGCTGAGTAGCTGGGACCACAGGTGTGCACCACCACACCTGGCTAAATTTTGTATTTTTAGTAGAGACAGGATTTCACCATGTTGGCCAGGCTGGTCTCGAACTCCTGACCCCAGGTGATCTGCCTGCCTCAGCCTCCCAAAGTGCTGAGACTATAGGCTTGAGCCACCGCATACTGCCAAGGGTCATTTGCTAATACGATCTTTGGATACCTCTTCTCCTAGGAGGAGGTCTAGTCCGGTGCATTCTGTCCCATGAAGTCTGGTTTAATCTCTCAGAATCCAGTTGGACACTCAATTTTGGAACATCTCCATGTCTGCAGGAAGGACAGGTAGCCTGTGTTTAAATTCAACACCCAGACTAGGGTGGGGCTGGATTGGCATGTTGATCTCATTTTGAGAGTATTAGTACCACCGAAGAGATTTTGCCGATTGGAGATTGGAGCCTGAATACTTTCTGTTGGATGGAGAGCGCTTTAAGACATTATCCCACCTCCGTTGGCCCTATTTCTTTTTTCTTTTCCTTTCTTTTTTGTTTGAAATGGAGTCTCGCTCTGTTGCCTGGGCTGGAGTGCAGTGGCACGATCTTGGTTCACTGTAGCCTCCGTCTCCTGGGTTCAAGCGATTCTCCTGCCTCAGCCTCCCAAGTAGCTGGGATTACTGGCACGTGCCAACATGACCAGCTAATTTCTGTATTTTTAGTAGAGACAGGGTTTCCCAGTGTTGGCCAGGCTGGTCTTCAACTCCTGTCCTCCCAAAGTGCTGGGATTACAGGCATGAGCCACCGTGCCCAGGCATTTTTTTTGTTGTTTTAATGTATTTTCATCCTCTGACATTTGGATAATGTTTCCCAAGCTTTCTATTTCAAAGTTGATAACAAATTTTTACTTGTAGGAACTTAAAAAAATTTCCATTGGAAACAGATTGGGCAGATTGGAAAATTAAGCTTTCACAGTCACAATTTTTGTGAGAGTTCATTCGGTCTTGGAGACGTCGAGGAAA
Organism: Colobus angolensis palliatus; assembly: GCF_000951035.1. Lineage (NCBI taxonomy): Eukaryota > Metazoa > Chordata > Mammalia > Primates > Cercopithecidae > Colobus > Colobus angolensis. The sequence continues at coordinate 554,897 of NW_012123598.1, forward strand.
GAATTGGGAATTGAAATTTCGACCTGGCCTGATAGGACCAGGTGGGGCTTTTGAGAGGAAGTGAGTGTTTCGGGTTGTTTCTTGACTGGATTACGATTCGGAATACGGTGGGTAGGGGGCCCATTAAGTTTTCAGTATACGTGTGTGGATCCTCCAGGGGGGCCTGCTGCGCGCTGCTCTGCGTTCCACCGGGGCAACTGCCTACCGGTAGCTCTCTCAGGATCCGCATCGCTCAAGCTGGCCAGAGTCCCCCGGAAGGGATGCTCTACTGGGCAGGCACTTAAGAGCTCTTAAGAGGCGAGTCTGCGGAGGCTCCCGGCCGAATAACACACCTCTTCCTTCTTTTTTTTTTTGAGACGGAGTCTCACTCTGTCGCCCAGGCTGGAGTGCAGTGGCCGGATCTCAGCTCACTGCAAGTTCCGCCTCCCGGGTTTCCGCCATTCTCCTGCCTCAGCCTCCCAAGTAGCTGGGACTACAGGCGCCCACCACCACGCCCAGCTAATTTTGTGTATTTTTAGTAGAGATAGGGTTTCACCATGTTGGCCAGGCTGGTCTCCAACTCCTGACCTCAGATGATCCACTCGCCTCGGCCTCCCAAAGTGCTGGGATTACAGGTGTGAGCCACTGCACTCGGCCTAGATTTTTTTTTTTAATTGTCATATTCAAAAGTGATGCTCCCAGGACACCCAAAATTATTTTCGTGGTCCTCCAATCCTCAGCATTATTGGTGGCCCACAGCTACCTCTGAAAACTTTTTTTATTGACAAATAACAATTGTGTTTATTTATGGGGTACAATGTGATGTTTTGATGCATGTTTGCATTGGGGGATGATTAAATCAAGCTAATTAGTCTTTTTTTGTGGTAAAACCATTTACAATTTACAATTTACTCTTTTTTAAAAGTATATATATTTTTTGTTATATATATATGTATAAAAGTATATATATTTTTGAAAGAATATATATAGTTTTTTGTTCCTCAAACTTTAATAAACATTAAAGTTGTGCCCGGCAAGTTTACTCTTTTTTAAAACATATTTACTTATTTAAAACTTTATTCCTGGCTGGGTGTGGTGGCTCATGCATGTAATCCCAGGATTTGGGGAGGCTGAGGTAGGAGGATTGCCTGAGCCCAGGAGTTTGAGACCAGCTTGGGCGACATAGCAAGATCCCTTCTCTACAAAAAATAAAAAGTTAGCTGATGTGGTAGCATGCGCCCATAGTCTTAGCTATTCAGGAGGCTGAGGTAGGAAGATTGCTTCAGCTGGAGATTTTTAAACTGCTGGGAGCCGGGATCACACCACTGCACTCCAGCCTGGGTGACAGCATGAGACCCTGCCTCAATAAAATAAAATAAAAAATAAAAACTTTATTATTTAAACAGAGACAGGGGTTTCACTATGTTGCACAGGCTGGTCTCAAACTCCTGGGCTTGGCTGGGCGTGGTGGTTCACGCCTATAATCCCAGCACTTTGGGAGGCTGAGGCGGG
>NW_012123598.1:557582-565873 GCF_000951035.1 Colobus angolensis palliatus
AGGCTGGTCTTGAACTTCTGACCTCAGTTGATCTGCCCGCCTTGGCCTCCCAAAGTGCTGGGATTACAGGCGTGAGCCACCACACCCGGCGACAATTTTTTAAAATTTTAAATTAATTTTTTTTTTTTGTAGAGATGGGGTCTCACTGTGTTGCCCAGGCTGATCTCAAACTCCCAGGCTCAACCAATCCTCCCATCCAGCTGGGATTACAGGTTCGAACCACTGTGCCCAGTCCTATTTTTTTTTTATTTCAATAGTTTTTGGGGTATAGGTCGTTTTTAGTGACATGGATGAGTTTTTTTTGTAGTGAATTCTGAGATTTTCACGCACCCATTACCTGAGCAGTGTACTGTGTACTCAGTATGATGTCTTTTAATAATATAACTTATTAATGTTGGAAATTCTAAGCAATTTCATTGATAAATGGTCCTGCCTCCTCACCACCTTGCCCTCCAAAAACTTTTGTAGGTATAAATTTTAAATAACTGCCTGTATTCAGAGGCAGTTATTTAAATATTCAAATAACTGCTCCTACCTACTATCGTTATGTTTTTTGCTTGTTTATGAAAAATCCCCAGACACTGAAAAGGGAGAGAACGGACATTTCAAGGTGTTAAACGTGCTGCGTGTCAGTGAAATCTATGTCAGTGTTAAGTTTTCAGTGTTTTGTTATTTGCTTCACTTTTAGGAGTGATCAGAAAAGATTAAGATCTTTTTTTGCTGTTGTTTATCTGTTTTTCCATTCATTTCTCATAGTGTCTGCTTTATCATTTTGCCATTATCTGGCGGCAAAGCCATGTATGACTGGTAGATTCTCCTTAAGGATTTCACCTTTTATCATTATGTTGTACTGAAAAAACACAAAACTCATGCATTTTTTCTTCCTACACTTGCTCTTAGCCAAAAGACAGAGAAGTGACTGAAGTCTGCTTTTTCCGATAATCATATTGGGACTTCTACTTTTTTCTGTGCATTTTTACACGTGTTAGCTGATAATTTTAATATTAATTTATATTATTTTGTGTGGTTCTATTATATATCACAATACAGTTGTGCTTTACTTTTGCATACTACTGGAGAATACTTTTTTTTTTTTCCTGAGGTGGAGTCTTGCTTTGTTGCCCAGGCTGAAGTGCAGTGACGCAATCTCGGCTCATGGCAACCTCTGCCTTCCGGGTTCAGGTGGTTCTCCTGCCTCAGCCTCCCGAGTAGCAGGGATCACAGGCGTGTGCCATCACACACAGCTAATTTTTGTATTTTTAGCAGAGACGGGGTTTCTCCATATTGGCCAGGCTGATCTCGAACTTCTGACCTCAGGTGATCCACCTGCCTCGGCCTCCCAAAGTGCTGGGATGACAGGCGTGAGCCACCGCGCCTGGCTATGGAGACATTTTTGATTGTCACAACTGGGTGTTTGCCTGTTTACTACTGGCATTTAGTGGGTGTAGGTCAGGATTACTGCTCGACATCCTGCAGTGAACGGGATAGCACCTCACAACAGAATAATCTGGTTGAATATTCCAATAGCCCAGAAGTCGAGAAGCCCTTGCTTATATCAATTGATAATATCTTCCCTTTGATTCTTAAAGTTATAAATTTGTCTTTTTAAAAAAATCCTCCCTCCCTCCCTATCTCCCTCCCTCCCTCCCTTCCTTCCTTCCTTCTCTCCCTCCCTCCCTTCCTTCCTTTCTCTTTCTCTCTCTTTTTTTTTGAGGTCTCGATACATAGCCCAGGCTTGTCTTGAACTCCTGGCCTCAAGCAATCCTCCCAGTGTCCCAAAGTGCTGGGGTTTCAGATATGAGTCGATGTGCCCAATATTTGCTTCTAGTTTTTAAAAAATAGATTAATAAGTGAAGATGTAGTTAGCCTGGGTGTGGAGCATTCTACACTGGGTGATCCCCAAGTTCCAAAGTGATTCTGCTGATTCATGGTTCTTTTCTATTTTCCCTCAGATCTGCCTTCCCAAGACTTTACTGACTGGTAAAGAACAGGAAATGAACAATTCCCAGGTGAGTTTTTCAAACAAATCTAAATGCTCGTAATGAACAAACATATGACCCACGTTCCTGTTGCTCAGAATTAACCTCCGCTAACCTTTTGGCATATTTTCCTCCTTCCTTCCATACTTTTGTTAAAAGGTAACACACACTCTACTTTCTCCTTTCCTATCAAAGCTAAAACATTTCAAGCAAAGCTCAAGGCCGGGCACGGTTGCTCGCACCTGTAATCCAGCATTTTGGGAGGCCGAGGCAGGCGGATCGCTTGAGTTCAGGAGTTTGAAACCAACCTGGGCAACATGGTGAGATCCCATCTCTACAAAAACTTAGCTGGGTGCGGTGGCATACACCTGTAGGCTCAGCTACGCTGGAGGCCAAGGTGGGAAAATCCCTTGAACCTGGGAGGTCGAGGCTGCAGTGGGCCATGATCCGGCCACTGCACTCCAGCCTGAGTGACAGAGCGAGACCCTCTCAAAAAAAAGAAAAATTTTGGTTACAGAAACACCAGAGGTTTGGTCTAGGTCTTGCTACTGGCTGCACAGAAAGGTAATGACTGAGACAATAGGTATTGCCAAGGAAGAAGCTTCAATCAGCTGCCCTAGCTGAAGAAATGGGAGCTCAGGCTCAAATCCTTCTCCCAGACTCACTAAAACTAGGGGTTTATACAGCACGGAAGAAATGTAACAATGTGGTTAGGCAGGGTGGCTCACGCCTGTAATCCCAGCACTTTGGGAGGCTGAGGCAGGCAGATCATGAGGTCAGGACATTGAGACCATCCTGGCTAACAGGGTGAAACCCCGTCTCTACTAGCCACAACATCTGGCTAGTTTTTGTATTTTTAGTAGAGATGGGGTTTCACCGTGTTGGTCAGGCTGGTCTTGAACTCTTGACCTCGGGTGATCTGCCTGACTTGGCCTCCCAAAATGCTGGGATTACAGGCGTGAGCCACTGTGCCCAGCCTATATTAAAATAATAATTTCTAATAGAGGCAGAATGTTTTAAAGAAAAATAGAAAAAAAAAATAAAATTTTCTTTTTTTCTTTTGAGACAGACTTTTGCTGTTGTTGGCCAGGCTGGAGTGCAGTGGCGTGATCTTGGCTCACTGCAACCTCCCTCTCCTGTGTCAAGCGATTCTTCTGCCTCGGTCTCCTGAGTAACTGGGATTACAGGTGCACCCCACCACGCCTGGCTAATTTTTTGGTATTTTTAGTAGAGACGGGGTTTCTTCATGTTGGCCAGGCTAGTTCAAACTCCTGACCTCAGGTGATCACTCTCCTCAACCTCCCAAAGTGTAAGGATTGCAGGTGTGAGCCACCACACCTGGCCAAAATAAAATTTTCTTTGAGATGGGGGTTTTACTATGTTGCCCAGATAGCCTCAAACTCCTGGTCTCCAGCAATCCTCCTGCCTTGGCCTTCCAAAATGTTGGGATGACAGGTATGATCATGTGACACCATACTCGGCCTCTGGCTTACTCTAAGGAAAAGATGACAACGTGGATTAACGAATGGTGGAGAAGATGGAAACTAATGGCTGGGTTTGAGATTCAGGAAGTAAAATTGGTGGGACTAGAGGGTAGCGAAAGATGGCAGGGACTTGAGGGTAGGGAAAGATGGCAGTGTCGTGAGTAGGTCTAAGGTTTATGGCTCATTGACAAGATCCTCTGGGCACAATTTATTTTTGTCCAGAGTAGAGCGAATTATGGACATGATGAAAGCTTGGTTCAGCAGAAATAAGTTTCTGTACCCCCCGCCGCAGGATTCCGTGGCATTTTTATACCGATTGGGAATCTGTTGTTACAGGGAAGGGTGACCTTCGAGGATGTCACTGTGAACTTCACCAAGGGGGAGTGGCAGCGGCTGAATCCCGAACAGAGAAACTTGTACAGGGACGTGATGCTGGAGAATTACAGCAACCTTGTCTCTGTGGGTAAGGACGGCTTCCCGGGCAGGGGGACTCAAAACCTAAGGTGTGAAACACACAGACACCCCATGGCTGGCCGAATAGCATTGGCACAGAGGTGTTCCTCACTTTGCATATATTTTTGTAGAGCTGGGACTAGGGTGAGGCAAGTGAAACGTACCAAGTGCTGCATTTAAGGAGCCCCCATCCTCAGGGTCGTGCAAGTGCCCGGAGAATGAGTGAGGGTCTCTGTAAGTTTTGTGGGCTGGATGCCCTACCCATCACCCTACCCCTGGTCTTGATTTTTGGAAAAGCTTTATCCTCCAAGAAGAAGAATCATTTCCTTCCTTCCTTCCCCTCCCTCCCTCCTTTCCTTCCTTCCTTCCTTCCTTTTACCTTCCCTCCCTCCATCCCTCTCTCCCTTCCTCTCTCTTTCTTTCTCTCCTTTCTCCCAATACGGTCTGGCTCTGTCACCGAGGCTGGAGTGCAGTGGTGCAATCATAGCTCACTAGTAATTTTTTATTTTATTTTATTTTTGGAGACAGAGTCTTGCGAGACAGAGTCTCACCCTGTCGCCCAGGCTGGAGTGCAGTGGTGTGATCTCTGCTCACTGCAACCTCTGCCTCCCAGGTTCAAGTGATTTTCCTGCCTTAGCCTCCCGAATAGCTAGGATTACAGGCGCACACCACCATGCCTGGCTAATTTTTGTATTTTTTGCACAGACGGGGTTTCTCCATGTTGGTCAGGCTAGTCTCAAACTCCTGACCTCAGATGACCTGCCCACTTCAGCCTCCCGAAGTTCTGGGATTACAGGCACGAGCCACTGTGTCTGGCGTCACTGCAACATTGACTTGGGGACCTGGGCTCAAGCCATCCTCTCACCCTAGCCTCCTGAATAGCTGAGACCACAGACGTGCACCACCACACGTGGCTTTGGTTTTGTAGAGACTGAGTCTTGCTATCTTCATGTAACACCTAACATGTTGGTCTCAAATTCGTGAGCTTAAGCAATTCTCCTGTCTCCGCCTCCCAAAGTGCTGGGATTACAGGCATGAGCCACCATGCCCAGGCCAGAAAAAGCATTCTTTGTTTAGTTTGACTGCTCGTGTGCATTCCCTCAAACTGTCCATCCACACAACTCCCCGCAACCAATGGCACATACCTGCACACTGACATACAAATGCTCACACTCACAAATATTCACACATGTATACGCAAGCACTCATATACACTCACACACTCGCGCAAACAACTCACACATCCACAAACACCAAGGTATCTTCCATCACAGGACGAGAGGAAACCACCAAACCCAATGTGATCTTGAGGTTGGAGCAAGGAAAGGAGCCATGGTTGGTGGAAGAGGAAGTGCTGGGAAGTGGCCGTCCAGGTAGGTGACCAGGAGAGCACTGTGTGTCAGTGTTGCATGGAAGCCGATTTGGTGCTTCTAAATGATGAAGTCATTTGGCAGCAAGCAGAGCTGGCTGTGACTTCCTGGGAGTGCTGGAAGAAATCTCCAGATATTTTTCTCCACTCAGAAATGTTCTTTACATTCTTCTCTGAGTTTTCCTTTGCAGGCAAACTTTCTTTTTTTTTTTTCTTTCTTGAGACCGAGTCTCACTCTGTCGCCCAGGCTGGAGTGCAGTGGCGCGATCTGGGCTCACTGCAACCTCCGCCTCCCGCGTTCAAACGATTCTCCTGCCTCAGCCTCCTGAGTAGCTGGGATTACAGGCGTGTGCCACCACGCCTGGCTAATTTTTTGTATTTTTAGTAGAGATGGGGTTTCGCCATGTTGGTCAGGTTGGGCTCGAACTCTTGACCTCAGGCGATCCACTCGCCTTGGCCTCCCAAAGTGCTGGGATTACAGGTGTGAGCCACCATGCCCGGCCTGGCAAACTCTCGTTCTTAATCTCCCTCTCCATGGTATTCCTGGGCTCTCACCTGGTCCCTGTGCACTAGGTCTACGTTGCTCAGTCCTTTACAGATAGACACGTGATAGCGTCATGTAACATTAGTTCACCTAGAACTCTAACAGAGCGGACATTAACTTTGGTTTCTCACAGACGTTAGGTTTGAAGCCAGAATGATCACCACAATGGATTGTTTATGGCATTTTATTCCAAGCATGTGAGTGGAACGTTTTACACGGGACATTTTTTTTTTTGTATTTCATTTTAGAAAAAAACGGGGACGTTGGAGGACAGATTTGGAAGCCCCAGGATGTGAGAGAGAGTCTCGCAAGAGAAGTCTCATCAATCAGTAAGGAAATGCTGACTACGCAGAAAGCCGTAGAACGTACCGGATCTAAGAAAATACTTCGACTGGACATAGATAATGTTTCTTCCAGACTCAGATTCCTCGAATGTGACCCGTTTGAAAGGTATTTGAGCCACAATTTACATTTGAAAAGCTATGTACAAAATGATTCTCACAACAATAATGGATACGGAAAATTAGTTGGTGAGAATCCATCCAAATTTATAGGAAACCAGCTTAAATGTGATGCCTGCAGAAAGTTATTCGGTTCAGAGTCGCGCCTTCAGAGTCATCTGAGGTGGCATGCTGGTCAGAAATCCTTTGAATGTTGTCGCTGTGGAAGAGCATTCGGGGAGAAGTGGAAGCTTGATAAACATCAGAAAACGCATGCAGAGGCCAGGCCCTATAAATGTGAGCAATGTGGAAACGCCTACAAGCAGAAGTCAAATCTCCTTCAACATCAGAAAGTGCATACTAAAGAGAAACCCTATCAATGTAAGACATGTGGAAAAGCCTTTTCTTGGAAATCATCCTGCATTAATCACGAGAAAATTCATAATGCCGAGAAATCCTATCAGTGTCATGAATGTGAGAAATCCTTCAGGCAGAACTCAACCCTCCTTCAACATAAAAAAGTTCACACCGGACAAAAACCCTTTCAATGTCCGGACTGTGGAAGGGCTTTCATTTACAAGTCAGATCTTGTGAAACACCAGAGAACACACACGGGAGAGAAACCCTATAAATGTAGCGTATGTGAGAAGGCCTTTTCCCAGAAATCCAATGTCATCGATCATGAGAAAATTCACACTGGGAAGAGAGCTTACGAGTGTGATCTATGTGGAAATACCTTCATCCAGAAGAAAAACCTCATTCAACATAAAAAAATCCATACTGGGGAAAAGCCCTATGAGTGTAACAGATGTGGAAAAGCCTTCCTTCAGAAGTCAAACCTTCACACCCATCAGAAGACTCACAGCGGAGAGAGGACCTACAGATGTAATGAATGTGGAAAAACCTTCAACCGGAAATTAAACCTTAGTTTGCATAAAAAAACCCATACTGTACAAAAACCTTATGAATGTTCTGAATGTGGTAAAGCCTTCGCTGACAAGTCATACCTTGTTAGGCACCAGAAAAGAATTCACTCCAGATAGGAGCCCCGTGCACTTAAAACACATGGGAAAATATGGTCGCCTGGAATTGTCACCCCAGAATTCATGTTGAAATGGCCTGTAATTTGGAGGCTGTTTTTGAAGGTAGCGAGGCTTTATTATGCACAGTGTCCTTTGAACACCGATTTGGCATACTCACTCAGCAAATATTTAGGAAGCATAAATATTTACTCGATGCCTTTTGTGTACCAGGGACTCTTAAACACGGAAGATGTAGCAATAAACCAAATGTGCTAAAAAGCCCTTATGGAGTTTTTTTCCAGTGAATAGTGACCAGTGGTATCCATATCTTTAAAAACGTTTAAAAGACTGTACTTTTGGCCAGGCCTGGTGGCTCAAATGCCTGTAATCCCAGTACTTTGGGAGGCCGAGGTGGGCGAATCACCTGAGGTCAGGAGTTCAACACCAGCATGACCAACATGGTGAAACCCCGTTTCTACTAAAAATACAAAAATAGCCGGGCATGGTTGTGGGCACCTGTAATCCCAGCTACTCGGGAGGCTGAGATAGGAGAATTGCTTGAACCCGGGAGGCGGAGGTTGCAGTGAGCCGAGATTGCACCCTTGCACTCCCGCCTGGGCAACTGCGCCTGGCCTACATTTCTTTTTCATAGTATGTTCCTTCTTTTCCTCTAAATGCTACAAATAATGTATTTTTTTAAAACCTCATACGTGTGTTTCTGGTTGCTCTTCTCTTCTTTCCCACACCTACTCTGCCTCATTTTGCCCCGTTCATTATATATCACCAGGCTCTTCTTATCTCTGTACACACAAAACCCTCTCAACTTCCATGTATCTACTCACATGGCCATACATCACAGGCTCTTTAAGGCTTGGCCACCGGGAAATGGACCTTTATGGGGATGGGTTTATCATATTAATAACATGAGCAACATCTTTTTTTTTTTTTTTGAGACGGAGTCTGGCTCTGTCACCCAGGCTGGAGTGCTGTGGCCAGATCT
>NW_012123598.1:565923-574080 GCF_000951035.1 Colobus angolensis palliatus
GGCCAGATCTCAGCTCACTGCAAGCTCCGCCTCCCGGGTTCACGCCATTCTCCTGCCTCAGCCTCCCGGGTAGCTGGGACTACAGGTGCCGCCACATCGCCCGGCTAGTTTTCTGTATTTTTTTTTTAGAGACCGGGTCTGGTCGGTCCCGGGCGGAACCGCAGGCGTTGCTCGCAGGCGCGGTCCCATCGCCGCCCAACACGGGGAGTTTGACCTGCTCCGTGTCCGGCCTGGGCCTGGTCCCCCGCTCCTTAGACAACCTGGTACCCCCGGGCTCCCCCGGGAGTCCCATGTTGGTGCCAGGCCCGGTGCGGACGCCCGCTCTACACAGCGCTGTAGCCCCGAACTCCCGAGCACCCACGATCCGCCGACCTCAGCCTCCCGGGGAGCTGGGATTACAGGCGCGCGCCACCGCGTCCGGCGTATTTTTTTTAGTAGAGACGCGGTTTCACCGTGTTAGCCAGGATGGTCTCGATCTCCCGACCTCGTGATCCGCCCGTCTGGGCCTCCCAAAGTGCTGGGATTACAGGCTTGAGCCACCGCGCCCGGCCATGAGCAACATCTTACAGTGCTTTTGAATTCACAAAAATCACACGGATATTTAATATACCGCATTTTTCATATAACCCTGATGTTATGACCTGAAATTATTGGAAAATGGTAAATACAGTTGATTGCTGTATAGCAAATTGTACTAGTAACCAGTCGCAAACACATGTGGAACCCAGCCAATGGTGTATGTATTGGTTGGGTTATTATTTTCATAACTTTACAAAGGAAAACTATTTGCCCCCTGCTTTCTTTTTGTGTCCTGACTGAAAATCATGGAGTGCTTTGACCACTCTCACCAGCCAAGCTGCAGGTTTTTCCCAGAAGGCTTGAATCCAAACCAGAGCCTGAAACAATCCCAGGCACTGATAGAGGTATTTAGGTTTAGGTTGCTGCCCAAAACACTAAAAGAAACTGGTCCCCGCCCTCGACCAAATTCCTTATAAACTTATGTAAACCCCATACCCTGACCCTCTCACGGCAGTGGACACACCAAAGTAGACCATCCTCCACCTTTTTTTTTAGACAGGATCTTTGTCATCCAGGCTGGAGTGCGATCACAGTTCATTGCAGCCTTGAACTCCCGGACTCAAGTGATCCTCCCACCTCAGCCTCCTGAGTAGCTGAGACATGCCTAGCAAATTCATTTATTTATTTTGAAATGGAGTTTCGCTTTTGTTGCCCTGGCTGGAGTGCAGTGGCGTGATCTCGGCTCACTGCAACCTCCATCTCCTGGGTTCCAGTGATTCTCCTGCCTCAGCCTCCCGAGTAGCTGGGACTACAGGCGCCCGCCACCATGCCCAGCTCTTTTTCTATTTTTAGTAGAGATGGGGTTTCACCATGTTGGTCAGGCTGGTCTCGAACTCCTGACCTCCAGTGATCCGCCTGCCTTGGCCTCCCAAAGTGCTGGGATTACAGGTGTGAGCCACTGCGCCTGGCTGCTAAATTGCTTTTTGTAGAGACAGGGTCTTGATATATTGCCCAGGCTGACTTTGAACTCGTCTGCTCAAGCAGTCCTTCCACCTTGGCCTCCCAAAGTGCTGGGATGACAGGCATGAGTGACAGTGCCCAGCCAGTTGGCCATGCTTTTCCTCTCTCTGTCCACCTGAGGATATGCTGCAGCACTCTCTAAGTTCCCCCTCGTCAGTGCTCCGGACAGACCCCTCTGGTGTTTAGTGCTTCTTTCTTTGGAATCGCAACTGGCCTGCTCTCAGAATGGTTTTGGGCACTCTCTTGTTGGAATGTCCCTGCTGCCACTTTTGGAGTGACTCTTATCTAGTCTTAGGTTCAGTGGGACAAAATAAAGGAATGCAAAAAATTCGATGAAAATCATTTATCTAACATAAACAATCCATATCAACAGTAGCAAAATACACCAAGATACTCCACACATTACCGGTGTTCTTCCAACTCTCATGAGCACTAGCATCTCCATCCAATTGCTGGCTCACACCCCGTTTCTGCGTCAGTTGGTCTGGAGGGGGACCCAAGAATGTGCTTTTCTAATCAGTCCCTAGCTGCTGCTGTTGCCGGTGGGAGAACATTTTGAAAACCATTGTGTCAACACATGAAGAGCACCATTCTAATCTTGTAGGGAAAATATGCATATGCACCTGAGTTCTGGGATCTAGGTGTCTGAAGCAGTTAAAATAGATATACCCCAAAATAAGTGTTTTCCATTGAGTTTTCAACCTGAGATACTTGTTCCTTCATTCTGAGTGAAGTACAGGATTCTTCTTCCAAGGATGAAGTGAGGCCGAGTGAGTTTGCCAAGCAGGTCTGTACAAAGAGTCGTCTTCTTATTCCCCCTGAGGGATCACTCCTGCCTGTGTGCTAAGTAGCCGAGAGTTCCCTGCCTTTCTTAACAGCTCCTCAAAAATTCCATTGTGCATGTAGAAGAAGATATACCCAGAGTGAAGCCTCGCCTCCTGCATTTTGGTCTCTGAGATTTCTGATACACATAGATCGTTGTATGTGAACCAGGCCTGCTTCTGAAAGTCATACACATCGCTGATGTAATGACCTGAATTTGGGGAGCTCCCAATATGGCTGACAACACTGATGAGTCTGTAGGCCTGAAGAGGATCCCCCATCTTCACGTTTCTTGTCAGTTCCTTGGCTTCACCTCTTGTGTTGTCTGTATCTAAAATGTTTTTGTTTCCTGGGTTATCAGAACCCAATGCCCCGAGGTGGTTCAGGTCAGCCTGCTGAAGTCTTAATTCTGTAGACTGATTGGGAGTCTCCTCTGCATGTTCCTGGGCATCCAGTTTCCTAACACCTGGAGGTGGGACCTGCTGAAGAAATTCCTCTATTATGCTCTCCTCAAAACACTGCTGGAGCTGTTCAGTCATTCCTTGAGATCCTTCTGGAATCCTGTTTTCTTTACACTCATAAAAGTCATTGGTAGACTCCATGACACTGTCAAAATCGAACTCTATGAATGTATTGGTTTTCTCATACTTCTGAAGTTCTGGATGTTGAGGCACTTCTTGAAGATGAACCTCAACAAGACTTGTGTCTGGGCTGCTGATCGGCTTCCCTCCATCTTCACAGATCACAGGAAGAGAAATGTCTTCCTGGTCCATCGGTGAGTCAGCCACTGGAAGCTCCTGTTCACTGATTGCCCTGTCTCTAAAGTGGACCAATTCTGACTCTAGTGCAGAGCCATTTTCCAGGTCTCTCTGATGCTGCTCTTGGCTTGCTTCTCCACAGTCTCTCTGGGATCTTTGTAGGTCGGCATTCTTCTCTGGTTCAACAGGTACAACCAGGGAATCACTGGATTCTGAGGTCAGCTTCATTGATGGTGTCAATGGGCTGGTGATCTCAGAAATCATCTCCTGGGAGACTTCCAGGACTTCACATTTCCCAACAGGTGCATGACTGCTCAAGGGAAGAGGTGGTTTGGTGCTTTCATTGCAATAAGAAGATAAGCTTAAATATTTGGGAATATACACTTGCTCGTTATTCTTCACCAGCAACCAAGCATTGTTGAAGCTATAGCGTTTCAGATGAACGATAAGGACCCTGGAGAGCCTACTAAATGTATGCCTTGCAACACAACTCTTGTGCTTACACATCTCACAGTTATACTCAAGCTCTTCTTCTCTAAAGAAAAGATCTAGAGAATTCTCAATGGACAAAGGAAGTGGTTTTGTTTCTTGGTGCAGGTTGATGGAGAGATAATTGTTAGGTTCTACCTTGAGAACCGCATGACCACAGGCTTTACAGATAATGGAGAGCTGCAATTCAAACTCAAAATTAGCAACAACAGGACAAACAAACACTTTGGTGGCAGCACTACCAACATGCATTTGTGGAGATGAATTTTCATTCCCGCATTTTTTCCCAGTATTCAAAATGGCATTTAAGTGTTCCATGTCTTCTTTCAGCTGGTCTAAACACTGACCTAAAAACTCATGTGCATCATTCTGCATGTTGCCAGAAAATATTTCTGCAACTGCTGAAATGACTTTTTTAACATTCCCAAGTAATTCTCTCTTGATCTCTGTACTACAGAAATCTTTCAAAGCAAGCAGCTGGGTCAAGGTCATAATAAGAGCCTCAATGGGAATATATTCCCATGGGACATCTTGAGTGAGTAAGTCATCAGCAAAAGATGGAATTGCAAATAGCGATTGTAAAATTGCATTCATGTAACAGGTGTTTCCCAAATTGGGGAACCCTTGCTGCAGTTGCTCTGAATGAGAGTCAGGAGGCACCTGGGCTTCGTTGCATTTTGGGTCATCCTGGCTGTGCTCTGGTTCTAATGGAAATGTCAAACCATTTTTGGCATCAAGAGTCTGGGTTGCAAGAACAGTCTCATCTAGGTTAGGATGTCCATTAGAGTTGGTCTTGAATGAAGGCCCGAGTTTCAAATCGCTAGCTTTTTCTAAATCCTCTAAACTTGATGGGTTCTTCCTAATGCTTTGTATATATTTCAAGGAATCTGTCATATATTTCTTGTTTGCTACAGGGTTATGTTCCTTCAGAATGTCCTCGTTCATCTGTAGATCAGATGCTGGTGGGTTTTTCTCCTTCCCACCTTGATTTTCTAATAACCCTTTTTTCACATGTGTTGGTGATTTTGACATAAACAAAGGCATCTTCTGATAACTTGGCTTGTTACAAATGCTGTAAAATGAAGTTTTGTCAATTTCCTTCAGCACATTCCTGCTTTCAAACACACTCCAATCATCATCAGGTTTCATGGGTTGCTGAAATTTGTTTTGATGGATTATGTCCAGGAACATATTCAACTGTTTAGCATCTCTGTAGGATAGTTTGTCAATAAACAAGAACACATTGTTTTTCAAAGTTAAACGCAGGTGACTTTGTCTTTTTTTACAATGTCTAAGGACCACACTTCTAATGTTATTACTCAGCTGAAAAATTCTGATAAATTTTCCAGATTTGAAAGTGACCACCAGTTTAATTTCCTTTTGTCTTTGCACTGTTTCAATGAGAGCTTCTTTCAACTTAGTCATCCCAGTCCTCTGGCTCCAAATCTGGATGAATCCACGTACCTTTAGAGATATCATCCTTTCTTTATGTAACCTAAAGAAGAAAAGCACACATGCATTTTAGCCAAAAATATATTAACAGTTATGTTTTATGAAAAACGTCATTCACATATAATAATGATTTATTTTTCGTCTTCTTATGCTCTAAGTAAAACACTCTTTTGGCGAACTGCTCATATTCTGAAGCTATGCCAGTTCTGTAGAAGACATAGACTGAGGGCACACACTGTTTCAAGGGAGCTGTTAGACGAGAAAGAAGACACAAATGGCCGACAGAGATATGAACAGGTGTTCAACATCACTGCTCATCAAGAAAACACAAATTTGGTTGGACACGGTGGCTCATGCCTGTAATCCTAGCACTCTGGGAGGCCAAGGTGGAAGGATCACTTGAGCCCAGAAGTTCAAAACCAGCATGGCAACATAGGGAGACCTCATCGCTACATAAAATTTTTTAAATTTAAAAAAGGGGAGGGGCCAAGATGGCCAAATAGGAATAGCTCCCAGCAAGACCAATGCAGAAGGTAGGTGACTTCTGCATTTCCCACTGAGGTACCCAGTTCATCTCATTGGGACTGGTTAGGCAGTGGGTGCAACCCACAGAGGGTGAGCAGAAGCAGGGTGGGGCATTGCCTCACCTGGGAAGTGCAAGGAGCCAGGGACCTCCCTCCCCCAGCCAAGGGAAGCCGTGAGGAACTGTGCTACTTGGCCCAGATACTACGCTTTTCCCACGGTTTTTGCAATCTGCAGAGCAGGAGATTCCCTTGTGTGCCTACACAACCAGGGCCCTGGGTTTCAAGCACAAAACTGGCCAGTTGTTTGGGCAGACACCGAGCTAGCTGCAGGAGTTTTGGTCTTTTTTTTTTTTTTTGGTACCCCAGTGGTGCCTGAAACCCCAGTGAGACAGAACCATTCGCTCCCCTGGAAAGGGGACTGAAGCCAGGGGTCCAAGTGGTCTCACTCAGTAGGTCCCACTCCCACGGAGCCCAGCAAGCTAAGAACCACTGGCTTCAAATTCTCACTGCCAGTGCAGCAGTCTGCAGTTGACCTAGAATGATGGAGCTTGGTTAGGGGAAGGGCATCCATGATTACTGAGGCTTTAGTAGACGCTTTTCCCTGGACAGTACTAAGGAGGGTGGGAGGTTTGGACTGGGCAAAATTCACCACAGCGTGGCAAAGCAGCTGTGGCCAGACTGCTTCTCTAGATTCCTACTCACTGGGCAGGGCATCTCTGAAGGAAGGGTAACAGTCCCAGTCAGGGGCTTACAGATAAAATCGCCATCTCCCTGGGATAGAGCAGCTGGGGGAAGGGATGGCTGTGGGCACACAGCTTCAGCAGATTTAATCTTTCCTGCCTGCTGGCTCTGAAGAGAGCAGCTGATCCTGATAAGAGGGATTTCCCAGCACAACAGCTCTGCTAAGGGACAGGCTGCCTCCTCAAGGGAGGCCCTGATGCCTGTGCCTCCTAACTGGGAAAGAACTCCCAACAGGGGTTGACAGACACCTCACACAGGAGAGCTCTGGCTGGCATCAGGCTGGTGCCCCTCTGGGACAAAGCTTCCAGAGGAAAGAACAGGCAGCAATCTTTGCTGTTCTGCAGCCTCCACTGGTGATACCCAAGTGAACAGGGTCTGGAGTGGACCTCCAGCAAACTGCAGCAGACCTGCAGAAGAGGGGCCTGACTGTTAGAAGAAAAACTAACAAACAGAAAGCAACAACATCAACATGAACAAAAAAGACCCCCGCACAATAACCGCATCCAAAGGTCGTAAGCCTCAAAGATCAAAGGTAGATAAATCCATGAAGATGAGGAAAAACCAGCACAAAAACGCTGAAAAATCCAAAAAACAGAATGTCTCTTCTCCAAGTGATCGCAGTTCCTCTCCAAGGAGGGCACAAAACTGGACGGAGAATGAGATTGACGAACTGATGGAAGTAGGCTTCAGAAGGTGGGTAATAACAAACTCCTCCGAGCTAAGGGAGCATGTTCTAACCCAGTGCAAGGAAGCTAAGAACCTTGACAAAACGCTACAGGAATTGTTAATTAGAATAACCAGTTTAGAGAGGAACATAAATGACCTGATGGAGCTGAAAAACACAGCAAGAGAACTTCGTGAAGCATATACAAGTATCAATAGCCAAATTGATCAAGTGGAAGAAAGGATATCAGAGACTGAAGATCAACTTAATGAAATAAAGCGTGAAGACAAGATTAGAGAAAAAAGAATGAAAAGGAATGAACAAAGGCTCCAAGAAATATGGGACTACGTGAAAAGACCAAACCTATGATTGACTGGTGTACCTGAAAGTGACGGGGAGAATGGAACCAAGTTGGAAAACACACTTCAGGATATTATCCAGGAGAACTTCCCCAACATAGCAAGACAGGCCAACATTCAAATTCAGCAAATACAGAGAATATCACAAAGATACTCCTTGAGAAGAGCAACCGCAAGACACATAATCATCAGATTCTCCAAGGTTGAAACAAAGGAGAAAAGTGTTAAGGGCAGCCAGAGAGAAAGGTCAGGTTACCTACAAAGGGAAGCCCATCAGATTAATAGTGGATTGCTGCAGAAACCCTAGAAGCCAGAAGAGAGTGGGGGCCAATACTCAACATTCTTAAAGAATTTTCAACCCTGAATTTCATATCCAGCCAAACTAAGCTTCATAAGCGAAGAAGAAATAAAATCCTCTACAGACAAGCAAATGCTGAGGGATTTTGTCACCACCAGGCCTGCCTTACAAGAGCTCCTGGAGGAAGCAATAAATATGGAAAGGAAAAGCCGGTACCAGCCACTGCAAAAACACACCAAAATATAAAGACCAATGGCACAGAAGAAACTGCATCAACTAATGTGCAAAATAACCAGCTAGCATCATGACGACAGGATCAAATTCACACATAACAATCTTAACCTTAAATGTAAATGGGCTAAATGCCTCCAGTTAAAAGATACACACTGGCAAATTGGATAAAGAGTCAGGACCCATCGGTGTGCTGTATTCAGGAGACCTATCTCATGTGCAAAGACACACATAGGCTCAAAATAAAGGGATGGAGGAAGATTTGCCAAGCAAATGGAAA
>NW_012123598.1:577400-585604 GCF_000951035.1 Colobus angolensis palliatus
AGACAGATCACCTGAGGTCAGGAGTTTGAGACCAGCCTGGCCAACATGGTGAAACCTGGTCTCCACTAAAAATACAAAAATTAGCCGGGCATGGTGGCGGGCGCCTATAGTGCCAGCGACTCGGCTCGGGAGGCTGAGGCAGGAGAATTGCTTGAACCCTGGAGGTGGAGGTTGCAGTGAGCCAAGATCTCGCCACTGCACTCCAGCCGGGGCAACAGAGTGAGACTCTGTCTCAAGAAAACATAAAAACCAAAAACCAAAAAACAAAAAAAACAGGCAGTAAGGAAAGGGAGTAAGATGGAGAGTTGTTGTGCTAGCTAATTAGCAAAACTGAGGCGGGGAGAGAGACAGAGAAAGGGAAGTATGAAGAGTGAAAAAAAAAAAAACATGGAGGGAAAGACATCTCAAAACACAGAGATTTCAGAAAAAAGAAAAACTAATCTCTCTTAATTTGCTCCCTCCCCTTACTCATTTGCCTATTTCTCTCCAGGCAATCAGGAGTGCCTACTTCCTTCCAACATTCCAATTTCAGGAAGAGCAGTGAAATCCCAATGAAACCAACAGAAAAAATTGCCCTTTGCCTACTCACAGTTGTTTCCGAAGAAACTTGAGTCAATTTACGGAAGGTTAAGCTTTGGAGAGCTGTCCATGGTCACACTGCAGGCACAGCCCTGACTGCCACGGCTGTTACTAGAAAGAAATAAAAAGGTCAGAGTCCTGAAACTGAGCTTTATTTAAAAAGTCTGCACATAGTCCCAACCATCTTTCGTGTTAATTTATTGCATTATATCTTAGAAACTGGGAAAAACAACCTTCCTCCAAAATCCTTTACGTTAATTCAATCTGGGAGAAAACCTGGTGTGTTAATGGGATTATCTCTAGATGCATTCCTAAAAGCGCCCCTCCCCAATTACACAGATTAGATTAGTGTATCAACCAACCTCACATTCATTGGTTTTCTTGGAACTCTGCCATAACCAGACTTTCTAACAACATTTGTTGCCTGATAAACCCTATACTTTATGGGTCTCTAACTTAAAGACTAGTTCTGACTTTGCTCACCTAGAACTTTAAGCATCTTTATTTTTTCCTTGTTACAAAGAGGCACTACAGAGAGGATGCACAGAGATCACACATTGTACATTCCAACTTGCAGGATTCTAAGCCTGGCTTCATCACTTACTGCTTTTATAACACGAAGGCTGAAACTCAACCCTCCTGAGTCTTAGTTTCACATAAGTGAAAATGGGGCAGCAATAATAACAGTGACTTCTTAGGATAAGCCATTGGGCTAAAATGGCTCAAAATCATGTCTGCACATAAGTAATTACCATAATTGTCAACATCATATTCCTATTGCTAATTCTAAGAATATATTAAACTACAGGGATGCCTCATATGGAGAAAATTAAGGCTCCATCATGGGAGGAAAGGGAGTTTAGTGACATTTATTACAGATTTATTGTTTGTTGTACTACATCAGTCTGTATGATTTACATGCCTTAATACAATTTAATTCTGCAAGTGACCATATGATATTCAATTTTATTACATTTAACATAGTAAGAAAACTGAGGTCCAAATACATTATTAATACATTAAGGGACTTTTAGGAGTCAATTCAGCTAAAGAAACAGGGATGTGCAATCAGAAATGGCTGCAGTTGATGGGTGCCCACATTTCTTCAATGTAGGGCATGAACTATACTATGCCAAACCCAGCAAACCATGTGGGAAGCAGAAAATCTTCCATGATTATAATTAATGTGTCCTCCATTTCCCGAGAGATCCTAACATAATATCTAGAGTGTGAAGAAAAGTCCCTCTATTTCATCCTGTTGCTGCAGATAAATTAGTGCCTCTCTGGGGAAACTTCACCATCACTGGACCTTAAATTTAATGAAAGGAGGAATCACAAAAATTAGAGTGATCTCTAATTTTAACTCAGCTTTTCCCTGAGCTGAGTTCAAAAGACAGATAGCCTTCATCATTTTCATTTTGAATGCATGCTCTTTTCTGAAGATGCCAGTATCCAATGCCACAGAAAACAGAAAACTATCCCTCAAAATAAAAACCTGGAATCAGGATTTTCTAATTTACAATTCAGCCTCATAAAGGGTAGGAGATGAAATGCCCCTCATCACAATATCTGACAATATCTTTAGGGCATTAAGTTTAGAAAAACCCTCCTTCCAACACACACACACACACACACACACACACACACACACACACACACACACACATCCCATCACCTTGAATGAAACTTACAGTTTGGAGAGCTGTTCTAGGTGAGAGTGGACGATAATTCTTTTTTCAGAAATGAGATCTTGCTATGTTGCCCAGGGTGGTCCCAAACTCCTGGCCTCAAGAGATCCTCCAGCCTCAGCCTTCCAAAGTGACTGGATTAGACTCCATAGTGCCTGGATGAGAATGGATGAAAGTTGAGTCTGACAGGGATTATGATGTTCCGACCTTTTATTCCCAGGTGGCTCCACCCATATCACAGGTTTTTCCAGGACATACGTTTCTTGATTAACTTATCTCTGCGTAAGAGTTTAAAACATTTGTCTAGAAAAGGCTAGCTAGGTCTACTACTAGCTAGTGTATATACTAGCAAATATATATAAGAATTGCAAGATTAGTAGAAATAACTTATATTCCCTTCACCCAAATTTACCAATTGTGTATATTTTGCCACCTCTGTCTGCTTTCTCTCTCCCTCTTTTGATGTTTTATGTATGTATGTATGTATGTATGTACGTATGTATCTATCTATCTTTCTATCTATCTATCTATTTTTTAATAAAGACGAGGTCTCGCTATGTTGCCCAGGTCTGGAACTCCTGCCCTCCAGTAATCCACCCCTCTCGGCCTCCCAAAGTGCTGGGATTATAAGTATGAGCCACCATGCCCAGTTAGATGTTCAAGTCTCTTATATAAAATGATATTCTTTTACTCCAATTAATGTTTACCTGTTTTCCTTGTAGTAACCGTCCTTTTTGTTTTATATATATATAAGTATGTACATATTAAACATATATATATATATATCTCCTACATTTTCAACACGTGTAACAGATGTGGCTAGTTTCAAAAAGATCATTTTACGTTCTAGTGGTTACCCTGCTTGACCAGAGTGTACTACTTTTATTTTTCTATTGCAGTGCATTTTCTTTTTCTTTTTTTTTTTTCGGTGGGGGGCAGAGCAGGGGCGGGGAGGGAGTCTCACTCTGTCACCCAGGCTGGAGTTTAATGGCGCAATCTCGGCTCACTGCAGCCTCTGCTTCCCGGGTTCAAGTGATTCTCCTGCCTAAGCCTCCCAAGTAGCTGGGATTACAGGCGCCCGCCACCACACCTGGGTAATTTTTTGTATTTTTAGTAGAGACGGGGTTTCACCATGCTGCCCAGACTGGTCTCCAACTCCTGACCTCAGGTGATCCGCCCGCCTTGGCCTCCCAAAGTGCTGGAGTTACAGGCGTGAGCCACCGTGCCTGGCCTTTTTTTATTTTTATTTTTGAGACGGAGTCTCTAGCTCTGTTGCCCAGGCTGGAGTGCAGCGATGTGATCTCGGCTCACTGCAACCTCCACCTCCCGGGTTCAAGCTATTCTGTCTCAGCCTCCCGAGTAGCTGGGATGACAGGCACCCACCATCATGCCCAGCTAATGTTTGTATTTTTAGTAGAGGCTGGGTTTCACCTTGTTGGTCAGGCTGGTCTGTAACCCCTGACCTCAGGTGATCCACCCGCCTCGGCCTCCCAAAGTGCTCGGATGACAGGAGTGAGCCACCGACCCAGCCCTTTTTTACTTTTATGTACTTTTTGAGACAGGGTCTTGCTCTGTTGCCCAGGCTGCAATGCAGTGGTGCGATCATACCTCACTACAGCCTTGATCCCCCAGGCTCCAGTCATCCTCCAACCTCTGCCTCCCGACTATCTGACACTACAGGCGTGGGGTAATTTTTAAAGTTTTTTGAGACATAGTCTCATTTTGCCGCCCAGGCTGGAGTGCAGTGGCGCGATCTCAGCTAGCTAATTTTTAAATTTTTTGTAGAGATGGGGGAGAGGGTCTCACTATGTTGCCCAGGCTGGTCTCCAACTCCTGGGCGCAGGCGATCCTCCCGCCTCGGCCTCCCAAAATGCTGGGATTACAGGCATGAGCCTGGCCAGCATTTTCTGTTTGGATGTTTTTACGTAACCGGAGTCGTCATGATGGAGGTACAGTTCCTTGGACTTCCGGCTCCCCGCTGTGGAAATCTCAGCTCGGACCCGCCCCTTCCGGCACCGCCTCCCCCGATTCTCCGGCACCGCCTCCCCCGATTCTCCCGCAACGCAAGAGTCCCGGGCTCCCCACGCTGCGTCCGCGCAGTGCCGGGCTGAGGCCTCCAGACCTGTGGGACTCGGTGCGGGCTCCAGCGTGGCCGGGGAACACGGAGTTGCTGGCCTAGAGCGGGTGGGGCCTAAAGGCAGGAGTTACGGTTCAGAGAAAACCAGCCCAGGGGCGGGTTCACTCCGCTACCCATTCAGCCTCAAGCGAGGTGGGGTGTGGTAGGCGGGCTGGTGCCAGAAACCACGCCAGCCATTGTTAATCAACAGTCATCCCGGCCGGGTGCGGTGGCTCATGCCTGTCATCCCAGCACTTTGGGAGGCCCGAGGAGGGCGGATCACCAGGTCAGGAGACCGAGACCAGCCTGACCAACGTGGCGAAACCCCGTCTGTACTAAAAATACAAAAATTAGCTGGGCATTGTGGTGCGTGCCTGTAATCCCAGCTACTCGGGAGGCTGAGGCAGGAGACTCGCTCGAACCCGGGAGGCGGAGGTTGCAGTGAGCCGAGATGGCGCCATTGCACTCCAGCCTGGGCGACCGAGAGAGGCTCTGTCTCAAAACAACAACAACAGAACCCCAAAAACAGCCATCCTCCAGGTGGAAGAGACAGAAAAGAGGGTGCGGAAGAGACTTAAAAGTCTCAGGCCTTCACGCGTATTTGCCTCAGCCACCCATGAATCCTACAGGAAAACTACAACAACATGGCGGCATGCCCCTCAGTTTTGGGGAAGCGGACGATTTCCCAGCCGTGCTTTAGGAGGAGGCGCCGCGGGGCCTCACGGGTGACGTCGTCCCCGGGGGTGGTTTGCGCGGAGGGTCGCTTTGGGCGCGCGGAGAGCCGCGTGGTGCCTGGGCCGGCGAAGCTCGGGCGCCGTCATTTGCGGCCCTGTCCCGGCGCGCGAGGGGCCAAGGCTGGCCCGGGGCTGGGTCCGCGCGGTGGCGACCGCGTCCTGCCAGCTTCCATCTCTCCGCCTGAGACGGTTGCCAGAGTCAGGTCTCCAGGCCGGGCGCTCAGGCGTCTGTGCCCGGGGAGGCCCCAAGATGCTGGTGAAGCCTCCACCCGGACTGGTGTCCAGGCTCTTGACACTGTCATGAGAAGGAATTCATGGAGGAGCAGAGAAGTGTGGAGATTCATTGCGAAGGGAATAAATGCATACCGAAGAAAGAAAAGTGCAGGCATACCACAGAGCGTCACGCCCAACGGGGTTTGCGGCTGCTGCTTTTAAATCTTTATTTAACCAAGGGGTGGAATATTCATGAAGGTTCTTGGAAAAAGGTGAACATTTCTTGGTACTGTGGTGCCACCCATTTTTATACTAAATGGGTGTTCCCATTTAGTATAGCTCTGGGTGTTACAGGTGTGCAACACCACATCCAGCTCTGGGTGTTCCCCAGAGCTGTCACAGTGGGTGTGTGACTTAGTATGAAAATGAGCGCATAATGAGAGGTCCTAGCTGAGACGGGTCAAATCCAGCACCATGTTGGGTCCAGTTGGCTTTAGCCAGCTTGGCCCACACCCTGGTTGTCAGGGTCTTATCCGCCGCTAACTTATGCAGCGATTTCAACGATTTCCTTTGCTAGTCATGTGAAACTGTTGCCTGGAATTTTCCGTTCTCCTGCGACCACCTTTATTATTCCTGTCTCAAGGGGCACTCCATTTGTGCCTGTAAAGGGGACTGCATTGGGACCAGGCTTCTGGCTGCTCATGCAGCCTCAGCCAGATGGTTGTGTGACTGAGTCCTGTGTTCATTCCACAAACATGCAGCAAGGCTGCGTGGGTTCCAGCCCTTCCTACGCACTTCCCTGCTGCATGACACTGGCAAGTTGCTTAAGCTCTCTGTACCCCATTTCCTCCTCAATAAGGCAGGGATGGTGATAGTACTAGTTCCAAAGGACTATTGTGAGAATTAACCCAATACATGAGTTAACATGTATAAAATGCATAGAACCTTGTCTTTGGATTCCCTCAAATATCCACGGTGTTTGTATACTAAAGGAAGACATCCAACTTAATTTTGGATCTACAGACCTTGCATTATCTGCAAAATGCCACTGGCTTCTTGACACTGAAGTTGTACAAGTGTGCCGTAATTTCCTTCACAAATTTCTGGTGTATGTTGATGTTGCTTGAATTAAAACAACCCTGTGACAAGTGGCCTCATGGAAGTCTTTGCACTTGGTCATGCTTGTTTTCTGTGGCTGAACTTGTGGGATTTACCTGAATCACCTGTAGGGAAGTTTGTCCCTGCCTCAACATGGTCTCCTCTGTCTTTCACAAGACTTCAGTGTGGCCCCACGTCAGCTAAGGCAGAGACTTGGGGCTACATAATTGGTTAGGGCATAGAGCCAGCCTGGATTCTCACATCCGTTTGTCCTTCCCACAATCTACTCCTCAGCCCTATGCCCTTCCTCAGGAGGTGCAGGAAATGACCAAAACCCTGATGAGTTTGCATTACTTTTTGTTGTTGTGGTTGAGATGGAGTTTTGCTCTTGTTGCCCAGGCTGGCGTGCAATGGCGAGATCTCGGCTCACTGCAACCTCTGCCTCCCAGGTTCAAGCGATTCTCCTGCCTCAGCCTCCCAAGTAGCTGGGACTACAGGTGTGTGCCACCACGCCCAGCTAATTTTTGTATTTTTAGTAGAGATGGAGTTTCACCTTGTTGGCCAGGATGGTCTATTATCTCTTGACCGCGTGATCCACCCATCTCAGCCTCCCAAAGTAGTGGGATTACAGGCATGAGCCACCGCACCTGGCCCAGGTCTGCCTTCTTAAAGCTCAATCTGTACCTGAGAAGACAGCACTACTAAGGTAGTATTATTACTCACTGTATTCATTTTCTATTGCTGAATAGCAAATTGCCACAAACTTAGCATCTTAAAACAACACTCGTTTATTTGCCCACAGTTCTCTAGGTCATAAGTCTAGACAAAATTGGTTGTGCTGTCTGCTCCAATTCTCCCAAAGTGGAAATCAAGACATCAGCCAGGGCTGAATTCTCATCAGGAGCTCAGAGTCCTCTTCCAAGTTCATCCAGCTTGTTGGAAGAATTTGATCCTTTGCAGGCTGTTGGGCAAAGATAACTCTCAACTTCTAGAAGCTACTCTCTGCATGGCCTCCTTGGTTTTCAAAGTTAGTAACAGCAAATTTCTCATGTGTCAAATTCAAATCCCCCTTCATGCTTCATGTCTCCAGGACTACAGGAAGGGACTCATCCCTTTTATGGGCTTACATGATTAGATGAGGACCACAGACGAATCCCCCTTTCTTAAAGTCAACTGTGCCCTTTTACACAACTTAATCAGAGGAGTAAACACAGTCCCAGGGATTTTACCAGGAATCTATACCAGGGGGTGGGATTTATTTATGTATTTTTATTTTTTAATTTTTCAAACTTTTTTTGAGACAGAGTCTCGCTCTGTTGCCAGGCTGGAGTGCAATGGCACGATCTCGGTTCACTGCAACCTCCGCCTCCTGGGTTCAAGCGATTCTCTTGCCTCAGCCTCCAGAGTAGCTGGGATTACAGGCAAGCACCACCACACCTGGCTAATTTTGTGTTTTTAGTGGAGATGGGGTTTCAGCATGTTGGCCAGGCTGGTTTCAAACTCCTGACCTTAGGTGATCCACCTGCTTTGGCCTCCCAAAGTGCTGGGATTACAGGCGGACCTGTATTTGTGGACCTAAACACGGGAAAGGTGTAGTAGTACGGGGCGCCGTGGCTCACGCCTGTAATCCTAGCACTTTGGGAAGCTGAAGAGATTCCTTGAGCCCAGGAGCTGCAGACCAGGCAGGGGGCATGGAGAAACCCCACCTCTGCACACGCACACACACCCCAACGTCCCCCACCCCCCGCCAACATTAGCCTGGCATAGTAGTGCATG
>NW_012123598.1:585654-594377 GCF_000951035.1 Colobus angolensis palliatus
CACGCACACACACCCCAACGTCCCCCACCCCCCGCCAACATTAGCCTGGCATGGTAGTGCATGCCTGTAGTCCCAGCTACTTACTCGGGAGACTGAGTTGGGAGGATCGATTGAGCCTGAGAGGTCGAGGCTGCAGTGAGTTGTGATTGTGCCACTGCACTCCAGCCTGGGGGTCAGAGTGATATCCTGTCTCAAAAAAAAAAAAAAAAAAGTAGTACAGTAAGCATGTGGTATGAAGGAATAAAAAAAAAAAAAAAGGTCCACCTGTGTAGGGCACTTACCGTGAATGCAGCTTGCAGGATGGGAAGTTGCCCTGGGTGCTGTGAGTGAGTGAATGTGAAGGCCTGGGACATTGCTGTAGACTTTATAACACTCTACGCTTAGGCCACAGTGAAGTTATATTTTAAAAATACAGTAATTGTGCTATGATGTTACTTTGGCTACTGCACCACTGGGCGGTAAGGGCTTTTCCAGCTCCATTATGATCTGAGGGGACCACCATCACGTATGCGGCTCATTGTTGACCAAAACGTGGCTACGCGGCACATGACTGTACTAGAAACTACTCAAGTAATAGCAGTGATGAATTTGAGAGAAAAGATAAAATAAAAATAAAGTGTCTTTGAAAATTGCTCAGAGTAGATTTTATATTCTCACCACAAAGAAAAGCTATGTAGAAATTACATGGCTACATTTCGCCCTTCTACAATGTATATGAATATGGAAACGTCATGCTGCATGCCATAAATATATACAACCTTTGCTTGTCAGTTTTAAAATAAATAAAGATCTAAAAACCGAAAAAGGCCAGGCGCAGTAGTTCATGCCCGTAATCCCAGCACTTTGGGAGGCCGAGCTGGGCGGATCACCTGAGGTCAGGAGCTCGAGACCAGCCTGACCTCAAACACGGTGAAATCCCGTCTCTACTAAGAATACAAAAATTAACTGGGCGGGGTGAAGGCCGCTGTAATCGCAGCTGCTTGGGAGGCTGAGGCAGGAGAATCGCTTGAACCCAGGAGGCAGAGGTTGCAGTGAGCCGAGATGCCAGAGAGCCACTGCTCTCCAGCCTGGGGATAGCAAAACAACAAAACAAAACAAACAAATAAAATAAAACAAAACAAAAACACAAAACCACCCCCTCAAAACCAAAAACAACAACAAAAAAGGCCCCAAGCTACTCTATGACTTGGCTTCCACCACCACCTAATGGCAACACGTAGCAACTGCTCCAGAAACTCAGGCTCACTCCTGCAAGGCAGATAAAGAAATCGTGGAAGGAGGCATTTGTGTCTTCCGGAATGCAGTTACTGTTCTCTCATGAATCACAGGGACGTTAATGGCTTAGTAAAATGCAAACATCCTGATGGGCTTTTAAACTCACCTCCCTATGTGGATGACTTTAGTATTTCTCCGCGTAATGGGAGAAATCATTATTATTTAGAGTGGGGTGGTGGAAGGGGTCTCAACCGGACGTGGTTCTTTCCCTAACCAGTGGACCTTTGGCAATGTCTGGAGGCACTTTTGATGGTCACAGCTGGGTGAGGGGTTGCCCCTGGCCTCGGGTGAGACCAGAGATGCCGCTCCACACCCTGCAATGCACAGGACAGAATCCCCCCACCCCCACCCCACCACAACCAGCAAAGAATCCTCCAACCCCAAATGCTGAGGGTACCAGAGCTGGGTAGCCCTGATTTAGAGTGACAGTGGAGGGAGGGAGCACTGGTGAGCTCACAAGCGCCCCGACAGGACGCCGGCTCTGCTCCGTGTTCAAGTCCAGCTTTGACAGTTTCAGGAGTTGGGAGGAGTTTGCATCTTGCTGTGAGCACATCAAATGATCCCTGGGTGAGGAGAGGCAGTTGGGGGCAGGGATGGGGATAGTTAGAACTTTCTGCAGCCCAGGAGATGACGGTGGTGGCTTGGTTTTCGGTGGCAGCAGAGGAGATGGGGGAAAATGGGCAAGTTGATCAGCGTCAAACGGCAGGATGTGGTGACCGATGGGAGGGGTGACGAGAAGGGCGTCATTGGCCTCCTGTCTGGCTCGCCAGCGACGATGGCAGCCCACGGCCACCAGGTGGCGCCGCGAGAACGTGGCTGAAGCGGCTGGACTGCACTCCTGCGATCTGACCGTGCAGACAGCTGTGGCTCCAGGTTCATCGCAAACCATTTTTCTCAGCAGGTGAACTTAGGGAGGGAGGGAGGCAGGAGAGCAAATTCCTCTCACTGCCCGTGTATCGGTTTTATTTTACCTTAATGGTAGTCAGTGCTGCAGCAGCCGAGAGCCTGGGCTCCCAAATTCGGGTTTGCAGGCTGGCTCCAACCCAAACCAGCATGTGTGTGTTCCCGCCATGAGGCGTTTTATGTATTTATTATGTATTTGTTTTTCTATTGAGACAGGATCTCACTCTGTGGCTCAGACTGGAGTACAGTGGCACTATCCTGGCTCACTGCAGCCTCCCCAGCTTGAGCAGTCCTCCTGCCTCAGCCTCCCAAGTAGCTGGGACCACAGGCCCTCACCACTATATCCAGCTAATTTTTGTATTTTTTGTAGAGAAGTGTTTTTGCCATGATGTCCAGGCTGGTCTTGAACTCCTGGGCTCAAGTGATCTGCCCAGCTCTGCCTCCCAAAATGCTGGGATTATAGATAGGCATGAACCACCACACTTAGCAATTATTTACTTATTTTTATTTTTACATTTTTTTTTTAGAGTCAGGGTCTCTTGCTCATTGCCCAGTCTGGAGTGCAATGGCACAATCACTGGCTCACTGTAACCTCCGCCTCTTGGGTTCAAGCAATTCTCGTAGCTGGGACTACAGGTGCTTACCACCACGCCTGGCTAATTTTTGTATTTTTTGGTAGAAAGGGAGTTTCGCCATGTTGGCCAGGCTGGTCTTGAACTCCTGACCTCAAGTGATCCATCTGCCTCAGCCTCTGAAAGTGCTGGGCTTACAGGCGTGCGCCACCGTGCCTGGCCAGTTCATTAATATTGAGACAAATCATATTCATGTAAGATGCTACTAACAGGGGAAGTCGGTGCAGGAACAAGGAAAACTTTCTAATGTCTTTGCAACTTTTCTCCAAATCTAAGTCGATTCTCAAATAAAAGTTGATTCTTTTCTATTGTTTATCTGAAATCCACATTTAATGGGGCAACCTGTATTTTTATTTATTAAATTGGGCAACACCAGTGCAGAGCTAAGGGAGACAGGTGGATCCTCCAACCCAGACAGGCGATTTTGAGCCTTCAGCCTTTGTGATCCAAGCCGGGAGCCGGCATGAGATCTCGAGTGAGGGAGAGTGACGCAGACCCCGGTGTCTGGAGGCGGAGATGCAGGGAGGCGAGTGGGAGCTGTCTGAGCAGTGGCTGAGGGTGTTCACTGCTGGGCAATTTAGGCTCTCCTTCTCAGTAAAATGGACACTAGAATCACGCCTGCCTGGCGGGTTTTTGGGAAATGCGATGCCTTTGATAGATCATTTATTGCTGCATCGGGTGCACAGGAGACAGACAGAGTTAACTTACTCCTGAGTTCTTCCCATCCAATCTCTTCATGGACGTGTGTCCACATATACACATACAGACATGTGCCCAGGGAGACATAAATAGAATGTATGATGCAAATCTATATTCATAATTATAATTTAATGTTCAAATATATAAATATATACATTTATATAAAGTATAGATGCACAGTTAATTAATTATGTATTTAAATATATCTTTATATAATTTTATCAATACTGCTTTTTTTTTTTTTTTTTTTGAGACAGGGTCTGGCTCTGTCACCCAGGCTGGAGTGCAGTGGTACGATCTCGGCTCACTGCAACCTCTGCCTCCTGGGTTCATGCCATTCTCCTGCCTCAGCCTCCCAAGTAGCTGGGAATACAGGTGCCCGCCACCACACCTGGCTAGTTTTTTGTATTTTTAGTAGAAATGGGGTTTCACCGTGGTAGCCGGGATTGTCTCGATCTCCTGACCTCGTGATCCTCCCGCCTCGGCCTCCCAAAGTGCTGGGATTACAGGCATGAGCCACCACGTGCCCAGCCTGTTTTTGTTTTTGTTTTTGCTTTTTTTTGAGACAGGGTCTCATTCTGTCACCCAGGCTGGAGTGCAGTGGTGCGATCACGGCTCACTACAACCTCCACTTCATGGGCTCCAGTGATCCTCTCACCTTAGCCTCCCCAGTAGCTGGCACTACAGGTGTGTGCCCCCACGCCTGGCTACTTTTTGTATTTTTGGTAGAGACGGGGTCTTGCTGTGTTGGCCAGGCTGCTCTCAAACTCCTGGGCGCAAGCCTTCCACCCTCCTCAGCCTCCCGAAGTGCTAGGATTACAGGCATAAGCCACCATGCCCGGTACATTTTTACATACAATACATTTAATGTCTTTTTATATTTAATATATAAGTTACATAGTATATAATGTTTAAATTTATAATTTATAAATTTAATTTATATAATTTAAACACATCTCTATAGTTTTTAAGAAGAGAGTACAAACTAGGTAATGTGAAATGTTTTATTCCTTTATTGACTCAGGAAACAGGATTTCACAGTAATTCCACTGAGCCCTTATTGTGTGCCAGACTCTACGCTAAGAACTTGTAAAGACACGAAACCTGCAGATTATAAAATTAAATGTTGTCAGCTCTCAAAATTTGACTGAAAATTGTGGAGGACCGAATCCAGGAATAATTTGTGAAACAGATGGCTATTTAGAGAAATGTGATTTTAAACAGACGTCTCTGCAACACTGTCCACATTGTTTAGTGTCTAAGAGAAAAACCTTCCCATCCTTAATTACATGGTGATGTATATAATTCTTGGAATTCCTCCTGGCCTTTAGCTTGGTGGAAAATTCCGTTGCGGACTCGAGAGCTGAGGTTTCATCTGGCCGCTGGAGAGATGGTAAACATCCCAGCTGCTCTTTCTCCTTGAGCACAAGCTCTCTGTACTTGTATTCTTTTCACGTCGCCTCTCACCAATTCCTCTCCTGCTCCTTCTCCTTTCCCAGTGCCCGCATCACATACCCTGCAGATGGTTACAGGAACCACCTCAATTTCTCTCTCTTGCCTTTCAGGCTGGCCCGTCTCATCAAATGTTGTCAAGGTCCATTTAGTTGCTGGAGACAAAAACCTACAAGTAATTCCTCACGTACTTCCCTCTCTGCAAGTCCCGTGGAGTCAACTTTATCTTCCCCTGTTGCCTACATATTTCTAAAAAATATGGTGTACTTATTTATATTTATCTGCCCAAGACCAGATCACTGTTAACTTAGGCCTATGTCATCAGTCAGGGTTCTCCAGAGAAACAGAACCAATAGGTTCTCTCTCTCTCTCTCTCTGTCTCAGAGAGACAGGGCTCAAAAATATGGTCTACATACTTACCTCTTTCTGAATAGGTTTTCTCTCTATATTAATGGTGACCTGGTGAGAGAGAGAGAGCGAGAGCAAGCGAGCCTCACCAAGAATGTTGGTCTCCCTTGGAGAAGGAAATGTACATGTCTCTATATATCTATATCTATAGAAAGACAATTATCCATCTATCCATCTATCAACATCTATTTTAAGAAATTGGCTCCTGTGGGCCAGGTGCGGTGGCTCACGCCTGTAATCCCAGCACTTTGGGAGGCCGAGGCAGGCAGATCACGAGGTCAGGAGATTGAGACCATCCTGGCTAACACGGTGAAACCCCGTCTCTACTAAAAATTAAAAAACCTAGCCGGGCGAGGTGGCGGGCGCCTGTAGTCCCAGCTACTCGGGAGGCTGAGGCAGGAGAATGGTGTGAACCCGGGAGGCGGAGCTTGCAGTGAGTGGAGATCCGGCCACTGCACTCCAGCCTGGGCGACAGAGCGAGACTCCGTCTCAAAAAAAAAAAAAAAGAGAAATTGGCTCCTGTGATTTTGGGGCTGGTATATCCAACATCTGTAGGGCAGGCCAGGATTTCTATGTGACTACAACCTTCAGGCAGAATTTCTTTCTTTCCAGGAAACCATAGGTTTCACTCTTTCAGCCTTCAGCTGACTGAATGAGGCCCACCACATTGTGGAGGCCACACTCTCTTACTTGATTTACTTGATTTAAGTGATTGTAAATGTGAATCTCACACAGCGACACCGAGGCTGGGGCTGGACAAAAGAACAGGACACGCTGGTGAACACCTGAAGTCAGGCTTCACAGCCTGAGGCGCTGCAGAGACTCCCGATCCACCTCCTTCCACCCTGGGAAACCCGAGCAGGGCTTCCACCCTTGGGATACATCTCCCTGGTATTCCCTAAAAGGACTTTATTTATTTGTTTTAGACAGAGTCTTGCTCTGCTGCCCAGGTTGGAGTGCAGTGGTGCAATCTCGGCTCACGGCAACCTCCGCCTCCCGGGTCCAAGCGATTCTCCTACCTCAGCCTCCTGAGTAGCTGGGATTACAGGTGCCCACCACCATGCCCGGCCAATTTTGTATTTTCAGTAGAGATGGAGTTTCACCATGTTACCCAGGCTGGTCTTGAACTCCTGACCTCAGGTGATCCACCCACCTCGGCCTCCCAAAGTGCTGGGATTACAGGTGTGAGCCACCGTCCCCAGCCCCTAAAAGTACTTTAGAGCAGGGGTCAGCAAACTCTTGCCCACTGGCCAAATCCGATGGCCACCTGATGTCATAAGTATCACATTCTGGGCACACATCCACAACCATTTGATTGCATCATGTCTATGACTGCTTTTGGCCTACAGTGGCAGAAGTAAGTAGTTGCAACAAAGACCTTAAATGTTTGCTTTGTTACCTTGTACAGGATGAGCTTGCCACTCCCGGTGCAGATTGTGGTTCTTAACGGAAATGTCATTTCCTCTATGGGGCGATTCTGAAAACTCTGGAGGCATCTTTGATTGCCACACAGACTGGGGGGGTGCATGAAGCTCTCAGGATCCCTGGATGCGAGGGCTCTGTAACCTTGAAACTATCTGTCCTGGCCAAGTGTCCTGAGTCCTCTGGAACTCATCAGCCTCCTGCTAGACACGAGTGCAAGTGAAAACCCTGCTTCTTATCAGCTACATTATGTTATAATCAGCAATTCTCTTTGCATGCACATAGAAAGGATTCTTTGCCAACTTTAATACATGCAGAACTTCTCAAAACTTCGATACTGCAATAGATCAGGAGGAGACATCTCTTTGTTTAGTTCAGGATTTCGGCAAGAGCAGTTCACATGGTAAAAATCACAACACATGCGGCAAGCCTGCCGGTGGGTGTTTGAGTCATTGACCTCATACCTGTAACAGATGGATCACATGTCACATTCACAGTGATCCTACATGTAGATAAAAAATATATGCAGGTGTGTCCCCACGTACCCATAAACTAATTCTAAACGCATGTAAGAATGTATGTGTGCATATACGTATAGTGTATGTACAGTGTATGGTTCCACTTGCAGGAAGTCCCGGAATAGGCAAAGCAATCAATGACAACAGAAATCGGAAAAACGTTGCATCTGGGGCTGAGGGAGCACAGGGCTACAGCACGGGGAGGGGTAGGTGGAACTTGGTGGCATGCTGGGATGTTCTATATCCATATCAGCTGGTTGTGACACAGGTGTATAAAATGTAAAAAATCAACACTGTGGATCTGAGATCACTAGTCCTCAAAAGAGTATCTGTGACATAGAACACATAAATACATGGAAAATACATTCATGCCAGGGAAAATTACACAACAATGAAGCAAACGGTCCCAACGACGTGGAACAACCCCACAGGCACACACGCTCACATGTGTCAATTTATTTATTTTTTTTTTGAGATGGAGTTTCGCTCTTGTTGCCCAGGCTGGAGTGTAGTGGCATGATCTCTGCTCACTGCAACCTCCGCCTCCCGGATTCAAGCAATTCTCCCACCTCAGCCTCCCGAGTAGCTGGGATTACAGGCGTCCACCACCACGCCTGGCTAATTTTGTATTTTTAATAGAGACGGGGTTTCTGCATATTGGTCAGGCTGGTCTCGAACTCCCAGCCTCAGGAGACCCGCCCGCCTCGGCCTCCCAAGGCCAGGTGAGTCACCGCACCCAGCCACATGCATCGATTTCACAAACATGATCGTGAGCGCAAGGCACCCGGGCTCAACAGAGTACACGCTGCGCGATTTTGTTGCCGGAGAAAGGGGTCTTGATCCAGACCCCAAGAAAGGGTTTGTGGATCTGTTATGGGAAGGAGATCAAGGTGAGTCTCAAGAGTGCAGCGAGCAGAGAGTGTTTATTGAAAGCTGCTCAGTTACAGGGCAGGGCGTCCTCAGAAAACAAGAGAAGGAACTCGCCGTCTTGGTTTTAAACTCTTATGTAGGAGCCTTGTCTAAAGGCTGAGCTATGTCTGCATGCGGGTGGGTTGACAGCGGGACAAAATGTTTTATTAAATACTTTGCTGATGGAAAGAAAGCTATCCTTGGCATTTTAGTGTGAAAATGCATCAAAACGTAACTATAATCACCTTTTTTTTTAAAGCCTAGGTCTCACCATTTAATCATCTTAAAAGCAAATACTGTTATGTGATATCAGGACATCTGGACATTTTGTTGTGGTAGACGTTTGTTTTGCAGGTGTTATTAAGCTGCTAGCTGCTCCCTTAGCTGTAAACATCTGAGGAGTGTGGCGCATGACTGGCAAGGAAGGTACCTTGCTAGTTTTAAGGTGGAGTTGATTTTAAAATGGTGTCACCCTGGCTCTCCTGTGCTCCTGTTTCCCTAACAA
>NW_012123598.1:595872-597386 GCF_000951035.1 Colobus angolensis palliatus
CAGGATGGTCTCGATCTCCTGACCTCGTGATCCGCCCGTCTCGGCCTCCCAAAGTGCTGGGATTACAGGCTTGAGCCACCGCGCCCGGCCAGCACGTTTTTAAAATTATGCTCAAGTGCCTAACATTGTCCCTGGCACATAACACGCTCTCTGTCAACTTGTGTTGAAGGAGGAATGAGGCACGACTGAAAGGTGGGCATAGATGCTGGGGATGTCACAGGTGTCTGTGGCAGCTGCTCCATGGAGAACCCGGGATTTCTATATATTTTTTTTTTTGAGCCAGCAGCTGCTTGCATGCCCAGGTCCTTTTTTGTTCTTCTACGAAAACCCCATTTGAGGAGACCTTGAACGAACCCTAAAGGCTTGAGTGAACTGGGAACATGGGGTGGGGTGGGAATCGCAGAATTCAATCCTTCCCCTCCTCCCACCACCCTCAGCCCAGCCTATTCCAACGTCAACTACTCCTCCTTCCTTTCAGGGGACTCAAGGGATGTTTGTGACCAAGACTGTTGCTATGGAAACCACTGCAGTGTGGGGGACGGGACGGGGCAAGCAAGGCTTGCAGGCTGGAATTTTCCATGTCCTTGAGCACACGATGAATGGATGTGAAAGCCCTGTGTGGGCACAGAGCAGGTGTTCAATAAACACCTGTATTTATTATTTGGGAAGAGATGGAGAGGCACAATCTGATCGTTGGTCATTGCTTTCCCCTCTGACGCCTCGGTCCACTTTTCTGCAGTGGGTACGATCACCGTCCCTAGCTAGCAGTGTTGTTGGGAGGATCCCAGGACTCCCTGCCTGCCTGCCTGGGGTCTACCACCAAGGTGGTCACCTGGTTCAGGCGGGGGCTTGTCGAAATGTCAATTCCTGGCTATGACCTGGACGTCCAGAAACAAAATATTTTGTGCAAAGTATTCCGTTCACTGTCACAGTCTGCCACTCTTTTTCTTTTTACCCTGATATATTTTTTTCTTAGTAGTTTTTAGAGCTGTGCTTTCCGATGTCAAAAGACAAAACTGCAGAAAATTTTGTTCTGCATGGTACTATCTATGTACCCGTAGATTATGGTAAAATACGTATGCACATACGTGTGTGTCTCTATCCCTATCTCTATCCTTTCAACCTAAAAGGAAGAAGATGAGGCAAAATTAATTTCAGAGTTTATTTGGGCCAAGCTTGAGGATTACAGCTTAAGAGCACAGATTTAACTTCCCCTGATTACACACTTGGATTAGCAGCAGTTACAAGTGAATTTTAATTTTTATTATTTATTTATTTATTTTGAGACTGAGAATTGCTCTGTTGCCTCGACTCACTGCAACCTCTGCCTCCTGGATTCGAGAAATTCTCGTGTCTCAGCCTCCCAAGCAGCTGGGACTGCAGGTGCATGCTGCCATGCTGGCTAATTTTTGAATTTTTAGTAGAGATGGGGTTTTACCATATTGGTCAGGCTGGTCTGGAACTCCTGACCTCAAATGATCCGCCTGCCTCAACCTCCCAAAGTGCTGGGATTA
>NW_012123598.1:606124-607512 GCF_000951035.1 Colobus angolensis palliatus
AAAAAAAAAAAAAAGAGCACAGGAAAGCCGGAACCCATTCATTCATTCACTGCAGTCAGGTCGTGTGCACTGAGGCCCTGCCTGTGCCAAGATCTGTTGAAGGCAGTGAGAGCGCAGCCATGAAGACCGACCCAGCTCTGCTCAGGAAACTCACCAACACTCAGCAAGGATGGGGAACCACAGATAAAGGAATTAAAAAAAAATAATAAAAAATAAAAAAGGATTTCAGGCCCAGACAAGTTATTTGGAGAAAATAAGAGAGACACGACTGGCGTGAGGACACACGTGAAAGGCTCCGGAAACATGTTTCTAAAGTGTCGCCCGGGAGCCGCGTGTTTAATCCGCCTTGCCGGTGGTTCTGCAGTGAGGGCGCGGGCTTAGGGCCCCCCTGGCAAACGCTGCCTTGGCCCCAGCCGGGATTAGCCCCTAGGCCCATGGAGGGTTCAGGGTGGAGGAGAAGAGGCCGCCCCCAGCCCCTCTTCTGCGTACCCACCCCCAAGTCTTTGCGGAGCCCCCGCGGTGAGGCCTGGGATCTGAACCCGCAGGCATGCACAGGCCAAGCCCTGAGCCTAGAAAAGTCCAGGCCCCGCATCCGTCCCGCGTGGGCGCAGCCCCTCCGCTTCCCCGCGGTTTCCACGGCAACAGCTGTCCCCAGGTGAGATGTCTGAGGGGACTGAGCCTCCCAGGAACCAGGTGGGAACGGGGTGGGGGGCGGGCGCATTCGTAGTCCACTCACGACTTTGATGCAGTTAAAATGCATCCTCAGACAGGGGTCTTTGCGGAACAGGGCAGGGAAACAGGCCTGTGCGGGGGGAGTCTCTGCAGCCTCTGGTAGAAACCTCAGCTCGCCAGAAATGACCGGCGACAGAAATGACATCTGTCCTCCCTTTTACTTCTTCGTTCATTAAACCATTTAACTTTTGCACAAAGATCAATTCGATCGATATACATGATTCACATGGATAGTTTGATGAACATATTAATGCTATATCTATTTCGAGCTGCTGGCATTGTTTTAGGGAGACAGTACTGATGAAGAAAACACCGGCAGTGCCTCTTTAATAGGGTTGGCTTAGATAGGGCTGCTGCACCAAACAGCCGGGGACCCCCCATATGTAATATGAAGACAGGCTTTGATAAGTTCTGCGGAGACAAGTAAAGCAACCCATATGGTTTTGGATTTAATTTCCTTCATTTTGAAGCGGTGACACATTCTCAGAGTCAAAATTACATTTTAAGATGTGATTTTCACTCTGCGACTGAAATAATTTTGGGGGAAACATTGTGTAATGAAAATTAAACATCATGCCCTCATCCCAAGGCAGCCAACACCCCTCCCGGAAGCCACATCTCTTACGCATTCCTTCATGAATAATTCTAAGCGTATC
>NW_012123598.1:608807-609413 GCF_000951035.1 Colobus angolensis palliatus
GATACAGAATAATGAAGATAACTTCAGAGACTGGGGGGATTTGTGCATATAATAAGGCAAGATAGTGGGCAGGAGGTTGGGGCAGGGATGGGCTCTTTACCTTCTCGGGTCTGTCTAGAGGGTAACCAGGATGTGCTTTTTTTTTTTTTGGGCAGAGTCTTGCTCAGTCACTCAGGCTGGAGTGCCACCATAGCTCACTGCAGCCTTCAACTCCTGTGCTCCAGCAAGCTTCCCACCTCAGACTCCCAAGTAGCTGGGACTACAGGCATGTATCACTACACCGGCTAATTTTTTTTTTTTTTTGTAGAGACAAGGTCTTCCTATATTGCCCAGGCTGGTCTCAAACTCCTGAGCTCAAGTGATCCTCCCACCTCTGCCTCCCAAAGTGCTGGGATTACATGCATGAGCCACCTCACTCGGCCAGCTTTGCATTTTCAGTCATCCATCTCCCTGATGCTCCCCATGTGATGCAAGTGAAGTTGGGGACACATTGAAAAAAAAATGCTGGCTACGCTGTGGTAGGCACAGTGCCCGGTGATTCACAAGCAGCATTCTACTGTCATCCTCACCACAACCTACGGATTCAAAAAAAAAAAAGTTTACCCA
>NW_012123598.1:611078-617955 GCF_000951035.1 Colobus angolensis palliatus
AAAAAAAAAAAAAAAAAAAAGAGGTTTATTGTGAACCAGGATGAGTGACCGAAGCCTGGGGTTACACAGTCTCCAGAGGTCCCGAGGAGGCGCACCTGAGGTGGTCGGGTTCCAGTTTGGTTCTGCACATTTTGAGGAGTCAGGAGTTGCAGGCAAACTCATAAATCAATACACTGAGGGTCTACACGAGTTTGGCCTGAACCCACGGACATCTTGAAGTAAGAGGCTTACAAATCATAGTGGGTTTTAAGGATTCTTTTCTCGGTTCACTCCTTCCTGCATACTGAAAACGTTTCTTGGGGTGTGTGTGTGTGTGTGTTTTGACACAGGTCTCACTCTGTTGTGCAGTGGCATGACCATGGCTCACTGCAGCCTTGACCTGTCAGGCTCAACTGATCCTCCCAGCTCAGCCTCCCAAGTAGCTGGGACCACAGACAGGCACCTCCACCACCGCCTAATTTTATTTTACTTTTTGTAGAGACAGGGTCTCATTGGGTTGCCCAGGCTGGTCTCAAACTTCTGGGCTCAAGCAATCAGCCTGCCTCAGCTTCCCAAAGTGATGGGATTATAGGTGTGAACCACTGAGCCCGGCCTCAAGGATTCCTTAGTTGGCAATTTGAAAGTTGCTTTGTCTAAAGCAACTCAGTAGAAAGAAATGCTGAAGTTAAGGGGGTCTGCTCGCCGTCACACAGTGCTGTACCAGAGATGGGTGGGAAGTCAGCCACCTGACACAGCGTTAATAAAAGAACCTGTTTAACAAGATTTTATGGTTTGTAAAGTGTGACTCCGTAAGCCACCTAGAGAGGAATTTAGGTAAGAAAAAAACAGGTCGTGGAGTCCTCACAAGGTACACCTAATCACTAACTAATTACAGTTATTTCTGTAAATTGTAAACAAACAAAAAAATAAACTTCTAAACCCCTCAACCTACTGATGGACCCTTTCCTCAGCCAAGGGCATTCCAAAGTTAACCTGAGGCCGGGTGCGGTGGCTCACACCTGTAATCCCAGCACTTTGGGAGGCCAAGGCAGGAGGATCACCTGAGGTCAGGAGTTCAAGACCAGCCTGGCCAAGATGGTGAAACCCCATCTCTACTAGAAACACAAGGAGGTCAAGGCAGGAGAATCGCTGGAACCAGGAAGGCGGAGGCTGCAGTGAGCCGAGATCGCACCATTGCACGTCAGCCTGGGGGCACAGAGCAAGACTCCGTCTAAAAAAAAAGACTATATCTTATTTAGCCCCATATATTCAAAATGCTGTGATGTAATCGACATGCAGCTATAGCACAACACTGTTAACGGGATATTTTCCAGTGCTTTTTGGTAACAAAGTCTCTGAGATCCGGCGTGTGCTTTTCCTTGGAGTCCACCTCAACCCCCCTAGCCCCTCTTCAAGCGTCTGTAGCCACAGTGGCCTGAGACCGCGGGACTGGACCTCACGGGGCTGGACAGCGTTCTGGGTGAGACACACCTGGTCAGTAGAGGGCGCCACAGAGTTAGTCTAAAATCTACAGCAGGAAAGAAATCACGGGCAGAGCTTGAGAAAGAAACGGCGTTATAGACTCAGTCCCTTCTCCATGCAGGAAGAAAGGGATTGGAGGGGAGAGGCAGGCTTGCGAGCTCTTTTACGAGTTTTGTTGCTAGTGGAGGAGGTGGAAGCCAAGATGCTCATGTGTTGATGGCATGGGTGCAAACTTTTTCTCCTCCGCCCAGACCTGTCTACCCCACTGACCCACCCAACCTTTGCCTGGATTTACACACGGCATGAGTGCAAACGCTCTCTCCTCGCCCAGACCTGTCTACTCCACTGACCCACCGTCTCCAGCCTTTGCCAGGATCTCCACATGGCCTGTGGCATGGGAGCAAACTCTCTCTCCTTCTCCCAGACCTGTCTACCCCACTGACCCACCATCTCCAGCCTTTGCCTGGATTTCCACACAGCCTCCTCTGGCATCCAGTTGGGTCCACAGGCAGCCAGAGCCATCTTGCCTGGACACAGAGTGTGACCCTGCCCTCCTGTGACCCATGGGGGCTCCTACCACACTCTGGGTGGAAGCCAGGCCGCTGACTATGGTCTAAAATAGACCCCCAGATCCAGCCTTTACCAAACCCTCCAGCCTCCTCTTGCCACGGCCCGGCCCACCTCCTGGGCTTGGGGCTGTTACAGGTGAAGCTGTGTCCCCCAAGAGGCATGTATTGAAGTCTTCACCTCCCAGTCCCTCGAAAT
Source organism: Colobus angolensis palliatus (assembly GCF_000951035.1). Lineage (NCBI taxonomy): Eukaryota > Metazoa > Chordata > Mammalia > Primates > Cercopithecidae > Colobus > Colobus angolensis. The sequence goes on from NW_012123598.1 coordinate 613,305, forward strand.
ATGACTGTATTTTGAAATAGGGTCTTTGAAGAGGTAATTCAGGTAAAATGAGGTTGATAGGCTGGTAGGCCTCATGCAATACGATTGATGTCTTTACAGGAAGAGATTGGGATACAGACACGCACAGAGGGATGACCACGTGAGTACCCAGGGTGAAGATGGCATCTGCAAGCCAAAGAGAGAGGCCTCAGGAGAAGCCAATCCTGCTGACGCGTGGATCTCAGACTTCCAGCCGCCAGGGCCATGAGAAATTTGATTTCTGTTGTTGAAGCCACCTGGTGTGTGGCACTTTGTGATGGCAGCTCTAGAAAATGACTACACTGACTCCCCGAGCCCTTTTCTGCTTTCCCCAAACACTAAACTTTGCTTCTCGGGTGTACCACCCATGCTTATCTGTACCCACCTTATCCTGACCCACTCCTCAAAGCCCCACTCCTTAACAACAGCAGCAGTAATAATAATAGCTGCCAGTGCTGAGAGTTTCACAGAACCATCTCACTTGATCTTTACAACAGCTCTCCGAGGTTGTCCCTCTCAATATGCCATTGTTCCAGATGGGGAAACCGAGGCACAGGGTAGTTCAATGACTTCTTATCTGAAGTCCAGTATCCAGAATGGAGTAGAACCAGGCTTTGGCATAGAGAAGCTGGTGTACTCCTCTTAGGCAACACATCATGTAGACATCTTCCAAATTGGGGCTGGCACCTTCCTCTGCGGTGGCCTGGCCTGGAGTCCTCACCCTACTAGGATGTATGGCCATTCCTATGCTGTGGGATGGAGGGTTTCTCCTTGGGCATCACTACCTCCCCAGCATCCTCAGGGCTCAGCGCAGAGCACTGCTAATCATACAGATGTCATTAGCAGCATGGGATGGAGAAAAGTAACCATAGAAAGGATTACCAGGTATTGCACAATCTACTCTGGGCCAGACCCTGTATTCAAGCATTTCACCATATTCATTAATTTGCCTAACAACCACACGAAGAGGGTAATTTTATGATCCTTAATTTACAGAGGTGGCCCAGGCCCAGAGAGGTTAAGTAACTTACCCCAGAGCACACAGCTAGTAACTTGTGGAGCTGGGGCTTCCGCCCACGAGCCTGGCGCCAGAAAACTCAATCGCAACAATTGCATCTACAGCCTGACACAGGCCTCACTCCCTCTCCCTGTCTCTGTCTCTCTGGACGACAGATCCTTCTGCTTTATTTTACGTTTTAGTGCTATTTTTATTGTAAATTCAATTCCATTCATTTTCTGAATAGGTGATATATTTAAAAAGTTCAGAAAGAGACTTCGTGAAGACTGTCTTCTCAGTTTTGTGGTCACCTGGTTTCTTTCCCTGGAGGCAACCAATGATACAAGTAACAAAACAGAGGTGTCTTTGGATACACAGGAGGTGTGCTTATACATTTCACCCCCTTGGTGTACAATTTGGCACATTAAATCCACTGTTCTGTATCTTGTTTTTGTACAAAAATGTATTTTAGAGATCATGCCATTTTGGAACTTAAGCACTCCTTTGTCGCTTTTCCGTAACTGTGTAGGATTCCATCTTTTATTTATTTATTTATTATTATTATTATTTGAGACTGAGCTTCGCTCTTGTTGCCCAGGCTGGAGTGCAATGGCACGATCTGTGCCCACTGCAACCTCCACCTCCCAGGTTGAAGTGATTTTTTTTGCCTCAGCCTCCCCAGTAGCTGGGATTAGTCATGTACCACCACACCTGTCTCAGGTTTGTATTTTTAGTAGAGACAGGGTTTCACCAAGTTGCTTAGGCTGGTCTTGGACTCCTGACCTCAGGTGATCTGCCTACCCTGGCCTCCCAAAGTGCTAGGGTTACAGGCATGAGCCATTGTGCCTGGCCTTCCATTACTTTATTAAACTGTATTCTTATTATTAATCAGCCCCCCATCGGTGCATGCCAATGTCAAATCCAATTTTTGACAAGCAAAAGTTGATGAATTGATGAAATAAACAATTTTTGGTGAATGAGCGTGAAGGCAGTTGGGGGTAATGATGTTACCAGGAGACAAGAGAAGCCGGCTCCTGCCGGTGTGCTCAAGATCTGTGCGTTTCCTGTGTCGGGGACCAGAATATGCTGTCCCTGAATGTGTCTCTTTGACATTAGGGTTCTTCTGAGCTGATTCTTTTTTTTTTTTTGAGACAGAGTTTTGCTTTTGTTGCCCAGGCTGGAGTGCAGTGGTACAATCTTGGCTCACCACAACCTCCACCTCCCGGGTTCAAGCAATTCTCCTGCCTCAGCCTCCTGAGTAGCTGGGATTACAGGCATGCACCACCACGCCCGGCTAATTTTTTGTATTTTTAGTAGAGATGGGGTTTCACCATGTTGGCCAGGCTGGTCTCGAACTCCTGACCTCAGTGATCTACCCGACTTAGCCTTCCAAAGTGCTGGGATTACAGGTGTGAGCCACGGCACCCAGCCCTATTAGCTGGTTTTAATCTGTATCCTTCCAGTGCAGTAGACCATAACCATGAGCATAACAGCTTTTCTGAGTTCCACAAGTTCTTCCACTTAGTAAATTGGGGGTGGCCTGAGGTCCCTCAAACTTGCACTTGGTGTCAGGAGTGAAGGTGGCCTAGAGCCACATATATATCCCTTGTGACTGGTAAATGGAAACCCTCCAAAGCAAAAAATAAAAATCTGGTAGGTCTACCAAGAGCAATAGTCACCTGCAAATTCCCTTTCACACATACCTCTGCCTGCGAGTGACACGTGAGTGCATCGTGGCTGTGGACCCACAGCTCCACAGAGTCACTTGATATCACAAACACTGTGATTCTCCGGGGGCCAGACCCCACGAGGCCAGGGTGGTCGAGAGGCTGCTTATCCCCTTTCAGACCACAGCTGCTTTTCTTCTTCCCCCCATAACTGCCTTTTGGTTTCACAATATAAATTTTCACATCTGTGTGTTTCCCGGGATATTTTATGCAAAACACTCACAGATTGGTATCTAATTTTTTGTTTGTTTTTGAGATGGAGTCTCGCCCTGTTGCCCAGGCTGGAGTGCAATGGCACAACCTCTCCTCGCTGCAACCTCTACCTCCCGGGTTCAAGTGATTCTCCTGCCTCAGCCTCCCAAGTAGCTGGGATTACAGGTGCATACCACCACGCCTGACTGATTTTTTGTATTGTTAGTAGAGACGGGGTTTCACCATGTTGGTCGGCTCGTCTTGAACTCCCGACCTCAGGCGATCCACCTGCCTTGGCCTCCCAAAGTGCTGAGATTACAGGCGTGAGCCACTGCACCTGGCCGTATCTATTTTTATTTTTAGTAGAGATGGGGTTTCACCATGTTGGCCAGGCTGGTCTCGAACTCCTGACCTCAGTTGATCCACCTGCCTTGGCCTCCCAAAGTGCTGAGATTACAGGCGTGAGCCACTGCACCTGGCCGTATCTATTTTTGTTTTTTTTTTTTTTTTAGAGAATTGCTTGCGATTGTATTCCCAGTGGGCACTCCAGTGCCTAGTTCTTAGGAGGCAGCTAGTTGGGATTTTTAAAGGATAATTTTTTTATTATTGTTATGCACAGAAAACTCAGCAGTGCACATTTAACCCAGTTTGGTGGCAAGTTCTTTAGCCTTTGCCTTTTCCAGCTCTGGCAATGCAAGCCAGCGATTTTGGACCCAGGATGTTGCCTCCCCAGTGACTACAGATCTCATCGTATCTGTTATTTTAATTGGTCCTGGTAGCTTTCACCAGCTTAGCCAAAGCTCCTTTGTCTCCCAGGTTAACCGGCGTGAAAGTGACGGTGGGGCGAGTCTTCCTGTGGACTCAGTACCCCAGTCTTGCCTTCCCCTCATTCATGCAGTCAGGAACTCCCATCTTACGACCCAGGGCAGGTAGGAAGACAGACGGCTTCCTGGGATCCATGTCACATGCAGTCACCATCAGCTGAGCCTTCTTGCTGTGCGTGAACACGATGGTGGCAGTGCTAACCCTCCTTGGCCTCCCAAAGTGCAGGGATTACAGGCATGAGCCACTGTGCCCCACGGATCCTCTGATGTCTAAGTGGAGAGCTGACGATGGTAAAGCAATAGTAGAAGAAAAGAAACCAGGTGAGTGACCACTACAACCGTCCAGGCAGCAGGCAATAGTGCTTTGGACTAGGAGTGGTGTCTAAACGGGGTTAGAAAAGATGAGGCAGGAGGGAGAGACTTTTCTGACCAGGAAATAGAAGCAAGATTCTTAAAACCAGGATCAGTCACACGAGGAGACTGATCCAGAGAACTTACTGCTGCATGAAATGGCCCAGCTGGTTCCCAAGGCGTTTTTGTGTTGCTGTCCGACTCAGGAAGGGGAACAGTTTTTTTGGATTCAGAACCACGCAGTCAGAATTCTGGGCGGGGCGCAGTGGCTCACGCCTGTAATCCAGTACTTTGGGAGGCCGAGGTGGATGGATCACCTGAGGTCAGGAGTTTGAGACCAGCCTGACCAACATGGTGAAATCCCATCTCTACCAAAAATACAAAAAAAAATTAGCCGGGTGTGGCAGCATGTGCCTGTAGTCCCAGCTACTCAGGAGGCTGAGGCAAAAGAATCGCTCAAACTTGGGAGGCAGAGGTTGCAGTGAGTCAAGATCGTGTGACTGCACTCCAGCCTGGGTGACAGAGCTAGACATCGTCAAAAA
>NW_012123598.1:618144-632163 GCF_000951035.1 Colobus angolensis palliatus
TTTGTATTTTTTAGTAGAGATGGGGTTTCACCATGTTAGCCAGGATGGTCTCGATCTCCTGACCTCGTGATCCGCCAGTCTTGGCCTCCTAAAGTGCTGGGATTACAGGCTTGAGCCACCGTGCCCGGCCTGGAGTTGCCATTTCTACACCATAAAAACATGTGCAAGCTGGTTGTGGTCCTCCCAACTATATCTCTAAATCCTCTTTTCCAGCAGTTTTTCTCTAATTTCCAAACAATGACCATCTTCTCTAATGTGTTGCTTTGTGTCTTGGGTGCTCAGAACAGTAAGTTCTCAGTGAACCCCAGCTATTCTGCTGCTGTTCTTGCTTCTTATTTTATTATTATTTTTCCACCAGTCTGGAGCATTCAGCATGGGATACATTTTGCCGTTACATACCACACATGACGTTGGTTGTATTCTTTGTTTTTTGGTCTGTGTCTTCCATTAGATGATGAGTATCTCAGGGGCCAGGACCGTGTCCTAATGCCCCAAACGGTTCCTGGCAAAGAGTCAATAATCAATAAATGCCTGTAGAACCAGATCATAGCATATCTAATGCATAACTCCCAAGCAATGAGCAGAATTTCCCTGGTGTATTCTATAGCTTCAGTTTTGTGGATAAAAATGCTTATGCAAGCTGCTCTTTTTCCAGCAATAGACAGTATCAGGTAGTGGCCTTCCAAGGGCAAGCTCTGCTTTGGTTCAGAAGTCAGCTTTCTGCAAGAGTCTTTAAGAAACACAGGTACGGAAATATTTATGGAGGACACGGTATCATGTCTAGGATTTGCTTTACAAACAATGCCAGTGGTGTGATGGGGGTATAGACACAACAGGTTGGGCCATGAGCTGATAACCACAGACAATGAGTAGAAGAGGTTTGTTATGCTGTTTTGCCTACCTCTGTATATTCTTCTCAAACTTTTTCCACGACACTGCCCCTCATCCATCGCTTCTCACAAGCAAAGCCAAGGTAATCTTTCCACACAACAGATAGGACCACATCATTCTCCCATTTCAAATCCCCGCTACCCTGTGGAAAGAATCAGAAAGAGGCAAATCTTGCTTAATTCTCACCACGCTCAGGGCTTCGAATGCTTATCGGTTTCATGGGGGAGAAAATGAAATATTGATAAAGCCTGTGATGACATCTTTGGCTCCAGCTCCTTGGGGAGCAGAGTTCACAGATATTGTCCACTCTGCAAGCGTTTTACCGCAAAGCAATTGTGAATGATGGATAGAGCACCTCAGAAATCATCAGCCATATATTCTGAGCAAACTGCCGAAAGGAAGCTTCGCCCAGCAATTCCCAAACCGGCAGTTGTTTATCGTGTGTGCGGCCTACATGTAATTGGGATTCTGTGTTGCATTTCTTTGGGTACCTCCAAAGCCGTCTGCATCATGATTCTCTGGGGACTCAGAAGACAAAACTGTTCTCCATCTTTTGAAGCGAACAAGGTTCTATAATGCAAACCTCGCAGGTCACGTTTCCCAGGGGCGGACATACCTAAAGCGTTTGTCATAGGATCAGCTTTCCTTACAGCTAATCCCCCCAACAGCTGGGCTGGCTCTGTGACCTGTCAGACTGCTTCTGACCAGCCCATGGTCCTTCACGGAAGGTGACGGGGATCGAGCTGATCGCCTTGACCAGCGGCAGCTGCTGCAAGCTGTTGGCAAGGGCGCTGCTGTGGATAGCCATGAGCTGCATGAAATTTGTCACAGATGACGAGTCAACGTATAATTCACCCTGGCTGTGTAATTCGGAAAGGCACTCCCACGTAATGAAAAGGGAGACGTTATTTGAGGCATCCTTGGTCACTCTCCAACTTGCCCTATAGCAAATTATTCCGCCCACCATGAGGGTCTTACGACACACACTCACATTTCCCCAAATTAGAGACGTGGTTCAGCCGACTTTTTGTGGATAGAGGACCCTAGGAATCTGGATAAAGCCTCCAAGTATCCTTTCAGAAGAACAGGAATGTTTTAACAAAATACGACAGCAACAGCAACAACAACAACGAAAACCCAAAGTCCAGAAGACTCCAGCAGCAAGAATGGCTTGAGGGTCTTTTTCTTTTTTTAAAAAAATTTATTTTAGGTTCAGGGATACATGCGGAGGTTTGTTACATAGGTAAACGGTGTGTTTCAGGGGTTGGGGTACAGATAACTTCATCACCCGGGGTAGTAAGCCGAGTACCCGATAGGTATCTTTTCTGATCCTCTCCCTCCTCCCACCCTCCACCCTCAGGTCGGCCCTTCCTGGGATCTATGGGTTCTCGTTGTTTAGCTCCCCCTTGTAAGTGAGAACGTGAAGCATTTGATTTTCTGTTCCTACATTAACTGGCTAAGGATAATGGCCTTCAGCTCCCTTCATGTTACAGCAAAGGACATGTGTTCCTTCTTGTTTTTGTGGCTGTGTCATATTCCATGTTATATAGACACCACATTTTCTTTATCCAATCTACCACTGGTGGGCATTTAGATGGATTCCACGTCTTTGCTGTGGTGAATAATGCTGCAATAAACATACGCATGGGGCTTTTAAGAACAGATTTCCGTCGACATCTTCCCAGTTCTTTGCCCAGGTTGCCATTCACCTTCACACCTCCTCCATCCTCAGATTACTCTGTATCTTGTCAGAAATGCACACACGAGGCATTTGGCAGCACCGACTCACTCTCTGACCCTGCCAAGAGAGCTGTTCTTTTGGGGCCTCCGTTTCTCCACTTTGGGCAGTGGGTAAGGATGATCCCCACCTCCCAGGCTCCCCCAAAGGTTAAAGTAGGAAATGGGGTTACCATGCTCAGCATGTGGGTAGGAGTTGTGTGTCTTAGAGTGTGCATGGATGTGAGTCAGTGAGAGGTGATCCTAATTACTGAATGGGATTTAATCGTCCCTTGCTCTTGTGTAGCAGAAATCTTGAGTCTCATGCAGAGTTCTATGCTGTTAGAGGCTGCTATGACCTCAATGGTGCTCCTTGATCAAAACTCACATTGAAGTTCTAACCCCCAATGTGACTGTATTTGGAGATAGTGCTTTTGGAGAGGTAATTAAGATTATATAAGGTCATAAGGGTGGGCTTTTAATTCAATATAACTGGGATCTTCATAAGAAAAGGGACACCAGATCAGATATCTTCCCCTACCCCACCACCTCTGCTATGTGAGGACACAGCAAGAAGGTGGCCATCTGCAAACCAGGAAGAGAGTCCTCACCAGGAACAGAATTTGCCAGCACCATGATTTTGGACTTACAGCCTCCAGAACTGTAAGAAAATACATTTTTGTTGTTTAAGTCACCCAGTCCGTGTGATTTTGTTATGGCAGCTGGAATTAATGAACACAGGACCCAGGCTCCTTCTGTCTTGTTACTCTGAATTCCTCACCAGGTGGCTTCTACCTCACTGTCTATAGAGAGCTGGCTGAATTCAGGCAGCATTTCTGCCTTCAAGCTAAGAGGAAGAGAGGTGAGGCAAAGAAAGATTCTGTCCCCAGTATTCCCTTGAAGGCTTCTCTTAGTCCACACTCCATACGTGTGCTTTCATCCTGTTGGCCAGACCTTGGTTGCATGGCCACATCTAGCTGCAAGTAGTGCAGATATTTGGCCCATTCTAAACACAAGCTTGAATGGGAAATGACAGGTAGGATGTATACATCATAGAGAACTGTTAGTTTGAGAATTTCCAGGTGAAGGCTCCTTTAGGTGGTTGACCTGGAATATATTACCGATGATTTCTGAGATGTCATATTTATCACTCATAATTCAAAGATGGGTGCTTACAATCAAATGATTATAGGTGGGAAAATGCCTGTGAGACATCTTTGGTTGCCACATGAGGGGAAGAGGGCCTCGCTCCTGCCATCCAGGGGGTAGAGACCAGGGGTGCTGCTCATCAGCTTAGAGTGCAGAAGACGGCCCTCCTGCCCACCACCGAACAATTATTCCGCCCAAAATGTCCACAGTGCTGAGACTGAGAAACCCTGGGTTAGATGCCACTGCCTGCCAATGATCTGGGCAAAGCTCTCCTTTGTGTAAAAAGTAATTAGCAAGTGTGACGGAAATGTTGAAGGCACACCAGCACCTACGGGGAACGTCTCTTTGAATGAAATAGAAAGACTTGGCAAGGGAGTAACATTATTATGGTGAGACACAGTTATCTTTAGCACTGAACCATCTGATATGGCATTCCCACAGTGCAATCTGTCCATATTCTGGGACAGTCTGGGCAGAGGACGGAAAGGAGCTGAGAAAATCCATGCAGTCAGTTGCAGTAATCTGAGCCGCAGGTGACGGCGTGGGACAGGGAAGAGTGGGTGGTGTCTAGCGATTTCTAGACAGTAGGAGACAAAGGTGGAATTAATAGGACTTGCAGGTGGGTGGGACTCAGGCTTCAGAGGAAAGGAGTGAAGCAAAAATGAATCCTCAATTTTGTCTCGAGTGGCTCGTTAAGTGGTAGTGACATTTCATGAGTTGGACAAGACTGGGACATGGAGGGGATGGTTAGGAGGTGGCTGTGGTTATTCAAGCCAGATACAATAGAAAACACTGGGGTGGTGGCCGTGGAGAGGGAGAGGAGATTCAAGAGCAATTCACATGGTGTGGGTGTGGCCAGGGTCAGGCAAGTGACGCGTTGGCCTCAGGTGCAAAATTTAAAGGGCATTGGAAAACTGCAATATTCAAGATAAATAGTGTGTATGTGTGTGTGTGTGTGTGTGTGTGTGTGTGTGTGTGTATATTCTTTTTGAGATGGAGTATCTCTCTGTCACCCAGGCTGGAGTGTGGTGTCTCAATCGTGGCTCACTGCAACCTCAGTTTTCCGGGTTCAAGCAATTCTCCTGCCTCAGTCTCCCGAGTAGCTGAGATTACAGGCATGCGCCACCATGCCTGGCTAATTTTTGTATTTTTAATAAAGACAGGGTTTCACCATGTTGGCCAGGCTGGTCTTGAATTCCTGACCTCAGGTGATCCGCCCACCTCGGTCTCCCGAAGTGTTGGGATTACAGGCGTGAGCCACTGCACCCGGCCTATAAATAGTATTTTCAGGCAATATTTTATGGGACTCACTTCTCTCCCTTTTCCTAATACCTGCTGCATCAGATCCCATCTTTAGTTAAAATGTTGGTATTTTGTGCATCTATTCTTTTTTTGCATTAATTCAGAAATGTTAAAGAAACATTACATTAAAATATGAATTACCTCGATTACTTGATGTTTGCACCCTGCCTCCTTAGATTTTGGCCCTGATCTGAGCACCCCACCCATCCTGGCCCCTGGCTATGGGGAAACAGATGGTGGAAACATTTCTAAGGGAGGAGAAACCATTAGACTTTTCACACAAGGCTGCATGGCCACAGTGGAGCCTCAGCTCTCCTGCTGTCTGCGGAGTTTCTCTTGAGCCAAAGGCCAGGTTGGATTCCAAGCAGGACACGCATCCCTGTAATTGAGGAAGGGAAGGATTTCTTGGATACAGCACAGCACAGACAACATGTTGGAGGCAACCCTGTCCAAAAAATATTTAACAGTAACCATCTGTTTGGCAAATCTATGACTACATTCTGTTTTTAACAAGTTTTTCCTCTACCGTTTGAGAACTGATCACTTCATAACACTATTTTCAGAATAAATAATAAGGACCTAAGGACTCTTCATGGCATCTTGAAGCCGGTTGTTGCTCCATAAATGCTCACTGGAGAAGTTCCACTCATGGATGTATTAGAACGAAGGGAGTTTCGTTTGTTTTGGAGTCTCACTATGTGTGTACACGTGTGCATGTGTGTGTGTGAAATTAAAAATATATCTGTGTGTGGACCATTGTTACATAAGATGTCAGCATTACAGAAGGGCTTTCCTGTGGAGGTGATACAGAAGCTGGTGTCTCGAGGTTGTGTTGGCATTGCCTAGCAGTGGGAGTGGGGAGACAGCATTCCAGGGAGAGGAATTCTGTATGAGTCTGTTCTCACACTGCTATAAAGAACTGCCTGAGATTGGGTAATTTATAAAGGAAAGAGGTTTAATTGACTCACAGCTCTGCAGGGCTGGGGAGGACTCAGGAAACTTACACTCACGGTGGAAGGCAAAGAAGAAGCAGGCCCCTCTTCACAGGGCGGCAGGATGGAGTGAGTGCAAGCAGGGGAAATGCCAGGCACTGATAAAACCATCAGATCTCATGAAACTCACTCACTGTCACGAGAACAGCATGGGGGAAACCACCCTCATGTTCCAATTCTCACCACCTGGTTTTGCCCTCGACACACGGGGATTACAATTTGAGATGAGATTTGGGTAGGGACACAGAGCCAAACTGTATCAAATAGCGTGTTCAAGTACCCCACAGTGGCAGGGCATACGAAGCTCTTAGGGAACTGGCCACATTCCAGAGAGTCTGGAAGGCAGAAGGGAGGATGATAAGACTCAGCACAGTAGGAGAGGCTGGAATAGGTAAGGGTTCATCATCTATGGCTCTTGCTCTTTAGCCCCAAAGTGATAGGTACCTTTGCATTGTTTCCAGTGAGCTGGGCAGTGACACCAGCATGTGTATTTTCCACCATTGTCCTGGCTTCAGTGTGGAGATGGATTGGAGGGGCCGAGGGTAGATGAAGGAAAGTCTGTCAGGCAGCTACTTACTCATGGAATGTATCAGTTATCTACTGCTGTGTAACAGGCAGTCCCCAAAATGCAGTGGCATATAAAACAACTCATTGTTTCTCACCTTCCATGGGGTGCTATCATGGTATGATAAGAAATGTCTTCATCCCACGTTTCTCCAAAAACCCTTATAATTTCCTGGGAGTGATAGAGGTGAGAGGAGTGCCTTTCTGTTATTCATAACAAATCCTATTTCACTTATATCTCAGTTTATGTTAATGAGGTAGCTTTTGAAAAGCCCCAAAGGATGGGGACTGGTTGCCAGGGGAACCAACCATCTGATTGGAGGATTTGAATTTGTAGCCCCACCTCCTGACCTCCAGGGAGGGCAAAAGGGCTGGAGGTTGAACTGATCACTAGTGGGCAATGATTTAATCAACCACACCTACATAATGGAATCTCCATAACAGCCTAAAAAGGATTTGGGGAGTTTTCAGTAGGTGAACACGGGTGGTACACCTGACAAAGCAGGGAAATACCACACCCTCTCTGCACACTTTTCCTTCAGCTTCTTCCATTGGGTTGTTCCTGAGTTGCAGCCTTCGTTATGGATACATTAATAGTAAGGAAAGTGTTTCCCTGAGTTCTGTGAGCCGTTCTAGCAAATTATCAAACCTGAGGAGGGGGCCATGGGAACCCCCAGGGTTCTTTTGGTGGAGGCAATTGTAATTTTTTATTTTTTATTTTGCTTTAAGTTCTGGGACACATGTGCAGAACGTGCAGTTTTGTTACATTGGTATGCATGTGCCATGGAGGTTTGCTGCACCCATCAACCCGTCATCTAGGTTTTAAGCCCCGCATGCATTAGGTATTCGTCCTAATGCTCTCTCTCCCCTGGCCCCCCACCCCCCGATAGGCTCCAGCGTGTGTTGTTCCACTCCCTGTCTCCTTGTGTTCTCATTGGAACTCCCGATTTACAGCTGGTGTGTCAGAAGCACAGGTCACAACCAGGGAGTTATGAAGGGTATTTGAAATTGGGTGGGGACAGTCTTGTGGAATTGAGCCCTTAATCATTGGAGTCTGCACTAATTTTGGGTAGTTAGTGTCATAATTGAACTAACTTGTGGGATACCCAGTCCGTGTCTGCTGACAAGTGGAGAATTGGTTGGTGTGAGAGAATCTCCCATATATTTGGTGTCGGGAGTGTTGAGAGCATACAGAAAATCAGTGTGCTTCCTTTCTACATGGGTTGGCTGGTGGTTCCATGTTGTCTTTGCCTAGGCCCACATGTGTGGCCTCGTTCAGCTGGAGGATGGGTGGAGTGGGAGGAACATGAAACGCCTTCCCTTATATATTCAGCAATTGTGTGGGCTCTCCACCAGGGTCTGGGTTCCCCTCCATGTGGACTCCCCTCTTCCTGGGCCAGTGAATGAGATGAGGCTTCCTCACAGCACTGAGGTCTCAGCATTCCAAGAATGTGGAAAGGAAAGCTTCAAGGCGCCATGGGCCTCACCGCGGCAGGCACATGCTATCGTTTCTACCACGTTCTGTTGCCAAAACAGGTTGCACAGCCAGGCCAGAGCCAGGAAACATGGGAGACAGACACCCCTTCTGGAGCATAAAGTAATTTTTGGCCATTTTTAATCTGCAACATTACCATTTTTTTTTTAAATTTTTTGAGACAAGGTCTCATTCTGTCACCCAGGGTGGAGTGCAGTGTTGTGATCATGGCTCCCTGCAGCCTCACACTCCTGGGCTCAAGTGATCCTCCTGCTTCAGCATCCTGAGTAGTTGGGATCACAAGCATGAGCCACCATGCCCCCACTTAACCAATCATTAAGTATTATGCTTTTTTTTGTTTTGTTTTGTTTTTACATTTCAATGGTTTTTGGAGTACAGGTGGATTTTGGCTACATGAAGAAGTTCTTTACTGGTGATTGCTGAGATTTTGGTGCACCCATCGAAATTGTACAGTGTGGTTACATTGACTACCCTGTACCTAACACGTAGTCTTTTATCCTTCACCTCCTCCCCAACCTTTCCCCCTGAGTCCCCAAAGTCCATTACATCATTCTTATGCCTTTCAATCCTCATAGCTTAGCTCCCACTTACAAGGGAGAACATATGACATTTAGTTTTCCATTCTTCAGTTACCTCACTTAGAATAATGGCCTCCAGCTCCATCAAGTTGCTGTAAAAGACATTATTTTGTTTCTTTTTATGGCTGAGTAGTGTTCCATGATGTGTCTATACCACATTTTCCTTATCCACTTTTTGGTCAATGGGTACTTGGGTTGGTTCCACATCTTTGCAACTGTGAATTGTACTGCTATAAACATGTATGTCCAAGTGTCTTTTTCATGTAATGACTTCTTTTCCTTTGTGTAGATACCCAGTAGTGGGATTGCTGGATGGAATGGTAGTTCTGCTTTTAGTTCTCTAAGGTATCTCCATTACTGTTTTCCATAGTGTCAACCAATCATTTTTGAGGGTGCCCTACCCTGTTCAGTTGGTTGTACATCAGCAGGAAACCCAGTAGATGATTGCCAAGTCCTTTCGGAGCTTACAATCCAACAAGAGAAGAAAGATAATAAACAAAAATAAATGTGTGCTGTGTCAGGCATTAGGAAGAGGAACAAGGCAAGGTGAGATGGTAGAGAAGGTGGAGGGAGGCAGCTATTTTAGGAAGGGAGGTTAGGAAAGTCTCTGGAGAGAGAGCATTTGAACAGAAAGTGCTGAAGGAGTGAGAGAACTGGAAATGAGGCTCACTGCAGGAAAGACTCTGGACTGAGAGCGCAGTAAAATCAAATCCGCAGAGGGAACAAGCCTGAGCAAATATGCTGGAGAGTCATAGTGGCTGGGATCAACAGCCACCCTGTGTGGGAGAAGGTACAAAGCAAAGGAGAGAGGTAGCAGGAGCTGGGTCTCATGAGGTCATGTCAGAGGCCACTGAGAGGGTTTTTTTCTGACTCTGATAACTGTGTGGGCTTGGAAGAACAATGTTGGTGGTTACTGACATAGCTTGATGTATTAGTCACCTGCTGCTGTGTAACAAACCACCTCAAAACTTAGTGGCTCAAAACAACAACAGACATTTATCATCTCAGTTTCTGTGGATCAGGAATTTGGAAGTGAGTTAGCTGGGAGGTTCTCTCTCAGGGTCTCTTATAACATTGTGGTTAGGACGTGGGCCAGGTCTGCAGTCATTTAAAAGCTTAGCTAGGGCTAAAGAGCCCACTACCAGGATGGCCAACATACAAGGCTGGCGAATCAGCTCTGGCTGTTGGCAGGAGGCCTTGGTTACTCCACAAGGCTGCTTGAACATCCTCACATCATGGTAGCCGGCTTCCCTTAGAGGAGGTGACCCAAGAGAAAGCAAGGCAGAAGCCACAAGATCTCTTACAACCCGGCCTCAGAAGTCACACAGCCATGTCTGCCATTATCTCACTGGTTGCATGGCCCTCTTCAACGTGGGAGGGAACCACAAGGGAATGAACACCAGTTGGCCAGGGTCAGAGAGGACCATCTTGGGGTCTGGCTATTGCACCCTATCTTATTTTAGGGTCTCCAGAAAACCTCTCACTAATTTGCTATTGTACAGACAAGTTCTCCTGGAACCAGAGAAGAGAAAGATTTCAGCAAAAACAGCATATGTTTTCTCAGGAGAAGACAATCTCCATGATTCGAATCTCCTGGTTGCCAATTTTTTTTAAAGTCTATTCTCAGATTTCACTTTTGTTCTTTTCATTATTTCATGCAACAAGTATGTTCTGTTTGTCTCTTCTGCTGGACAGTATAGTGAGAGGATGAAGAAATCAGAAACAGTCAGGGGTGCAGAACGAGGTCGGGAGATAGGCCTAAGGTTAGGCACAAAGGCAGAGCCTGACCAAATACAGACAAGCACCTGAACTCAGGGAAGAAAGAGACAATACATTAATTAACAAAGACATGATTTCAGAGAGGAATTTGCTCTGTGAAGAATTTAAAATAAAAGAATGTGATCTTTTAGACAGGATGCTCTGGAAATGAGACGAGAATATTGGATCTGAGAACTGAATGAGGAGAAGTAAAGTGTCTGGGGAAGGGAACAGCAGGTGCAAAGGCCCTGGCTGGGTACAAGCCAGGCCACTTGGAGACCATTAACAATCAGATTCCAGGACATTGCCTGGGGCTGTTTCTCAGAACATGGAATGACTATATATTTTTAAAGGTCAGTCCAAGGGGGCCCTCCTCTCCACCAGTGAGTTGGTTGGGTTCCCATTTTCTGGCTCTTCCAGTGATCAGTGGTGCATTCTTGGGCAAGTCACTTCACCTCTCTGTGCCTCAGTTTTCCTACCTGTAAAATCAGGGTATTAATTATGCCCACTTCAAAAGTTGTTTATAGAATTAAGAGGAAAAGCGAGTCAAAGTAATTTAGTCTAGGACGAGGAATATAGTATGGCTTGAATATATTTCTCTAATTAATTCTCTGGTCTTTCTGATCCCTCTGCCTATTCTGGTTCAGGCGAGCAAGTCTCCTACCACCTGGGTTTGGGAATGCAGCCTTTTCTCCCACATCTGACACCTCATTTTCTGGACAAGGGTCGCAATCTTCCTTGGTCCCTTGGCTTGCGTCCATCATCTGTATTTCTTGGTCATTCACACCTCCATGAATCTGTGCTTTCTCTAGATGACTCTTTGCACCTCCGGGCACCTATCCATGTTTCCTTGTGTGCTCTGCACCTCCCGGGGGTTGGGGATGCAGGTAGACCAGATGGATAGGCCACTGCTTTATGGACCTTTGTTGCAGTACAGTGAGACTTATTCAAAAGAAATGAATACAGAGAGCTCAGATTCTGATAAACGGAAGAAAAATATTGAGGAAGATGAACTTGAGTCATTACTAACGTCTCAATGTTGGTTAGTCAATTACAACAAATGTACCACCCCAAAACAAGATGCTGATAGTAGGGGAAGCTGGGTTGGTGTGGACTGTATGAGAACTCCCTGTAGTTTGTGCTTAATTTTTCCATAAACCTAAACTTGCTCTAAAAATAAAGTCTTAATTTTTAAAAAGTTGCTGAAACTGAATATTTTGTGAACCTGTGAGGGAAGAAAGGAAATATTACAAAATTTACATTTTTTTCATTCTGTTATCATTTCATTTTAATGATTTACAATTGCATTTTTTTCTGCAACTCTTGCCTCTGCAGGGTTATAATTACATTTTATAGCATATTGGTAAATGAACTGTGACATTTAATGTTTTTTTTTTTAGAAAACAAACTCTCCATGATATTTGAAAAGAAAACAAATAGAGAGAGTGAGCAAAGCAGCCAGTGGCAGGGAGGGTGGAGTTTCTTAGGCAAGCACTTTCCTTCAGCAGGTCTGGCGCCTGCATTTATAGCAGCCATTCCTCCACACCAGGGGATTCTGGTGCAAGGATCTCTGAGACTCAATTAGAGTGACACCTGTCTCCTGTCAGGAGGGGCTGAGCTCCTTACAAGCACCCTCTGATTTAATTCTCAAATGACTCAATGAGCTAGACATGATTGCTTTCCCCATTTCAGAAGGTTAAGCATAGGCTCAGCGAGGTGGAGTCCATCACCTCTATTCATGTATTTGTTCCTAAAATATTTCTGTGCTCTGGTCTCTGTGTGGCTGGGCCTCCACATGGAAGCCACACACTGACTGCAGAATCAGGAGCATTCCAGTGTCCCGACTCTCTCCGCCACTTCCTCAACTCTTTCCTGCCTCACCTCCAAGGCTACAGTGGAGCTGGGGGCCCATCCCTATGGCAGGTGGGAGCCTCCTTGGGCAGAATAGGGTGGTGAGGGGAAGCAAGAGCAGCGCAGCTGTGGGGGGTCGATGTGGGAACCCTAGCAGAGGTCACCGCATGGATTTGGTGCATGCTAAATGTCTTAGGCAGGGTGTTTGATGGATAAATCCTCTTCTGACTCTCAAGGAAATCGTCAGGTTTCAATTCCCTTTCCATTCTGTTACTGTGAGTAACACAAACACTGTCATTTCTCACTAGGAACCCATCCATCTATTCATCCATCCATTTATCCACCCTTCCATTTGATCCATCCACAAATCCATCCACCCATGTATTTACGCATCCATCTAATACCCATGCACCTGTCCAAATATCCAACGAGCCATCCATTCATTGATCAATCCATTGATCTATCATCCATCCACACGACCATCAATTCAACCAGTCATCCATTCATTCATCTATCTGTTGATAACCCATCCATCCATAACACACATACATCCACACAACCATCAATTCAGCAAACGAGCCATTCATTTATCTACCCATTGATCATCCATCCAGCCATAACATATGTACCTCCACACAACTATCAATTCAACGAGCCATCCATTCATTCATCTGTCCATTGATCACCCATCCGTCCATAACACAATACATCCACACAACCATCAGTTCAACCAGCCATCCATTCATTCATCTATCCATTGATCACCCATCCATCCATAACATACATACATCCACACAACCATCAATTCAACCAGCCATCCATTTGTGCACTTATCTAACTAGTTATCAGCCCACCCAGACATCCTTCCAATCAACCATCCTTCCACGATTCATCCATCTGTCATCCATTCATCCATCCAATAGCTATTGTGGCCACTGAGATCATAAATATGAACAACTCCTTCCTTGCTGATGGTTAGAATGAATGGATAAAGCAGTCATTAACCAGAAAGTTACATCAAACAATAACAGAAGAACAGTAATGTATTGAGTACCACCAATAATGTATGTATGTGCCCCAGATAAGAAAGATGAGAGGTGGGACCTCAAGGAGCTACAATTTATGTGGAGGAGGCGGACAACGAACACGCCACTCACTGAGCTCCAGAAGGAATGGACTCTCTGCAGGAGGTAGCACAGATCTTGTGTCCGAGGTCAGCCAGGAGGGTCTGGGAACACCCTCTGTGGACGGTGACACCAGGGCTGAGGCCCGACTGGTTAGAAGGAGCCCACTGTAGAGATGTTTAGGGAGCCAGCAAGTGCTGATGCCCAGAGGTGAGAAGGAAATGGAATAGGCTGAGGTGGGCTGGGTAGGGTGAGTTTGGGGCCAGTGGCAGGAATGGGGTGGGAGAGGAAGGCAAGGGGAGAAAGGCAGGACCTTCCAGAACCAAGATAAGAAATGTGAATTGTGCTCTGAGAAGACACCGAGTCTTGATTGTGGGAGCCATGTGGTCTGTGAGTGTTGCCACTCTGGTGCCTGACTGGAGGAGGGATGAGAGAGAGGCTGGCATGGAGTCAGAGAGTCAGTGAGAAGCTGCAGCTGTTGCCATCCAGGGGAGAGACGACGGTGACTTAAGCATTGAATGTGTACTGATATTTATGTTACCATATAAGCAGTGTGAATTGATCATGGCTTATATTAATATTTATTTTCTTTTTCTTTT
>NW_012123598.1:634018-634352 GCF_000951035.1 Colobus angolensis palliatus
GGAGATCAAGCAACAGAGGTCCGCTAACTCCGGGCCTCATGGCTCCGGACATTCCTTCCTCCTTCTCCTCATTCTTTCTTTCCTCCCTTCCTTCCTTCTCTCTCCCTATCTTTTTCTTTCTTACTTTCTATTATTAATCTATTGGTATCAATACATATCATCTATCTATTGTCTATCTATTGTGTGTATGTCTATTCATCCATCAATCATCCATCTATATATCTTATCTACCCATCTATCTGTCATCTATCTAGCTGTTTATCAAGTATCTGTCAATCATCTATCTTATCTATTACATATATATCTATCCAGCTATTGATCTTTCATGTCTTAT
>NW_012123598.1:635362-656637 GCF_000951035.1 Colobus angolensis palliatus
ATGTTGGTCAGGCTGGTCTCGAACTCCTGACCTCATGATCTGCCTGCCTTGGCCTCCCAAAGTGCTGGGATTACAGGTGTGAGCCATGCGCCAGGCCACCACATGTTCTTTATCCAATCCACCACTCATAGGAACCATTTTTGCTGTTGTGAATAGTCCGTTTTGCTATTGTGAATAGTGCTGCGATGGACATTTGGGTGCATGTGTCTTTTTGGTAGAATAATTTATTTTCTTTTGGGTTTATATCCTATAATGGATATGTCAATAATGGATGCTAGGTCAAATGGTAGTTCAGCTCTTAGTTCTTTGAGAAATCTCCAGTGACTGGACTAATTTATACTCCCAGCAGTGTATAAATATCCCCTTTTCTCCACAATTTCACCAGCATCTGCTATTTTCTGACTTTTTAAAAACAGCTATTCTGACTTGTGTGAGATGGTACCCCATGGTGGTTTCGATTTGCATTTCTCTGATGATTAGCGATGCTATTTTTTCTTGTGTTTATTGGCCACTTGAATGCCCTCTGTTGGCAAGTGTGTATTCATGTCTTTTACCCACTTTTAATGGGATTATTTTGTTCTTGCTTGTTGATTTGCTTAAATTCCTTATAGATTCTGGGTATTAGACCGTTGTCAGATGCGCAGGTTTTTAATATTTTCTCCCATTCTGTAGGTTGTCTGTTTATTCCCTTGATAGTTTCTCTTATTGTGCAGAAGCTTTTCAGTTTAATTAGGTCCACTTGTCAATTTCTGTTTTTTTTTTTTTTTTGACTGTTGTTGCAATTGCTTTTGAGGACTTAGCTGTAAATTCTTTGCTGAGGCCAATATCAAAAATGGTATTCCCTTTCAGGATCTTTTATGGTTTGAGATCTTACATTTAAGCCTTGAATCCATCTGGAGTTAGTTTTTTATACGGTGACAGATAGGTGACTTGTTTCAGTCTTCTGCGTATGGCTGATTTACTGAATGGGAAGTCCTTTTCTCATTGCTTGTTTTTGTCGACTTTGTCAAAGAGCAGATGGTTGTAGGTGTGTGCATTTATTTCAGCACTCTGTATTCTGCTCTGTGGTCTATGTGTCTATTTTTGTACCAGTACCATGGTGTTTTGGTTACTCTAATTTTGTAGTATAGTTTAAAGTCGGGTAATGTGATGCCTCCAGCTACGTTTTTTTTGCTTCAGATCGTTTTGGCTATTCAGGCTCTTTTTTGGTTCCATATGAATTTTAAAATAGTTTTTTTCTAATTATGTGAAAAATGATGTTGATAGTTTGATGGGAATAGCATTGAATCTGTAAAATTGTTTTGAGCAGTATGGCCACTTAAACAATAGTGATTCTTCCTATCCATGAGCATGTAATGTTTTTCCATTTACTTGTGTTATCATCGATTTCTTTCAGCACTATTTTGTGGTTCTTGTAGAGGTCTTTCACCTCCTTGGTTAGAAATATTCATAGGTTTTTTTTTTGGGTGTGGCCATGGTAAATGCGATTGTATTCTTGATTTGCCTCCCATCTAGAACGTCACTGGTGTATAGAAATGCTACTCATTTTTGTACACTGATTTTGGGATGATGCCTTTCTTTTTCCATCTTGATCCTCATCTATCCTCCCCATCCTGAGTTTTCATTCTCTGGACCAGGGATCAGAAAACTATTCTTTCCACAGGCCGCATTTGGCTCCACACATCTTTGTAAATAAAGTTTTATTGGGACACAGTTATGCCCATTCATTACGAATTGTCTGTGACTGCTTTTGCCCTCACAATGGCTGAGCTGAGTAGTAGGTTCTTTAGAAGAAAAGTCTGCACAAAAGACTAGCGACAAATCCAATTTCCAGTTCTGTTTCCTTGCAGAGCTATTATGTACATATATCAGCACCAGTATATACCCTTATCCTTACTCCCTTCTCCTCTTTTAAAAACACAGCAAGAAGCCCAGCATTGCATCTTGTGCTACTTTGCTTTTGTCACTTAACGCCACATCTTGGTGACAACCTTATATCATCAATACACAAAGACATTTTTCATCCTTCTTTATGTCCGTAGAACATTGCGTTTGCAGATTTCTGATAATTTCACTGACAGGTTTCCTGACGAGTTTCTATTGTGTTTCTGTTACAATAATAATAATAGTCTGGTACACTGAACAATCTTATTGCACAGATGCTATGTTGCCGAATCTTGCTCTGACTTCTGGATGAACTCTGAGAATTTAATTGCAGTATTTAATTCAAGGTTATGTGTGTTTGCAGTTTAGATAAGTATTGACCAATCACCTCTGGGCCAGAGGGAACATGTGCATGTGATTTTTCTAGACGTTTGCAAATTCCTTCTCCTACACGTTGTTATGCTGGGGATTTTGGATTTCATTGTAGGTTCACTGGAGGCCACTGGAAAGTTGTAAGTCCGAAAGGCAAGGAGAAGCAATATCATCTGTTTTACAACTTAAAGCTCTCCCTCTGGCTCCTGTTGGGAAGGTGGAGGACCCAGGGCCTAGTGTGGAGGTGGGGAGCCCCATGAGGAAGGTGCTGTGGTCTTGTAGGGGAGAGATCTCAGTGCCCTGGTCCAGGGTGCCAGCAATGAAGATGGAGTGTGGAAGTTGGATTTGGGGAGTTCAGGAAGTGGACCCGTCCCAGGAGGCAGGACAGGGAAGATGAGGCGAGGGAGTAACAGGTCAGGAGTGATAGCTCCGTGCAGCCACAGTGGTCTCTGTGATGCTGGGATGGTCGCAAAGGAACAGGCCAGCCTGCATATCCAGCCTCCAGGGCAGAATGCTGCTGTTGAAGGTGAGGGGGATTCTGCAAGGCTGGGTGTATTAGTCAGGGTTCTCTAGAGGGACAGAACTAATAGGATATATATATATATAGGGGAGTTTATTAAGTCTCATTCTGAGGTACTGGGGTTTAGGACTTCAATATGAATTTGGAGGGTTCACAATTCAGCCCATGACAGTGATTTTCTGTGAATGAAAGGGATGAAAAAGAGGGAAGCATCTCTGCTTTCAGGGAACACACTGGGATGAACGGAGAACCACAGTTACCAGGAGAGCAAAAATTGTTTTTAAAAAAGAATAGGCCAGGTGTGGTGGCTCACGCCTTTAATCCCAGCACTTTGGGAGGCCGATGGGGGCGGATCACTTGAAGTTAGGAGTTTGAGACCAGCCTGGCCAACATGGTGAAACCCCATCTCTACTAAAAATACAAAAATTAGCTGGGCGTGGTGGTGCACACCTGTAATGCCAGCTACTTGGGAGGCTGAGGCAGCAGAATCGCTTGAACCCAGGAGGCAGAGGTTGCAATAAGCCAAGATGGCACCACTGCACTCCAGCCTGGGTGACAAGAGCAAGACTCTGTCTCCAAATAATAATAATAATAATAAAAATAAAAAGAATATTTCAGCTAATAATAAATAGTAAAAAAAAAAAGGACACAAATAAATATAGCAGGCTAACATGGACTTCTGTAATATTGTGAGAGGAAGTGCAGTTTTCTAACCAAGAGATCTTCATTCAACTGGGGTAAACCCCAGGAATCCGTGCTCTGCCCAGCCTCCCCCACATCCCGGGATTCTCCTAGCCGCACCTCTACCTGTCCCTGTGGAAATCCCATCCCGGGGATTCTCCTAGCCGCACCTCTACCTGTCCCTGTGGAAATCCCAGCACATGCAGCCAGAAACGGGCCACGTGCTTTACAAACAACATCCAGTTCTTGCAATGACCCAATGAGCTAGAAGAGATTGTTCTCCCAAATTGAGAAGCTACATCCCCTCTCGTTTTTTTTTTTTTTTGACAGGGTCTCACTCTGTTGCCCAGGCTGGAGTGCATTTGTGCAGTTATGGCTCAGTGCAGCCTCAACCTCCCAGGCTCAAGCAAGCCTCTCGCCTCAGCCTTCTGAGTAGCAGGGACCGCAGGTGCACACCACCACTCCTGGCGAATTTTTTTTTGTTGACGCAGGGTCTCGCTACATTGCCCAGGTTACTCTCAAACTCCTGGCCTCAAGCAATACTCCCACCTCATCCTCCCAAAGCGCTGGGATTGCAGGCATGAGCCACCATGCTTGGCCTGTCCCTCCTTTTAATTATCCACCCACATATACATCTGCATCTACCCTGCATCCTGGCTGGCCCCTCACCGTCTGTCTGCAGAGCCTGAGGGTGAGGGGCGTTCTCTGCCCCTCTTCTCAGCTCCTCCCCTTCCCCTTCTCAATGAGGTTTCCATGGCAATGCCTAATTGCTCCATCCTTTCTGCTGTTCTTCCATTCATTAGGAGAAAATTGGATTTCATGTGTTTCCCATGAAATTCTCCGATTACTGGGAAAAGTGCAGAAGGTTTTCCTGTCTGTATTCCTCGCGAGAAGCATCACCTGTTCATCTCTGTATGCACTTTTCTCATTTTCGTTGAGTTGTGAAATGTTATAGTTCATCGTGTGATGAGGCAAAACTTGTTCCTTCTCACATTGTTTACAAGTGTTCATTTTCAGGGTGTTATGAACGTGATTGTTGTTTATCTCTCATTGCCCTAGTATTGAAACCCTGTGTTTTAGTCCATTCGGGTTGCTACAACAAAATACCATAGTCTGAGTGGCTTATAAGCAACAGACATTGATTTCTCACAGTTCTGGAGGCTGGAAGTTCAAGTTGAAGGCACCGGCAGGGGCAATGTCTGCCGAAGCAGGTTTCCAGGCGCACAGGTGGCCTCTTCTCACCGTGTCTTCACATGGTAGGGGGGCAAAGGCGCTCAAGCCCTGATCTCTTCCTTGGGGCCCCCGCCTCCTAACACCTCCGCCTTGTGGGTTAGGGTTGCAACAGAGGAATTCGGTGGGAGGAGGCACCGACATTCAGATCAGAGCACCCCCTTAGAATCCTGTCTCTCAATTATTATTTGTTTCCTGCCTCTGTGAAGATCTGATGGAAGAATTTTCTAATAGAAGCTCTTATAAATACTAACTTCTCATCGATTTTTAATGGATTTGTGGCTGAAGGTTTAAAGTAGACCTCTAACTTGAGTTAGTTAAAACCCTGTAGTTACTTTGTTTTGTTTTGTTTTGTTTTGTTTTGAGATGGAGTCTTGCTCTATCACCCAGGCTGGAGTGCAATGGTGCGATCTCAGCTCACTGCAACCTCCATCTCCTGGGTCCAAGCGATTCTCCTGCCTCAGCCTCCCAAGTAGCTGGGATAACAGACATGCACCATCACGCCCAGCTAATTTTGTATTTTTAGTAGAGACTGGGTTTCACCATGTTGGTCAGGCTGGTCTCGAACTCCTGACCTCAGATGACCCATCCTCTTCGACCCCCCAAAGTGCTGGGATTACAGGTGTGAGACACTGCGCCCAGCTGCAGTTAATAATTTTCTTGTGTGTCCTTCCAGAGTTGTTGTTTGTGTGAGTGTCTTTATGTGCATTTATTTCTAACCATATATATATATTTTCTTACAACAAATAGCATTTTCATATATACCATTTAAGATCTGGCTTATACAAATACTAATAACATTGTACAGCATTCTTTAGCACTCTGCCTTTTCTCCCTATTACACTGGTTTCCATGACAGCAGTCTGAGCTTACCTCAATCCCCCATGGCCGTGAGAGCTGGGGAGGGGCTGAAATTGAGCCCTGGAATAATGGACCAGAAATTGGCCCAGCTGGAGGGATAGAAGGGCGGAGAAAAGGACTCGAGGCCAAGGGTTTTTATCCACTGCCAGTGCCTGTGATTTATGTATGTTAAATCGTGTCCTTGGATAAGGACTTTATGGAAGGGAAAAACCAGATTGTGTGCAACCTCTACAGGCTCAGAAATCGATTTCTTTTTCTTTCTTCCTTTTCTTTTGTTTCTCCTTTTTGAGACAGGGTCTCACTCTGTGGCCCAGGCTGGAGTGCAGTGGCGCGATCACAGCTCACTGCAACCTCAACCTCCCCAGGCTCAAGTGATCCTCCTGCCTCAGCCTCCTGAGTAGCTGGGACGACGGGCATGTGCTACCACATCTGGCTAATTTTTTGTTTTTTGTAGAGACAGGGTCTTGCTATGTTGCCCAGGCTGGTTTCAAACTCCTGGGCTCAAGTGATCCTCCCTTCTTGGTCTCCCAAAGTGCAAGTATTACAGGCATGAGCCACCAGGCCTGGCCAGAAATCTTAGTTTTCTAGTCAGCTTTGCAGGTGTCTGAGACATTGTCTTAGCGTTCACTTATCTTCTCCTTTATTTCTGCCCTCATTATGGGGATAGTGACTAATATCTCTGTATTGGCCATTCACTCCTGCATGCCTAGGAGCGAAGCTGTGGACAGTCACACGTTCACAGTAGCAAGAGGCGGAAGCAGCCCAAGGGTCCATTGACAGGGGAGTGGGTAACAAAGTGTGGTCCCTCTGCTTGGGGGAATATTACTCAGCCTTCAAAAGGAAGGAAACTCTGACACACGCTGCAGCTTGGGTGAACCTTGAGGACGTGACACTGAGTGAAACAAGCCAGGCACAGAAGGACAAATACTGCATGGTTCCATTTATACGAGGTGTCTTGAGTCATCGAATTCATACATACAAAGAGTCGAATGGTGGCTGCCAGGGGCTGGGAGGAGTTGTTTAAGGGCTACAGAGTTTCAGTTTTGGATGATGGAAAGTTCTGGAAATGGACCGTTGTGATGGCTGCACAACAATGGGAATAGACTAATACCACTCAACTCTGCATTTTAACATGGTTCAGATGCTGCAGTTTTGTTTTGTTTTGTTTTGAGATGGAGTTTTGCTCTTGTTGCCCAGGCTGAAGTACAGTGGTGTGATCTCGGCTCACTGCTACCTCCGCCCCACCCAGGGTTCAAGCGAAATCTCCTGCCTCAGCCTCCTGAGTAGCTGGGATTACAGGCGTGCACCAACACGCCTGGCTAATTTTTGTATTTTTAGTAGAGACGGGGTTTAGTAGTCACATTTGCCAGGCTGGTCTCGAACTCCTGACCTCAGGTGATCCACCGGCCTTGGCCTCCCAAAGTGCTGGGATTACAGGCCTGAGCCACTGCGCCTGGCCCTCAAATGGTACATTTTATGGTACCTGTATTTTGCCACAATTAAAATTGTTAAGGAAAAAACCTCAAATCCCCACAGCAGATGGAAACAAAACCAAAGAGAACTAGCCATCAATGTGGGTAAGCGGGAGATGTGGAGTGAAAAACAAAACAAAATAGAGCAAGCATTACTAACATTTTAACAGATACAAAGACTACTATGTTACAAACAAAAATAAACAGTGGTTTAGCCGGGCAGTGAAAGGATCAAGACCAGAAAATAAGTTATTAGAAAAGTCAGAATAGGCCAGGCCTGGTGGCTCACGCCTGTAATCCCAGCACTTTGGGAGGACGAGGCGGGCAGATCACCTGAGGTCAGGAGTTCGAGACCAGCCTGGCCAACACAGTGAAACCTCGTCTCTACTAAAAATACAAAAAATTAGCCAGGCGTGGTGGCGGGTGCCTGTGATCCCAGCTACTCGGGAGGCGGAGGCAGGAGAATTGCTTGAATGTGGGAGGCAGAGCTGAGATTGCACCACTGCACTCCAGCCTTGGTGACAGAGTGAGACTCCATCTCAAGAAAAAAAAAAAAGGAAAGGTCAGAATAGTGGTTATGTCCAGGGGGCTGGCGGGGTGGATGGGGGCAGCAGAGGGAGGAAGGGGTTGTAGATGGGAAGGGTTGGGGGTTCTGGGAACCCTAGTCTCTCTTAACCCAGGAAGCTGTTGCTGTCATGTATTCACCTGTTCCAATGAACTTCATGCACATTTTTTTTCCCGTATTTTAAACTTCACGATAAGAAAATGGATAACCAATTTTAACTTGTGGATGATTCTTTGCTGTAAGAAAAAACAATTCTTTGACATTTGAAAGAGAAGAAAGGTGAACATTTATTTCCCTCGTGGAAGACGCCTTGTTGGAAAGGGGGAGAGAGACTCTGTCTCGTGGCACTTCTAGAGAGTTGTGCCTTGCGGAGAATCATGACTCAGGCATAGTGAGTCATTTCTCAAATTACATGAATAGTGCAGCCGTGTGAGGATCTGCTCAGGTTGGGACTTGGCAAATGAAGACTGCTATTAGCAATTCCGTAGAAAAGTGTTTTTGTGCTGAGATTCAAGACACGACATTTATCATTTAAATGTCAGAGTCTTAAACCGGAATGTCACAGTAAAATAGCAATTACTGGGAAAGAAAGAACATGCATGCCCACTCAGTAACCCAGGAAAGAGATTGATGAGAAAATCACGTACGGTTTTAAACAGCTGCTTTATCAAATATTAGATTTTCTTCTCAATAAACTGAATACGTTTTCCTCAGGATGTTCCGGGGATTAAGGACCATATTTACTCCTTATACCAGTGCAGAATTAGGATGACATAGGCCACTTCCTGTACCTAAAATATCATAGCCTGAAGCTAATCGTATTAGTTGAAAAGGGAGGCTGGGTGCTTCAAACATCCTCAGAGAGGGTTGAAGAGAGACTGAAAACAAGATGTAGGGAGACAGGCATATTCAGGGATTCCTGAGATGACCCACAGAGAGGTTTTCAAACACACAGATTGCGGGGTCCTTTTACCTCCTAGGTAAAAGGAGGCCTGCATGCCTTAGGCTAGCATCTCCCTGAACAGCTATGCCCAGACCTAAGCTTGCTTTCTTTTTTTTGAGACAAGATCTCACTCTGTCACCCAGGCTGGAGTGCAGTAGTGTGATCACAGCTCACTGCAGCCCTAATCTCCCCACACTCAAGCAATCATCCCACCTCAGTCTCCCGAGTAGCTGGGACTACAGGCATGCACCACCACGCCTGGCTAATTTATGTACTTTTTTGTAGAGATGGGGTCTTGCTATGTTGCCCAGGCTGGTCTTAAACTCCTGGGCTCAAGCAATCCTCCCACCTTGGCCTTCCAAAGTACTGGGATTGCGGGTATGAGTCACTTCGCCGGGCCTATAATTCTTTTTATGGACATAGGTTTTCATTTCTTTGAGGCAAATGCCTAGGAGTGAAATGAGACAGTCAAAGGTTATTTATACAGTTGATATTCTCAGAAATACTCAGACTGTCTGCAATGGTTTCACCATTATATACCTTCATCTGTGATGTGTGAAAATTCCAATTACTTCACCAATATTCAATGTTTCAGTTTTTTGCATTTTTTAATTTTTTTGAGACAGAGTCTTGCTCTGTCACCCAGGCTGGAGTGCAGTGGTGCGATCTCAGCTCACTGCAAGCTCTGCCTCATGGGTTCACGCCATTCTTCTGCCTCAGCCTCCCAAGTAGCTGGGACTACAGGCGCCCACCACCACACTGGCTAATTTTTTGTATTTTTATTAGAGACGGGGTTTCACCTTGTTATCCAGGATTGTCTTTATCTCCTGACCTGGTGATCCGCCCGCCTCGGCCTCCCAAAGTGCTGGGATTACAGGTGTGAGCCACCGCACCTGGCCCAGTCTTTTGTATTTTAACCATCCTAGTAATTGTGAAATATTATCTTATTTTGGATTTAATTTGCATTTCTCTGTCGGCTAATTGTGTTGTACATCTTTGCATGTGTTTATTGTCCATTTGCATATTTTCTTTTCTTGTTTTCTTTTTTTTAATTGAGATGGAGTCTTGCTCTGTCGCCCAGGCTGGAGTGCAATGGCATGATCTTGACTCACTACAACTTCTGCCTCTCAAGTTCAAGTGATTCTCCTGCCTCAGCCTCCCGAGTATCTGGGATTACAGGTGCCCACCACCATGCCTGGCTAATTTTTGTATTTTTAGTAGAGATGGCATTTTGCCATGTTGGCCAGGGTGGTCTCAAACTCCTGACCTCAGGTGATCCACCTGCCTTGGCCTCCCAAAGTGCTGGGATTACAGGCATGAGCCACCACGCCCGGCCTATATTTTCTTTTGTAAAGTTCCAGTTCGAGTTTCTTGCTCATTTTTAATTGAATTGTCCCTTTATTATTGACTTAGGCATTTTTTTCATATTCTGGTTATAAGTCCTTTTGCAGACATACGTATTGTAAATATAATCCCCCACCATGCGTATTGCATATTCGTTCCTTAATGGAATATTTTGGCGAATAGAATTTTTTTTAATGTAATTCAATTTACTGACTGTTTAATAGTGAGTTTTTTTTTTTTGGTCTCCTAATATTTGCCCATTCCAATGTCATGAAGATATTTTTCTCTCTTTCCTTCTGGAAGATTTCAATATTTAGGTCTATAATCCCATCTTAAATTAAGTTATATACGTGTTCCAGAATGCTGAGTTGAAAAGACTTTCCATTCCCCGTCAAGTGCCATGGCCTTTGTCAAGAATCAGTTGACCGTGGGTGTGTGTCTGGACTCTGTTCTGTTGATATATGTTTCTCCGTGTGCTGATACCTCACTGTCTTGATTATGGTAACTTTATAAAATCTTGACATCAGACGAGGTCCTCCAATTTTGTTCTTTCTTTTGGTTTTCCTAATTTTTTGGGGGGCCAATTGTAGATCCTTTGTCATTCCACATACACGCTAGAATCAGTGGGTCAGTTTCTACAAAACATGGCACTGGGTAGTTGACTGGCCTTACAATACCCTGAGGGCTTGGCCATCCTAACATTGCCAGATCTCCTCATCCATGAACATCACATGTCTGTCTATATACGTAAGTCTTACTTAACTTCTCTTTGCAATGATGTGTGCTCTATTAGAGTACACACCTTCTGTATATTTGGTTAGATTTGCAATAGATATTGCATAGTTTTAGATAGAAATGTGGTTGGTATTTTTAAAATTTCATTTCCAATTGTTTACTGATGATTGCTTTCAAAAGTTCGCTTATTTTTTCCATTAATTAAACCTGTAAATAATCTTACATTTATTAATCTTTTTCTTTGCAGACCCTGTTATACTATTTTGGAACACCTTAATGCACATATCTTATAAATGTTAACCTCTAGCCCATTTGATAATGATTATGGTGACATTTATAAAATAGCACTCTAATAGAACCGTTAATATCACATAAATAGTTGTTTTTACTCTTGCATATCTATGTATTCATTTCAAACAAAGTACAAATTGCTAAGCAGAACAAAAAGAATTCTCTCTCCCACCTCTGAGTTTTGTTCTTTCACTTCTCCCTTCCAGTGACAATTTTTCTTTTCTTTTCTTTTTTTTTTTTGAGACGGTGTCTCACTCTGTCTCCCAGGCTGAAGCACAGTGACTCGATCTCGGCTCACTCTAACCTCCGCCTCCCAGGTTCAAGTGATTATCCTGCCTCAGCCTCCTGAGTAGCTGAGACTACAGGTGTGCACCACCATACCCAGCTAATTTTTATATTTTAGTAGAGATGGGATTTCACTATGTTGGTCAGGCTGTTCTCAAGCTCCTGACCTCATGATCCACCCTCCTTGGCCTCCCAAGGTGCTGGGATTACAGGCGTGAGCCACTGCGCTCGACCTCCAGTGACAATTTTTCTAATGCCAGTTTCTAGTGCCAGTGTTTTGCCCCAGAGTCAAGTTTTACATATGTATGCATGCAAAAATGTTCTAATATAGTATGCAAATATTATCATGCACAATCTATTGTGCACATGTTATTATGCATAATGGGTTATTCATAAACTGCTGTGTATAATTACTCTCTGATGCACATTCTGCAAAGTGATAGTATGTACTTTTTGGCACTTGTCTTTCACCACGTGACAATTCATCTTGGGCATTGTTCTCTATCAATATGGTTAGAACTTCATTCTCTTTTATTGTAGCAGAATCTTCCAAAGTGTAAGGATACTAAGGTTTATTTAGCCAGCCGCCCTTCTATGGACAATGAAGTAATTTCCGTTATTCTGGTCTAGAAAAGCTGCAGAAAAGAATGACACGCATATCGTATGTGGCATTTATTTGGGCATACCTGCAGGATATATTCTAGAAGTGGTAGTGTTCAGTGAAAGGAAATATACATCTTTGAAATAACCTTTGACACATCATATATTTATTCAAAACATGTACGTTGAGCATTGGTAATGACCCAATACTGTTCAGATCCCGGAAACACACAGACAGGGTCTCAGTGCTCAGGAGTTTACCAGTTCACCCAGAGAACAACAAAAAAAACCAGTGAACAAGCAAAACGAATAAATAAGCCAAGTAAGTTCAAACACGGATGACGGTGACAGAAACAAGACGAGGAGACAAAGGGAAAGAGAGCCACAGAGGGGAGCTGGGGGAAGCTGCTTGAGGAAGGCTCTGTTTGCAAGGGCCAGAGGCTGTGTTGTTAACAATGTTAGCACGTTTTTTCACAACTTTGAACACTTTTATTAAACAAAACAATTATTTGACAAGAAATTTGAATAAAGATTTTTAAACAAATTTTTAACCACCTTAATGTACTTCCATAAGTAGAATCCCATGTAAACCCATGACCCAGGAACCACAATCATCCATGTTTGAAGTCTTTAGACCACGTTGCAAAATTTCAGGCTGGGCACGGTGGCTCACACCTGTAATCCCAACACTTTGGGAGGCCGAGGCAGGAGGATCACTTGAGGTCTCGGGAGTTCGAGACCAGCCTGGCCGACATGGTGAAACCCCGTCTCTACTAAAAATACGAAAGTTAGTTGGGCGTGATGGCGGGCACCTGTAGTCCCAGCTACTTGGGTGGTTGAGGCAGGAGAATTGCTTGAATCCAGGAGGAGGAGGTTGCAGTGAGCCCAGATCATGCCACTGTACTCCAGCCTAGGTGATAGAGTGAGACTCCATCTCAAAAAAGAAAAAAAAAAAAAAAAGAAAGGTTGCAGAATTTCACTAATTTGCTCCATTAAATATTTATTGAGCAGATACTGTGTGCTAGGATGGAATTTGGGGCAACCTTACCCAGACACTTTCCAGAGCTCACTCTGAGGCCTTCCCTCCCTTGTTCCCAGTCACGCCTCTCCTCTACTCCTGGTGTAGTTTCCATGGCAGCACCAGGGGTCCCCCCATCACACCTCCCCTGCGTCTTGCAACAGGTGGGAGCTCCAGCGGCAGACAGGGCAGCTAGACTAGGGGAGGGAATCTAGGAATGAGGATGAAACCATTGTTTTGTTATGCTCTTATTTTGCACAGCTTTATTTATTTATTCTTAATTGGAGTCTTGGCAGAAATGTGAAAAAAATGGGGTGTTACGAATGAGTTATGAGTACGTTATTTAAGCTAGGGCTGCCTTAAATAAATTACCACACACCGAGTGGCTGAAACAACAGAAATTTATTATCTTGGTGTGAAGGCTGGAAGTCCACGGCAAGGAGTGGGCAGGTGTTTTCGGTGTGTTCCAGGGATAAAGAGCCATTTAAAAATATATACAGTATAGAATCTGACTCTCCAATATCATGGCCCTAAGTAGATGCCGTCAGTGTGGTGAGTCATCAACAAAAGTAAAATATCCTGAGAGAGGGCTTACGGGAAGCCGAGTACATGTTTTTAAAGGAAGGGAACATTAAAAAATCCATCCTATAGAGGCCTATGGTGATCTTTCTGAGTGCCCCAGGCTGATCTACCTGCGTGATTATACACACATTTAAAATATTCACTGACAGAGCAGGAGCATCACCATCTTGGACAAGCACTGCCATTTAAAAGTTCACCTTGATCAAAAATCTCCTAAATCCAAAAGGCATCAGCCTAATGGCAAAGGTCAGCATGACCATAAACCACAAATGACATCTCCAACCAGAAACATCCAAACTATGAGATAAACCTCTCCCCGACCAGAGACATGCCAGCCCCAAGGTAACCTCCCCTCTGACTGGAGAGATGTCAGCCCTGAGATAACCTCACCTCCAACCAGAGGCATTCCAACCCCACAATAAACTTCTTCCTCACACACAAATATTCCAAGTCTGTGACAGGTCCTGTCTCTGAACCCTTAAATACTTTTAATCTGTAAGAGAGAGAATGTACCTGACTGAAATCGGTCAGAAGCCCCTCTCAGGTTTATTCTCCAAAATAAATCTGTCTTTGACTGTTGAGCATCTTTTTGTGTTTCTTTCCTCTTTCTTTAACTCTTACATTCACCAATAAAGTTCTTCACTGCAGTAGACCTTTCATAGCTAGAGATTAGTTATCCATTAATTGTCTCAAAGTCTTATTTTAAAAGTCATCCCCAAATGGGATTTAAAAATAAGTAGTGGTGTACCTCTCCAATGGGACATCAAGCTGCCAGTAAAAAAATAAAGACTTTTCTGATTAGCTTTTTTCACTCAGCAACGTGGATTTAAATCTCTTCTATGTATTTTCATGGCATGATGGCTCATTTCTTTTTAGCCCTCAATAATATTATGTTGTTTGGAGGGAACAGAGTTTGTTTATTCATTCACTGACTGAAGGACGTCTTGGCTGCTTCCAAGTCTTTGCAATTATGATTAAAGTTGCTATAATCCTCATTGTGGAGGTTTTTGTTTGGAAATAAGTATTCAGCTCCCTTGGATAAATACCAAAGAGCACGATTGCTGGATCATAAGAGTGTATTTAATTTAGTATGATTCCCACTACATGACATTCTGGAAAAGGCAAAACTATGGAGACAGTAAAAAGTTCTGTGGTTGCCAGAGGTAAGCAGCAGAGAGAGGGATGAATAGGCAAAGCACAGAGGAATTTCAGGGCAGTGAAACAGTCCTGTATGATATGACAATAGTAGATGCTTGTCAGTATGCATCTGTCCAAACCCACAGAATGTACAAAACCAAGAGTGAGCCCTCATGTGAACTGTGGAGTCTGGGCAATGGGTCAATGCAGGTGGGTCAACTGTAACCAATGGACCTGGGGCATCCAGTCTGTATTTACATCTCTGACAGTGGAGGAGGCTGTGCATGTGTGGTTCAGAGCTATGGGGACTCTCTGTACCTTCTACTTAATTTTGATGTGAACCTAAAACAGCTCTAAAAAGATATAATTATAAGGCCAAGCACTGTGACTCATGCCTGTCATCCCTGCAATTTGGGAGGCTGAGGTGGGAGGATCACTTGAGCCAGGGGTTTGAGACCAGCCTGGGCAACATGGTGAAACCCTGTCTCTACAAAAACGATAAAAACAAAAATAAAAATTAGCTGAGTGTGGTGGTGTGCGCCTGTGGTCCCAGCTACTTGGAAGGCTGAGGCAGGAGGATTGCTTGAGCCTGGGAGGTTGAGGGTGCAGTGAGTCATGAGTGTGCCACTGTACCCCAGCCGGAGTGATGGAGTGAGACCCTGCCTTTACAAAATTGAAATGTGTATGCATCTATCTATCTATCTATAGATATATGCAGTGCACATCTGTTCAGGTGCCTTTGTTGTAAGCTGGCAGGTGGGTCTCTGCAGAGAATCCAATTTGCATGTACTCCTGCAGTCGTAAAGTTCCCAGAAGTGTCTATTTCTTCAAGTTTGTGCTTTCCTCGATATCTGATCGGGTTCCTCACCTTCCATCAACCCCTACATAACATCTGATCAACCTGGCTTGTCTTCAGCAAGAATTGTGACAGGCGAGTTTAGCCTGAATTCCCCAACAACCTTACTGGACTCAGATACCATTTTTCACCATTCAGAAAAGTGCATCTCTTGAACACTGAGCATAGAGCGCTGAACACAGCCGGGCTACCACCTTGATTTTCTCTCAAGAATTTTTTATCTGCTGACACTCACCCTGCTCTTGGGCTACACAATCCCACTTGCTCATGCTGTATTCAGAGTTAAGCCCAGTTTCTCTGCCCCAGTGTGAAATCCCATTGCCGTGGCCTCTATACCTATCTCTATGGTCCTGAGAAAGTGCTCCTTACCATGCTTTAACAAGTATCACTGATTGATTTTTTCTCTAAAAACACACCTCACAGAATGGATGTGTCCAGTCTTGCATGAAAAAGAAGATTCAGATGGAGGGAATGTTCTGATGTTGTTAGCGATGCAAATTCTCCAAGTGACCCAGCACCAAAATACGTGACCAGAGGCGGATCCTTATGGGTCCTCAGCAACCTCGATTCCTGCCTGCTCAGAAGAAAGAATTTGACTGTGGGGCGTAACGCAGAAGAAGAGAGAGTGAGGCAAGTTTTAGAGCAGGAGTGACAGTTCACTAAAAAGCTTTAGAGCAAGAATGAAAGGCAAGGAAGCTGGAAGCCCTCAACCTCAGCAAACTGACACAGGAACAGAAAACCAAACACTGCGTGTTCTCACTCCTAAGTGGGAGTTGAACATTGAGAACACATGGACACAGAGAGGGAACAGCACACACCAGGGCTTGTTTAGGGGGTGAGGGATGAGGGGAGGGAATTTAGAGGACAGGTCAGTAGGTGCAGCAAACCACCATGGCACACGTATACATAGGTAACAAACCTACATGCTCTGCACATGTGTCTGGTTTTTTTTTTGTTGTTGTTGTTAAGAAGAAACAAAGAAAAAAAAGTAGCCAAAAGAAAAGCAGAATAAATGGTTTCCTAAATAAAATGACCTGTGGGTCCCCTCCTCGAAAAAAAAAGAAAGGAAGGAAAGTACATTTGGAAGAGGCCCAAGCGGGTGGCTTGAAGGACCAGTGCCGTGGTTGACGGTGGACTTAGGGTTTTACATGCTGGTATACTCCCAGCATCTTGCATCCCATTTGCCTTGATTCTTCTCTTACCGTGAGTTGCCTGCTGGCTTGGTGGTCCGCTAGCACTTGGGAGGGGCCGCAGGTGCAGCGCGTTTAGTGGAGTTGTACGCATGCTCACCGGAGGCGCTCTTCCCCTTCCGGGTGGAATGCCCCTAGAAGGTCAAACACCAGTTAAATACCAGTTAAACTCCACCATTTTGTCTCTTGATGGACATGCTCCAGTCCACTTGCCCAACTCTTGATATCTTTTTTTTTTTTTTTTTTTTTGAGATAGAGTCTCGCTCTGTCGCCCGGGCTGGAGTGCAGTGGCCGGATCTCGGCTCACTGCAAGTCCTGCCTCCCGGGTTCCCGCCATTCTCCTGCCTCAGCCTCCCGAGTAGCTGGGACTACAGGCGCCCCCACCGCGCCCGGCTAGTTTTTTGTATTTTTTAGTAGAGACGGGGTTTCACCGTGTTAGCCAGGATGGTCTCGATCTCCTGACCTCCTGATCCGCCCATCTCAGCCTCCCAAAGTGCTGAGATTACAGGCTTGAGCCACCGTGCCCGGCCCTCTCAATATCTTATTGGGAAGCTGCCAATCACCAGTCTCAGGTGTTTTTATCTATCGGGAAACTGCTTTTACCTAGCACTGGCTGTGACCAGTTATTATTTCAGAAAGGGAGTGTGACAACTCCCTGACCATCACCTGATGGTCACCTGACGTTCCTGGTGGGGTCCCGCCTTGCACAGGCCTCACTAGATACTGACTGTTACAACATGAAGCCCGTGGTGTCTAACAAGATGCAGTTCGAAAGTTAAGACAGTCCAGTCGCGACTCCAGCTCGGCTCACTGACCCACCACGGATTGTTCCCTCCAAGAGACAAACCCAGGGTTCAGCTGAGGTCCAGGAAATACATGCATCTCCAAGCAACTCACGAAGGGAGTAGCTCTTGGAAACAGCTCATCATGGCCAGCAGTGCAGAACTGTCCATTTCTGAACCATCCAAACATTTAACTTGCAGCTGTCTGCTTTGCAGATTATGTCCCTAGATGCTGCGGATAGCCAACTTTTCTTTAATTTCCTGGGACTGGCTGTCTCTTCTCCTCATTGTCTGACATAATGAATTCCTGTCCTGCATGCTTGCAAAGGGGTGCAGCGCACAGCTGGCTCTTACGTGAGCACATTTCACGATTCCTTGCCATGATACAAACCGGTTTCCAGATATGCTTGTTGAAGGAAATTCCAAACAACAGCATGACATTTGGAGCTGGATGATTGTTTGTTGTGTGTGTGGTAGGGGCTGTCCTGTGCACTGAAGGCCATCCCTGGCCTCCACCCATGAGATGCCCTGAAAGCATTCCTTTCCCCAGTGGTGACAATCAAAACTGTGTCCAGACGTTGCCAGTGTCCACTGGGGGATAAGTTCATCCCAGCTTGAAAACTATAGCCAGAGTTTATAAGACAGGCAACGATACAGCTTTCACTTTTTAGTACCTTCTAACCTCACTTTACATCCCTCTAAATGTTGGGCTATTCCCAGCCATCGAATCTTCCTAACTGACTTCCTTCCTTCCTAATTCTAGCCCCAGACATAGTGGACTAGAAAGAAGTCATCTGTACCTTACACTTTCTGAATCTGCAAGCATAACAAAATAATTCTTTTTTATGTTGCTAAGCTTGGGGTGTTTGTTACAGAGCGACCAGAACACACACACACACACACAATCACACACACACACTCATAAGTGGTGCAAAGACTGCTTGTTAAGAATTTGAAGCAAACAGCAGCTTCAAGACAAGTCCCATTGGCCGTCGGCCTTCCCTGACCAAGCTCCTCCCAGGGTCAAATTAAAGAGTGTCCGCTGCTTTGGTCCTTGTCGGGGAGTCGGCTTTTATCCTGAGCTGCAGGAACCCCACGAAGAGCTACAGAACAAAGAGGACTTTTTAGATTTCACCTTGAGGGGCTGAAGAAATGGACAGGGTTGGCCGGGCGCGGTGGCTCACGCCTGTAATCCCAGCACTTTGGGAGGCCGAGACGGGTGGATCACGAGGTCAGGAGATCGAGACCATCCTGGCTAACAGGGCGAAACCCCGTCTCTACTAAAAAATACAAAAAAACTAGCCGGGCGAGGTGGCGGGCGCCTGTAGTCCCAGCTACTGGGGAGGCTGAGGCAGGAGAATGGCGTAAACCCGGGAGGCGGAGCTTGCAGTGAGCTGAGATCCGGCCACTGCACTCCAGCCTGGGCGACAGAGCGAGACTCCGTCTCAAAAAAAAAAAAAAACAAAAAAAACATCAGCCTCATCCTTGTCACCCATCTAGTTGATCAGCAAATCAAGCTGGTCTCAGAAATGGATCTTCAGGTGACCTTCAACAGATCAGAGATCTTTCTATAGTTTCCTGTTCTCTTTACTTCCGTTTCTTCCCTCAGTTCTAAGCTACATCTCGTGTTTACAGTGGTGTTGTCTGCGGTGGGAATGACACCGTTACAAGTTCTGTTTCTATGTTGTCACATCTTTTAAAATTCTTATATTTGGTGCTTGTTTTATGTTATATGTTACAGTGGTTTGTATGATTTATAAACAAGTGTATTATTCATTTATAAACATGCATAGACATTTATTAACACATACCATATATATGAATTATACATATTATTTTATATTAAGTATATGTTAATATAGTGTTATTAAATATACACTAATATAATGTTATTAAATATGTAAATATAATATTAAATATGTATTATATATTAAATTATTGTATATCATATATTAAATGAATTAACAAATTATGATAAAATCACATTATTATATAAAATTTTACATAATATATAAACTATATAATACATGTCAAACGATATATCTTATATAACACATACATAAGATATATTATATACTATGCTATATATAATGTTACATATTATTTATATTATGCAATATAAACAATTCATTTATATATGGTATAATGTACAATATTGATATTATATAATAATATTAATGTTATATACTAAATTGAATATAAAATGAATGTGCTATTACATATATTTAATATATTCTATAAGTATTGTATGTATTTATATTGAGCTCACAAACGTTTTCTGGCATGAACTCACTGCACACGTTGTGAGCTGAAGAACAGCGGCCTTGGCAGCTCCTAAGAACCTGCCTGAAATTCAGAATTGCAGGCTCCACCCCAGACCTACTCAATCCCGACGTGCACTTAACAAATATTTATGGGATCCATGTGCACACTGAAGCTTAGAAAGAGGGCTAGGCACAGTGGGTGACAGGGTGAGACTCTGTCTCAAAAAAAATAGATAGATAGATAGATAGATTAGTTTCAGGCATGGTAGTGCATGCCTGTAGTCCCAGCTACTCGGGAGGCTGAGGTGGGAGGATTGCTTGAGCCCAGGAGGTCGAAGCTGCAGTGAGCCAAGATCACGCCACTGCACTCCAACCTGGGTGACAGAGCAAAACCCTGTCTCATGAAATAAAAAAGTATAGGCAGAGATGAGTGTACCAGGTACTGTACAGACGTCTCTGGTCCAGGTGAACTCAAAGAGGCACTCTCCTTGTGTATGAGATCATGAATGCAAATCTCACCAAGATAGTCAGGAGAGTGTAGGAAGAGAGACTTGACTCATTAATCGGAAAGATGGAAATTGGTGATGAAAGCCTCATCCAACCCCCCAGGTGTTAGCAGGGAAACAGGAGGCCATCTTTCGGTTTTCCTCGTTCATCCCCTGCTACTTTATTTCTGAGTGGGGATATGTGTGTCCCAATGTCGTGAAATTCACATGTGGTTAGCGTAGACAGAAAACAAGGGGAGCTTCTAGAACTCAAAACTCACCCTTGGAAAAGAAAAGTGTGTTTATGTGTGGCATCCACTCAACAAAGCATTCGTCCATCCACATGTCCATCTATACATCCGACATCTATTCATCCACAAACGCATCCATGTATCCACCCATCCACCCATCCTTCCACTCACCCAATCCATCCATCCACAAGTCCACCTGACTGTTCTGCCCTGTACCCATCAACCTATCTTCCATCCATCTGTCATCAATCTATCAATCAATCTAGCTATCAATTTAACAAGAAAAGGATCCGCCCATTGTGGCCTCCCCAAATGCTGGGATTACAGGTGTGAGCCCCCGCGCCCGGCCAGCATATTGTTATAATTAGTTTTCACAATACCCTCATGAGGTACATCCTAAGATGCCCAACATCAATGACTGACGAAACACAGAGTTTTTGGGAGTTTACTAACTTGCCCTCAGTGGGGCAGGCTGATGATGAAGAGCCTGGAATCAAGCTCAGGGAACAGTGTTCAAGGCAGAGGAACAATATGTGCAAAGGCCCAGAGGACAACGGAGCCTCATAAGGACCCTGGAATGAGGGAGGTGGCACAGGGAAGGCTGAGACCAGGCATCGTGGAGGAGCTCCATGTAAACGGGAGTCTGCCAGTCGCAGACTGCTTCCTCTGGTGAGTTCCTCTGGTCAGCTGCGCCATAGCTTTCTCACCTGTAAAATGGGCATTATAGCTGTTGAAGGAATTAAATATGTTAATGCCTGTAAAACAATTAGAAGGGTGCTTGGTGCATATACAAACTCGGTGAATGTTAGTTGAGTTTGGGAAAGCTGTGAGATGCTTGGGAAGGGGAGGCAGCAGATTCAGGTGAGTGTCAGGACTGGGAAGGGGAGGGAGAAGATTCAGGTGAGTGTCAGGACTGGGAAGGGGAGG
>NW_012123598.1:659387-676450 GCF_000951035.1 Colobus angolensis palliatus
GGGACCGGTGACTGGGTACAACCAGACTGCAGAGGGGCAGGCCTACTGTGTGCCAGGCTGGGACCGGTGACTGGGTACAACCTGACTGACTGCAGAGGGGTGGACATTCGGGCCCCTGAGGGGCTGTCAGGCCCTTGTGCATCCCCCACCTCCCTCCTCCAGCTTCGGTTTCCACGGCAGCAGCCTGCGCCGCCTCTGTCCCCGCGGATCGCGGGGTCCTGCGTGGGAGGGCAGCGGTCAGGGCGCCGTCTCAACCTCAGCCGTGCGTCTGCGGATCTTGTGCGCGCTGAAGTGCGTCATCGCTACCCGTCTTTGCAGAAGGAGAAAAACAAATGTGCAAGCGGCTGCGAGAGCCTCCACTGACTCAGAGTAAAATCATGAATCTATTCTGAGCACCAGCAACAGGAGCAGTTTCTGTTCTGGCGTGCACTGATTTAGTCCGTATGCGCTGTGTGTGCGTGTAGATCACGAGACAGGTGCACAGAGCTGGCAGCCTCCAAGGAACCACTTTCTGTTTTACACGCTTCCTCTCCATCTGGAAAACAAAACCATAGAATAAATATAAATAAATAAACGCTCAGCCTCTGTGCTCAGGTAGATTATTCATTCATTCCTTTCTTTATTCAAAAGTATATGTGGGCCGGGCGCAGTGGCTCGCGCCTGTAATCCCAGAACTTTGGGAGGCTGAGGTGGGTGGATCACCTGAGGTCAGGAGCTCGAGACCAGCTTGGCCAACATGGTGAAACCCCATGTCTACTAAAAATACAAAAATCAGCAGTGGGTGGTGGTGGGCGCCTGTAATTACAGCTACTCAGAGGCTGAGGCAGGAGAATCATTTGTACCCTGGAGGTGGAGGTTGCAGTGAACCTAGGTCATGCCACAGCACTCCAGCCTGGGTGACAGGGTGAGACTCTGTCTCAAAAAGAAAAAGAAAAAAAAGTGTATGTATGTTCTGCAGATATTTACTGATATCCCACTATGGGTCAGCACTGAGTTAAATGTGATGGACAGGGTTGAACCCAAGACAAACTCTCTCCTTATAAATCTTTTATCTTTGGGGATTCATCAGTCTGTGAGTTTAACTTAAAATAGCAGGTCGCAATAAGTCCTACAAAGTGTAAGCAGGTGAGATGTGGAGTGAAGGAGGGATCTTTCAGAGCAGCCAGTCAAGGAGGTCTTCCTGGAGGTGGCGGTATTTGAGTCAACCTGAGTGAAGGGAGGG
The DNA here is from genome assembly GCF_000951035.1 of Colobus angolensis palliatus. Lineage (NCBI taxonomy): Eukaryota > Metazoa > Chordata > Mammalia > Primates > Cercopithecidae > Colobus > Colobus angolensis. The sequence goes on from NW_012123598.1 coordinate 660,610, forward strand.
CGGGAAACTTTGGATTACCAGGGAAGTAATCATTCCGGGCAGAGGGAATAGTGCCTGGAAACACCTGGAGATTGTTTGTCTTGCTTGAACAGCATAGGAGGCCACAGTGTCTGAAGAGGAGTGAGCAAGGAAGAGAATGCGTGGAGGTGAATTCAGAGAGGGGCTGGGAATTGACTTTCAGCTTACATGTAGTGAATAAATACATGAACAAATGTATCATTACGGAGCTCACAATTTTTTTCTTGGAGATATATTTTCTTTCTTTGTTGGATGAATGGATGGGTGGATGGATCAATGGATGGGTGGCTGATGGATTCATGGATGGATGACTAGGTGGAGGGATGGGTGAGTGGGCAGATGGATCCACGTGGGGTGAACAGATGTGTGGACGTATGGGTAGATGTGTAAATGAATGTTCAGACGGTTGGTTGGATGAATACTACAAATAGAATAGACGCCCTTTTTTCTTCTCCAAGGGTTAGGGTTAATTTTGAATTCTAGTAGTCCCTGTTTTCTGTCTATACCACCCCCATGTGAATATTATGACTTTGAGATACACACACATATACACATACACACACAGATATTTGGAAGTAATAGTGAATCTATAAGGATAATTGATGGTTATTTTCTGGGTTGGAAATTTTATAAAAGATGGCCTCCTTTTTGTATGAAAACACTTGTGGGGTTATGTATCAGTCCATTCTCAAATTGCTATAAAGAAATACCTGAGGCCAGGCGCGGTGGCTCCTGCCTGTAATCCCAGGACTTTGGGAGGCCGAGGCAGGTCGATCACCTGAGGTCAGGAGTTCAAGACCAACCTGACCAACATGGAGAAACCCCCATCTCTACTAAAAATACAAAATTAGCTGGTCATGGTGGCACATGCCTGTAATCTCAGCTACTCGGGAGGCTGAGGCAGGAGAATTGCTTGAACGCAGGAGGTGGAGGTTGCAGTGAGCCACTGTTGCACTCTGGGGGGGGCAAAAAAAAAAAACCCCCCAAAAAAAAAAAAAAAAAAAAGAGGAAATACCCAAGACTGGGTAATTTACAAAGAAAAGAAGTTTAATTGGCTCGCAGTTCTGCAGGCTATACAGAAAGCATGGTGCTGGCATCTGCTCAGCTTCTGGGGAGGCCTGAGGACGCTTACAGTCATAGTGGAAGGTGAAGCAGGAACAGGCACATCACATGGCCAGAGCAGGAATGAGAGAGTGGGGAGTGGCTACACACTTTTAAACGACCAGATCTTGTGAGAACTCACTTTCACGAGAACAGCCCAAGGGGATGGTGCTAAACCCTTCATGAGAAATCCATCCTCATGATCCAATCACCTCCCTCCAAGCCCCACCTCCAATACTGGGGATGACAATTTGACACAAGATTTGGTGGGGACACAGATCCAAGCCATTTCATTCTGCCTCTGGTCCCCCAAATCTCATGTCCTTCTCAAATTGCAAGATACAGTCATGCCTTCCCAAAAGTCCCCTAAGTCTTAACTCATTCACTCAAAAGGCCAGAGTCCCAGGTCTCATCTGAGACAAGGCAAGTTCCTCCCACCAATTAGCCTGTAAAATCAAAAACAAGTTAGTTACTTCTAAGATACAACGGGGATACAAGTGTTGGGTAAACATTCCCATTCCAAAAGGGAAACACTGGCCACAAGAAAGGGGCCACCGGCCCCAGGCAAATCCAAAACCCAGTAGAGGAGTCACTCAATCTTAAAGCTCCAAAATCATCTTATTTGACTCCATGTTCCACCTCCAGGGCACACTCACGCAAGAGGTGGGCTCCCAAGACCTGGGGCAGGTTGAGTGATATTTTCATCATCAATTCTCATTTTTCTGATTAGTTAATCAAGTCCTGAACGCTCCTCTTTCTCCCCATGCACTCCCAGGGCAATCTTGGTGAGATCCCACTCACAGCATCATCTGCAAGGATGGTGCCCCCCGGATGGTGCCCCCTGGATGGTGCCCCCTGGGTAGTATCCCTTGGATGGTATCCCCTGGATGGTGCCCCCTGGATGGTGTCCCCTGGATGGTGCCCCCCGGATGGTGTCCCCTGGATGGTGTCCCCTGGATGGTGCTCCCTGGATGGTATCCCCTGGATGGTGCCCCTGCATGGTGTCCCCTGGATGGTGCCCCCCGGATGGTGTCCCCTGGATGGTGTCCCCTGGATGGTGCTCCCTGGATGGTATCCCCTGGATGGTGCCCCCTGGATGGTATCCCCTGAATGGTATCCCCTGGATGGTGCCCCCTGGAGTCATGCAGTGCACAACACTGTGATCTGATCTCCAATGACCCCCTGCATTGATGGGTCCCCAAATCCCCAGCCCCAGCCCAGACTCCCTCATGAGCTCCAGAAACAGATATCCACACATCCGCTGCTCCCATGGGACAGCATCCAGTACAGACAGTGCAAGTCAGAGCTGATTGAATCGCCAGCAAACCCAGTCCATCAGCCACAGGTCAAGAATCCCAAGATACATTTTGCACAGGTCAGCTCTCGCCCACATGTTTCAAATCATTCCCAGTTCCCCAATCTCCATTGTCACCACCTGTTTTAAGCCACCACTCCCTCTTGCCTGGACCAATGGGGTCCTAAGTGGGACATTGTAAGAAAATTATTTCCATTGTTTACATGTTATCTTTAAAAATGATGTATTTCTTACGTGTGCATGCGTGTGTGTGTGTGTGTATGTGTGTGTGACGTTGCTGCAGTAGCATGCAATTTACAAATAACTAGCTAACCCTCCTTGAGGACTCTGTTGAAAATGTTATTACTAAAACAGTTTAGTGAAACGGAGTCACAGAATGACGAACTCGTTTCTAAGGTCAGAGGCTGGTACCTGAGCTGCCTCATCTCTGAAACAGACATCAGAGCATGGGCCACCCTCAGAGATGTGTCAAGCAAGGGCACAGCCCTGGGCTTAAAGCACAGACTGTGGAGGATTGCTGCCTGGTGTTGAACCTCAGATCTGCTGCTGACCAGCTGGGCCAAGGTGCACAACTTACTGCCTTTCCTGTCCTTCCGTTTCCTCACACGAAAACTGAGATAATATTAGAACATACCTCAAATGAGCCTCAGTGACTGAATGGTACAGAGTAAGTGCTATAACATTGTTTATTAAACTATACATAATACATACTTTTTAAGATCATGGAGTGGACTCCACGTTGACAGACACGGGAACAGACAGGCATGCAGGAATGTTTCCCAGAAGGTACCACAAGCCCTCCTATGACAAGGGACCCAGCTGGAAATTCATCCAATCAAGTTGCTGGTTATGGTTAAAAGCAAGGAGCTGCCCACTGTCCTCAGCGAAGTAACGCAGGAACAGAACACCAAATACGACATGTTCTCTCTTACGAGCAGGAGCTAAATATTGGGTACTCATGGACATAACCATGGGACCAGTAAACGCCAGGGACTTCTAGAGGGGAGAGGGAGGGAGGGGGCAGGAGGTGAAAAGCCACCTATTGGGTACAGTGCTGATGGCCATTTATACCTCAGACCTAAGCGTCACGCAATATACCCACGTAACAAACCCGCACCTGCACCCCTGAACTGATTATAAGAGTTGAAATAAAAATGAGGATCTGGGGCAGTGGGAACTGGAGTGATCCAGGTTGTTACTTTGTACAAGGGAGTATGTGAGAGAGAGAGTGAAAGGAGAGAGGGGAATGAGAGAGAGAGAGAGAGAGAGAGAGAGGCAAGAGAAGAGAGAGAGGAGAGAGAGAGTGGAAGAGAGAGAGAAAGAAGAGGGGAGAGGAAAGAGAGAGAAAAGACGGGAGAGAGAGAGGCAAGAGAAGAGAAGGAGAGAGAGAGGAGAGAGAGGAGGAAAAGAGAGAGAAAGAAGAGAGGAGGACCGGGCGCAGTGGCTCACGCCTGTAATCCCAGCACTTTGGGAGGGCGAGGGTGCACTCTGGGCGGATCACCTGAGGTCAGCAGTTCGAGAGCAGCCTGGCCAATATGGTGAAATCCCATCTCTACTAAAAATAAAAAGAAGTTAGCTAGGCATGGTGGTGGGCGCCTGTAGTCCCTGCTACTTGGGAGGCTGAGGCAGGAGAATTGCTTGAACCTGGGAGGTGGAGGTTGCAGTGAGCAGAGATCGTGCCAGCCTGGGTGACAAGAGTGCAACTCTGTCTCAAAAAAAAAAAAAAAAAAAAGGAAGAAGAAGAAGTAGAAAGGAGAGGAGAGAGAGGGAGAGGAGAGAGAGAGAGGAGAGAGATATGCAAGGAGCAGAGAGCCTTTCTAAGGGATTCACAGGAGAAATAGACCCGGAACTCCAGACTGCCAAAGAGCATAAGGAGATCCAAAGGGGTCTATGGACACAGAGAGTCCTGAGGTCAGTAGAGATGTGGGTGAGGCCAGAGGATTGGTCCAGGCCTTCAACATGGAACTCACATCTTACTGCAGGGCCTGGAAAATTCCATCCTCTGTAGATCTTTCGACACCTTCCCCACGCACTTGCCTCCCCCCTTTCCAGCTGGGGTTTCCATGGCAACAACCTGAGCTCCTGCACCATTCGCAAGGTGGGAGCGCTGAGCGCGCGGGGAACAGGGCAGAGGGACAGACGTCAAAAGTGTCTGCATCGGCGGTTCATGTGCGTATTTTGCACACATCGAAATGCGTCAGCAGCAGCAGTGTCTCCACAAAACGCAGAAAATTGGCTTCAGGGGCCACTGTGGATGTGGACAGAAATCCCAAACATCTTCTAAGCAGCAGCATTTCACGTCCTTACTCAGTCAGACATATCGATTGTGCCCCCCCTCATCCCTCCAGATACCGCTGTAGACACGGAGAGTGAAATAATGTGAAGAAAGGAGCCGGGTCTCTGCCCTCCTGGAGCCAAGGGCTGTTCGTGCCCTCATTTACGCATCCATCCATCCTGTCTTTCCTCTGGTGTTTACTGGGGGCATACTTAGTAGTACACCCTGGCCAAGCGTGGTGGGTGCAGCAGAGAACTCAACAGGCATATTCACATACTGGGACATGAGTATTCCAGCAGTGGCGATACCTGGGAACGTAGGTAAAATTTCAGGTGGTGGCGAGTTTTATCAGGAACAGTAACTCAGATTCAAAGAGCAGGGTGGGGGATTTTAGATTGGGAGTCAAGGATGCCTTCTTGGAGGTGGTGATATTTAAATTTCAATGGAGGAAGGGAACAGTGATGGGAATATCAAGAAGAAAAACAGTCCAGACAGAAGAATGTATGCCTTGAAAAGCCATGAGGCTGATGGCTGCCCAGCCTGAGGACCATTGAGGAAGCCAGTGTGGTCACGGTGGAGGGAGCAAGGGAAAAAGTGGACAGAGATTTGTCGGAAGTGAAGTAGGGGCCTGATCATTCAGAACAAGATGGCTGATTGTCAAACTATGGCCTGCTTGTTTTTGTACAACACAGTTGCGCTGGAACAGAGGCACATCCATCGTTTGTGTTTTGTCCAGGACCACTCTTGTACTATAAAGGCAGAGTTGAGTTGCTGTAACCTAGACTGCAGGGAATCCGTTTTGCCACATCAAGTGACACTACCCATTCACTCACAGATTCTGGAAACTAAGATGTGGGGGGCCATCATTCAGCCCACCACAGATGGATGAATAGATAGGTTAATGGATGGAAGGATGGTGGATGGAAGGAGGGATAGTAGAGTAGATGGATTATTAGTAAGGTGGATGCTTGGATGGAAGAGTGAATGGATAGATGGGATACAGATTGATGGGTGGTGGGTAGATGGATGTGTGGAATGATGGATGGATGGATAGGTGTAGGGTGGACGATTAGATGGAAGAGTGAATGGATAGATGGGTATACAGATTGATGGGTGGTAGGTGGATGGATGTATGGAATGATGGATGGATTGATAGGTGTAGGGTGGATGATTGGATGGAAGGGTGAATGGATGGGGGTATGTAGATTGATGGGTGGTGGGTGGATGGATGTATGAAGTGACGGGTGGATGGTGAGAGTTGGAAGAATGACAGGATGAATGCTTTAGGTGGGTTGTTGCACAGGTGGCTGAATGGATGGATAGTTGGGTAGTTGTGTGCATTAGATGGAAGTGTGGATACATGGATGGGTGGATGGATGGGTTGGTGGGTGGAGGGATGGTAGAGATTGAAGAGTTACTTGTCTCTCTTTGTTATAGGTCAGTTTTATTTCATACAAACTCCCTGGATTCTGGAGTTATTCCTGTGTTTTGGCTGCCGACACCTCCCACTGGTGGGAAGTCCTATCTTGGGCATTTAAATTTCTTGGAATAGGGGTTGGTGAATGAGGAGGGTGAGCAGCAGATGGGCTCATTGTGTACACACTTCAGTGACACAGAAAGGTTGAGTAATGCTTTCCTCGTCATGCTCCACCTTCCCGGTGAGGTTTCCCAGGCTCTGTCCTGGGCACTCTGTTTTCTCCACACCCTCCCTGGGAGAGCTCAGGGCGACATGCTGAGAGTGATGTCTCAGCCACCACATTGCAGCCTCTGCTACCGTCCTCCCTCACCTGACTCTAAAGTGAGGTGGAGCCATTGGGAGGATACTATCAGAACTTTTATTTCACTATGTGTTTCATTTTCAACCTTTTGTTTTTAAGTGTGTGTCTGTGTGTGTGTGTGTGCATTTTTAAGACAGGGTCTCACTCTGTCGCCCAGGCTGGAGTGCAGTGGCACAATCACAGCTCATTGCAGCAACCAACTGGGCTCAAGCGAGCCTCCCACCTCAGCCTCTTGAGTAGCTGGGACCACAGGCATGTGCCACTCCACCCGGCTGAGCCCAGCTAGTTTTTATTTTATTTTATTTTATTTTGTAGAAATGGGATCTCACTTTGCAATCCAGGCTGGTATCGAACTCCTGCTTCCAGTGGTCCTCCCTCCCCAGCCTCCTAAAGTGCAGGGATTGGAGGCGTGAGACACTGTGCCCAATATTTAAAGATATGTTTGTAGTTTTGTAATGTATATAAGGTCTCCAGTCAGAAATGCCTTTCCTATCTGTTCCTGCTATTTCCCCCTCCTTTGCCAGGAGCCATTTTCTTTTTCTTTCAGTGTCTGCTGCACAACCCTAGTGACCCCCATCACCATGATTCCTGGATGATTGCCGCGTCCTTCTCCATGGTCTCACTCTTGTCCCTCCCAATAGTCCCTTTTATGCACCTCAATTTCACTCCAGAGTCTGGAAATTTCCAGCATCTGAGAGTCTCTCTGCCCACTCCTCAGCTCCTTACCTTCCTCATCCAATCGCGTTTCCATGGTGACCGCCAGAGCCTGCTTCTGAGATCTGTGCCAAGTGAGAATTTCTGTAGCGGGACAGGTCAGAGTGATGGACGTCAGAGTAGTTGAGCTGAGAAGCGAGGCAGGGATCATAGGGATCATTCACCCACCACCCATCAATCTCTCTACCCACCTATCCATTCACTCTTCCATCCAATTATCCACCTTACTATCCATCCATCTTCTCTACTATCCATCCTTTCATCTACTAGCCTTCCATCCATTAGCCTCTCTATTCATCCATCTGTCATGGGCGGCATGATGCCCCCCAGTGATATCCACATCTTCGTATCCAGAGCCAGTGAGTGTCACCTGATGTAACAAAAGGGATTCCCTACAGTCTAGGCCACAGCAACTCAACTCTACCTTTACAGTGCAGGAAGGGTTCCACCACTGTCTTCCTGTCGGTGGTTCACTGTGACTTCTGTTCCAGCTTCGCCCTTGGATACACTCATTCATTCATTCAAATGATATTTATTTGCAGATGGGTTCAGACCCCTTTGCCTCTCAACTGTTGTTTGAGTCACCACCTGTGACATCCTCATCTTTCATCATTCTAAAGGGAAGTTCTGTCTTTCTCCTGCAGAACCCTTAATGGATCTCTAAGGATCTGAGAATAAAAACAGCTCCTTCCTTATCACAGTTTGCAAGCAGCAGGCACCCACAGCATGCCCAGTGGAGGAGCCCAAGGTGGCAGCTGTGTTGGAAGCCGGGGCCACACAATTCATCTTAATGCCCCAGCCCCGAGGAACTAGCACACCTACCTTCACGTTACGGAAAATAAAAAGCAACGCAAATTTCCGGAGTAACACAAGTGAAATAGTTTTCAATGCTTTATGCCATTGCATGGGATTCTACCTGCGTTGTTCTAAAGAATTTCAGTTTGAGGAGCATTTGTAGGGCACAGAGGAAGTGCCCCAGCTGACAGGCACTTAGGGCAAGACACAAAGTTCCCAAGGTGGGTTCAGCCGGGTGTGGTGGCTCACACCTGTAATCCCAGCACTTTGGGAGGCTGAGGTGGGTGGATCACCTGAGGTCAGGAGTTCAAGACCAGCCTGGCCAACATGATGAAATCCTGTCTCTACTAAAAAAAAAAAAAAAAGCTAGGCATGGTCGCAGGTGCCTGTAATCCCAGTTACTTGGGAGGCTGAGGCAGGAGAATCTCTTGAACCTGGGAGGTGGAGGTTGCAGTGAGCGGAGATGGTGCCACTGCACTCCAGCCTTGGTGACAGAGCAAGACTCTCTCAAACAAAACAAAATGAAACAAAACATGTATATTTAAAAATGTATATTTTAAATGAAATATATAAATAAAAATATAAAAAATATGTAATTAATTTCTCTCTCTATGTAGGTATTTATTTATATATTATATATTATTTATATACATTATATATAGACACTTCTTTAAAAAATTACTCTGATCCTCCAAATAGATAGACAGATAGATGTCAATAACCCCCAAACATAGATACTAGCAAAACTTTGTTAAATTATATATATATATTTGGAGAGTCAGAGTAATTTTTTTAAAGAAATGCTTATTGGTGATGGAAGTTCCTGAGTCATCACCCTCCAATAGCTGTCAGTGCTATCAAACAGTATCAAGCCATCAAGTCTCCTCACCCCCATCTTCAGGGCGTGTCTGTAACGCAGCCTCTGCGAGCATCCAGCAGCATCCCCTCTTATCTCTCTCCCCACCACTCATTATGTGCCACTGTGTTCTCCGGACACCTCAGGCTTCTTCCTGACTTTGCACCTGCCCACAACCTTCTTCCCCAGATCTTCCCATCACTGGGTACTTCGGACCTTGGGAGTGAGTGCTACGGTGCGTTCGCCTCCTCCAGGAAGCCTTCCTGGCCTCCTCTTGAAAGTAACATGTGCCCCTGTTAGTATCATCTCACTCTGTTTCTTTCTTGCACTTAGAATCTTCTGAAATTATCTTCTTCCTGGGTCGAGTTTTGTGTTTACTTTCTTTCCATTCTCACAAAATGGAAGATGCAGAAAGACAGGCTCTTTGCAGTTCTGCTCACCGTCGTAGCCCTGATGCCTGCAGACAGAGCAGCCTGCAGGAGGGCGTCCTAAACAAGCACTTAGCCTGAAAGAGGAAAGAATCGGATCCCTGCAGCCAATGGGGAGCCGGTGAATGCTGGACAGCCAGCTCTGGAGGCCGGGGTGGCAGGCCCGGTGGTGTTTGCCAGCTTCCATGGTGCAAATGCCTCCCCAACATGGGCAGCTGCAGGAGCCAGCCTGCGCACTGGGCGTGGAGGTGGGAGGTCAGCAGCCCCCGCATCGACTGCAGACACAATGGATGTCAATCACCCCCAAACATAGATGCTAGTAAAATGTAGTTAAATAACTAGGAAAGCATATGTTTTAGGTGTTTCCTACCTTTGTTCTTTACATCATTTGTTTAATTTTGAAAGTGCATGGAATGTCCTGTTTACTAAAGGATGTTCTTAAACATCTCACAAACTTCCTGCGAGTTGACGCGTTGACTCCTGTCCTCCAGCAGAAGCTGGCTCCAGCACACCCCTGCTGACAGCACCCTACAGTTTCCATCTGAGTTCCGCTGGTGAGCCCTGCCCGGGAAGGATTCAGTCCCCCACGACACTGAATCTCAGGCCCTGTAGAGAAAGATGTTTGCTCAGAAATGACCCCAGTTCCTACGCAGCAGAGTGTGCAGTGACCCGGGACACGCTCCCCCTGATCTGCGGCAGTGACAGCTACCCGGGGTGGGAGAGTGGGGTGGGAGACGGGTGGCCTTGGCTCCAGGGGCAGCCTTGTTCCTTCATGTGTATGGCCGGAATCCTTCCTGCTGCAGCTGTTGGAAGAATCGGGGATGGAATGCAGGGGCTGCAAGAGGCAGAGGGGAAGGAAGGACCGTCTTGAGGTTTGGGCAGCTGTGCTGAAAACAGGAGTGAAGATGTGGGTAAGCTTGATGTGCAAAGGCCTCTGACACGATGTCATAAGGAGCATGTGTTGCCACTATGCCAAGCGTTTCCACACACACGGATTCATTTCCTTTCTCCAGCCGCCCTGTCGGGTGGGACACGCGGTGTCATTCGCTGCATCAGAAGTGGAAATAGGCTCAGAGAAGTGAGGCTCATCTGGGGTCACGTGGGAGGAAGAAATGAGCAAGGACCCTGTGGGAAGGCTTTGACCCCTCTGCATACGTGGGTCTTCTTCTTATCATTAATGTTATTTTTAGTTTATGATTTGTTGTATGATTTTTAATTTCATGATATTTGTTTTTTATTTTGTTTTATGGTATGTACCTATGAATGCCCACCTAGGGCACATAAAGAATAAGAGGTACTGTGTACTATCAGCATTTAAAACACTAGAAGTGAGGCCGGGCACAGTGGCTCATGCATGTAATCCCAGTAATTTGGAAGGCTGAAGTGGACAGATCACCTGAGGTCAGGAGTTCGAGACCAGCCTGACCAATATGGTGAAACTCCAGCTCTACTAAAAAAAATACAAAAATTAGCCGGGCATGGTGGCGGGCGCCTGTAATCCCAGCTACTCGGGAGGCTGAGGCAGGAGAATTGCTTGAACCTGGGAGGCGGAGCTTGCAGTGAGCTGAGATGGCGCCACCACACTCCAGCCTCCGTGACAGAGCAAGACTCCATCTCAAAAAAAAAAAAGAAAGAAAGAAAAACAAAACAAAACAAAACAAAACCACTGGAAATGGGTCTAGGAGAAGGTTGGCAGATGCTGCAGTCCAGCATCCTGGCTGGACGCTGAGCTCCAGAGCCAGGGACCGTGACCTCAAACTCAGTCGAGGTGTTGCCTATGTTCCTAACCCATCTATTTCACCATTCCCTTCTTACAATTTCTGGAAACTTCCCCTCCGGCCTCCCAGAATGCACAACCGTGACTCTAAGAATCAAACGAGCATATCCACGTGGTTCAAACAGCTGCTGGGCACTCAGTCAATGCCAAAACCACTTAGTGCTGAGCTTTTAAAGTCTTACTTTCACTAATAAATTTCAATTGGCAGAGAACAAACAAGATCCCCATTCTCCCTGCGTCTGTACAAGCTGGTCACAGAGCGTTTTGCTTTGTAACCAAGGACGTTCTTGTTTCAGTCCAGACACACTTGGGACAGGTAATGCTTTGAAAGGTAGTTATTTCTTTTTTCAACAAATATTTATTAAGTACCTATTGTGTGCCAAGCTGAGGTTTTGAGTCCCCACTCTCCAAGTCTGGTTTTGGGGACTTCCTCTGTTCATTCCTCAACCCCCTCAGCTTCCGCACCCTGCTGCGCTTTCCCTGGTGACAGACCGAGCCCACCTCAGTGGTCCCACCAGGTAGGTGCTCCCCAGTAGGTCCCACAGGATGGATGGATGGCAGAGAAGGATTGTGAGACTCAGGCCTGCTGTGCCTCAGCCGGGGACACGGGCACCTCTTCCCGGCACATTGAAACATGTCCCAAGCCAAGGTCTGCAGAGGGGTAAGAATTACAGCTGCGCACGCCTCTGCAGACGGTTGGCGGCCACATTGCCCTTTGAGTGGTACTGAAATCAGTATTCTCTCGTCTCTGCACCCACCCGCTCCATGTGTTGCTGGAGTCTTCTGCAAGGAAGGTTCAAGGTACGCAGAACCCAATGATGGTCAAACGCAAGCCAGCTCTGTCTTTGTTATGGGCCGAATCGTGTCCTACTTCCTCAAGAGAAATCTGTATGTTGAAGCCCTGACCCTCAGTATCTCAGAATAAGATTGTATTTGGGACAGGGTTTTTAAAGAGGTGATTACCTTAAAATGAGGACTTATGTGTGGGCCTCTTTCAACAGGTGTGTGTCCTTATAAGAGGAGGTTAGGACAGAGACACACACAGAGGGACGACCCTGTGCACGAGCCAGGAAGGGAGGCCTCAGGAGAAACCAACACTGCTACACCTTGTCCTTGAACTTCCAGCCTCCAGAACTGTGCGAGAACAAATCCGCGCTGCTGAAGCCTCCCAGCATGTAGTGCTTTGCTGTGTTAACCCCTGGAAAATTCCTACAGCCCATGTTCCCCTGGGAGTCTTGTGGGACAGGGGTCTTGATTAAAGAAAAAAAAGGGCCAGGCACGGTGTCTCACGCCTGCAATCCCAGCACTTTGGGAGGCCGAGGCCAGCAGATCACCCGAGGTCGGGAGTTCAAGACCAGCCTGACCAACGTGAAGAAACCCCCTTCTCTACTAAAAAACTACAAAATGAGCCGGGTGTGGTGGTGCATGCCTGTAATCCCAGCTACTCGCGAGGCTGAGGCAGGAGAATCACTTGAACCTGGGAGGCAGAGGTTGCAGTGAGATGAGATCGCACCACTGCACTCCGGACTGGGCAACAAGAGAGAAACTCGGTCTCAAAAACAAAACAAAACAAAAACCAAAAAAACAAACTTGCTAGTGCAGTCAGTAAACACACATAGTGCCAACCAGACTCCAGTCAATCTCTCGAACTCCGGCCTTGACACTCCCCATGTAACCCTGCTCCCCAGAGGCACTGGCCTTCGTCCAGTCCTTTGGATGTGCCTGCTCGTTCCCACCTCAGAGCCTTGGCAGTTTGTCATTTCCCTCCCCTGTGTCGATCTCTCTGGATTTCCCCAGGGCTGGATTCTTCCTGACTCCCCGTCTTGATCTCTCTGGATTTCCCCAGGGCTGGATTCTTCCTGACTCCCCGTCTGGATCTCTCTGGATTTCCCCAGGGCTGGATTCTTCCTGACTCGCCGTCTCGATCTCTCTGGATTTCCCCAGGACTGGATTCTTCCTGATAGGTCATTCTTGATATTCAAAGGTTTGCTGAAATGTTACCTCCTCAGAGAAATTCTCCCCACCGCACCCCCAACCACTATCACGCCAACTTACTTTGCGTGTCAGATGGTGTGTGGGGAGTGACTGCTATTAGCAATGACTCTTGATTGATTTTTGTTCTGGTCGGCTTCTCGTCTGCTGAAATAGAAGCCACACGAGGGCAGGACACTTCTCCTGTCTTCACCGATGTACTCCCAGCGCCGAGCAAGGTAAATATCAATGGCATGAATGAATGAATGAATGAATGAATGAATGAATGAATGGAGAGCTTCTCAGAGTGCTCTGAGTCTCTGTTGTCACAGGTAGGTCTTTGAATTCTACTAAGCTCATTGCAGGGGAAATTCAGTGTTTTCTTGAATCAGGGAGGACTTGGACCACCTCCTTCTCACCCCCCTCTACACACTCACCCCGGCAGGGCAGGAGTGGGCCCGGGTTCCCTCCCTGCGGCCAGGTTGGACTGTACCAGCTCTGGGTGTCCTGAGAATTCCTCCCCACTCTCTTTTGGCCACATAGCAGCAGGAAACCTCTGTTGGGGAAGGAGCAGTGTGGTTTCCGCTCATAGTTCCAGGGTTCAGTGGATAGGGATGGGGGTTAATGGGGACATGTCTAGCCTGAATCTTTCCTGCTCCATCCTACAGGAGGGCCTGAGATCTTCAATGCGATGCAAAGGAACCATGCAGAGAGGGAGAGGAGCAGATGGGGCAGGGGAGAGATGCAGCACCGCAGGATCTTCCAGCCTGTGCAGGAAGCTTATAAACTGAGGTGGTAGTTTTCGGTTTTTTCGTTTTTGTTTTTTTTTTGAGACAGAGTCTCGCTCTGTCACCCAGGCTGGAGTGCAGTGGCCGGATCTCAGCTCACAGCAAGCTCCGTCTCCCGGATTTATGCCATTCTCCTGCCTCAGCCTCCCGAGTAGCTTGGACTACAGGCACCCACCACCTCCCCTGACTAGTTTTTTTTTTTTTTTTGTATTTTTTAGTAGAGACGGGGTTTCACCGTGTTAGCCAGGATGGTCTCGATCTCCTGACCTCAAGTGACCTGCCCGCCTCGGCCTCCCAAACTGCTAGATAATTGTGCCCATCGTGTGTAGTATTTTTAGTTCGACAAAACCACAATTTTCTAGCATAAATTTTCTTTTAATCTTGAACAATTGCTCATAAAGACACACCCTGAGGGCACACTGACCTCCAGATTCATCCAGTGTCTCCACGGCTGTTAATCTTGACATTTTCAACTAAAAACAAGCAAACCTGATTTTTGCTAAATGTTTCCAGCTAAAAGATGTCAATTGCTACAATTTAGTTTCCAGGTGCTCTGTCATTTCGAACAAACTTTAAACTTTAGTATTGCACTACATTCTTAAATGAAACAAAAAAACCGCACAGATCTTTGCTTGTCACAGTCATCTAACATTTTATGAAACTGATGCCTGTCCTTCATTACTGTGAGGTTAAAAGCTTTTGTTCAGCTTGCCTGAGGTTTGAAAAAGAACTGTACTCGCTTTGCTTACCATACTTCCTACTTTTCATAATATATAATATTAGACTATATTTGAACTGCTATGAGAGGTATTTTGTGTTTATCCAAAGGTAACCATCATTTCTTGTAGGAATGGACAAGATGCCTATTACAGAATGCATACGGTCTTTACCATAGTCTAAAATCATAGAAGTAAAAATATACTAATTACAAGTTTTCAGATTTTTTTTCTAGATTACTCAGATTTGATTCATAGCAAATATTCTTTGTTTTTGTTTTTTTAAACAAACTCATTCCCAAGTATATAAATTGTCAATGATGGGAAAATGTAAAGAAATTTCTTTTATGTGAAAAAAAAAAAACCCCATGATAAAAAGGAAAATCAGCACTCTGTTTTAAAAAAGTATGAATTAATTTATTACAGACTTATCTCTCTAATTATCATAATTAGGTTGTCACTTAAGACAATCTTTGTTTTAAAAATTTTGTGTGTTCTTAAAGTGTTATTATTCTGTGCAAGGAAATTGTTTGATGTATTTATAACTTCTCTTGTAAAATTTTTATTCTTAAATTGTTGTATTCCTGTACTCTGAAGACATTTAAAACAAGGTTCGTGCCTGTGTAGGTAGACTCTTCAGAAATTAATTCAAGAATTTGTTGTTGCTTTTGACAAATACTTATGTAAATATTAATACTGTAAAAATTTTGCATACCTTTAAGCGTCAAGTCTATGTGTCCACCATAGCAATGGGCAGTAAATTATGCAATCTCAAGAAAAGTATTTGTTGTTCATCTGAAATTCAAATTTAACTGGGTACAGCCAGGCCCGGTGGCTCATGCCTGTAACCCCAGCACTTTGGGAGACTGAGGAGGCTGGATCGCCTGAGGTCAGGAGTACAAGTCCAGCCTGGCCAAGGTGGTGAAATCCCATCTCTGCTAAAAATACAAAAATTAGCTGAGCATGGTGGCGAGCACCTGTAGTCCCAGCTACTCGGGAGGTTAAAGCAGGAGAATCGCTTGAACCTGGAAGGCGGAGGTTGCAGTGAACTGAGATTGCACCACTGCACTCCACACTGGGAGACAGAGCGAGACTCCATCTCAATCCAAAAAAAAAAGAGAAATAAATTTTACTGGGCAGTCTGTACTTTTATTTGCTAAATCTGGTGACTTTAAGGAGTGGCAAGAACAGTATTAATAATAGTGGCAAATGTTTCTTAAGTGCTTACTCAGTACCAGGACAGCTAATGTTCTGTGACATGCTTATAACATAATTTTTTTTTTTTTTTGAGACGGAGTCTCGCTCTGTC
>NW_012123598.1:677465-679284 GCF_000951035.1 Colobus angolensis palliatus
CACAGATCTTTGCTTGTCACAGTCATCTAACATTTTATGAAACTGATGCCTGTCCTTCATTACTGTGAGGTTAAAAGCTTTTGTTCAGCTTGCCTGAGGTTTGAAAAAGACCTGTACTTGCTTTGCTTACCATACTTCCTACTTTTCATAATATATAATATTAGACTGTATTTGAACTGCTATGAGAGGTATTTTGTGTTTATCCAAAGGTAACCATCATTTCTTGTAGGAATGGACAAGATGCCTCTTACAGAATGCATAAGGTCTTTACCATAGTCTAAAATCATAGAAGTAAAAATATATTGATTACAAGTTTTCAGATTTTTTTCCAGGTTACTCGGATTTGATTCATAACAAATATTCTTTGTTTTTGTTTTTTTTAAACAGGCTCATTCCAAAGTATATAAATTGTCAATGATGGGAAAATGTAAAGAAATTTATTTTTTGTGAAAAAAATACAGTGATAAAAAGAAAATCAGCACTCTGTGTTCAAAAATTATGTATGAGTTAATTTATTACAGATTTATCTCTCAATGGTCATAATTGGGTTGCCACTTAAGACAATCTTTGTTTTAAAAATGTTATGTATTTTAAAAATGTTATTACTCTATGCAAGGAAATTGTTTGATATATTTATACCTTCTCTTGTGGTAAAATTATTCTTAAATTATTGTATTCCTATACTCTGAAGACATTTAAAATAAGTTTTCATACCTGTGTAAGTAGACTCTTCAGAAATTAATTCAAGAATTTGTTGTTTCTTTTGGCAAAATACTTCTGTTAATATTGATAGCATAAAATTTTTGCATACCTTTAGGCATCAAGTCTATGCATCCGTCTTGGCAATGGGCAGTAAACTATGCAATCTCACAAAAAGTATTTGTTGTTTATCTGAAATTTGAATTACCTCGGTCACCTGTGAGGTTTTTTTGAGACAGTTACCTGTGAGTTTCCACTAAACTGCAGTCACCTGTGCGTTCCCACTAAACCGCGGCCACCTGTGAATTCCCACTAAACCGCGGTCACCTGTGAGTTCCCCCTAAACCGCGGTCACCTGTGAGTTCCCCCTAAACCGCGGCCACCTGCGCGTTCCCACTAAACCGCGGTCACCTGCGAGCTCCCACTGAACTTCAGGCCCTGAAGTGAGTCTGGGATGGATTTGCCAAACAAAGACATCACCAACACCACAGAATAAGGTTCTAGACAAGGAACAAAGGAACAAGCAACAGGTGTTCGAGGAAGAGAATAATGGATCTCATTTATTCTAAGGTATATTTTTTAGATTTTAAAACTTTCACCATAATTTAGTAAACAGCATTTTTCTTTTATCATGGTGCCTCAAATAATATGCATCTTAAAAATCCATGGCCTCAATAAAAAAAAAAAAGGGAAAAACAACAAATGAACGAGATATTTAATACAGACATTTGAGTAATACCAATTGATGATTACTGTTAGGGAAAAATGTTCCACAGCATTTTAGATTCAGTTTCAAAATGTTTAAAGTGACACATAATAATTGTATGTATTTATTGGGTACAATGTGATGTATGTATGTGCATATTGTGGAATGATTAAATCAAGCTAATTAACATATCCATCACTTCACCTACTTATCATTTCTTGTGGTGAAAACATTTAAAATCTACTATTCTAGTTTAAAAATATATGATACGTTTTTATTCACTACAGCTACTATGCTGTACGATAGATCACTAAAACTTAGTTCTCCTGTCTAAGTGAAACTTACCTTTTGATTAACCCTTTTTTTTTTTTTTTTAAATCGAGATGGAGTCTTGCTCTGTCGCCCAGGCTGGAG
>NW_012123598.1:680219-683193 GCF_000951035.1 Colobus angolensis palliatus
GGATCACCTGAGGTCAGGAGTTTGAGACTAGCCTGGCCAACATGATGAAACCCTGTCTCTACTAAAAATAAAAATACAAAATGAACCAGGCGTGTGGTGTGTGTCTACTCTGGAGACTGAGGCAGGAGAATTGCTTGAACCCAGGAGGCGGAAGTTGCAGT
Organism: Colobus angolensis palliatus; assembly: GCF_000951035.1. Classification (NCBI taxonomy): domain Eukaryota; kingdom Metazoa; phylum Chordata; class Mammalia; order Primates; family Cercopithecidae; genus Colobus; species Colobus angolensis. The sequence goes on from NW_012123598.1 coordinate 680,381, forward strand.
GAGCCAAGATTGTGCCACTGCACTCCAGCCTGGGCAGTGTCAATTTTTTATGTCTCAATGAAAAAGAGAAAGAAAGAAAGAAGGAAGGAAAGAAGGAAAGAAGAAGGAAAGAAGGAAGGAGAAAGAAAGAAACTCAGGAGGAAGAGGGTGGGAATAGGGCTAGGGATAAAAAACTACACATTAGGTGCAATGTACATGACTTGGGTGACAGGTGCACTAAAATCTCAGAATTCAGCACTATATAATTGATGCATGTAACAAAAAGCCACCTGTACCCCAAACACTACTGAAATAAAAATTAAGAAAACAAAAAACAAACAAACAAAAAAGCCCGGCCATCTCTTAGGCGTTTGCCCCTAGGGGTCCAGTTGGAGGGCTAGTGGTCTCAACCGGTTTGAACTTGACGGGAGATTTCCCAGGTTCCTGAACAACAACAGAAGCAACCATCACCATGGTGACAGTGAGTGTTATCTATCAAACGGCCAGTGAAGGTTAAATCTGAGCAGTCAGTGGTGTGGCCTTCAGCTTTGTGGAAAGAGGAACAAAAAATAACAGCAAACAAATGCCTGAAAGTAAGCTGGGCTGGCAGATATGGTCAAATTAACCCTTCAGTTTCAATTCGTCAATTAAAAATAAAATTTTAGGCTGGGTGCAGTGTCTCACGCCTATAATCCCAGCACTTTTGGAGGCCGAGACAGGCAGATCACCTGAGGTCAGGAGTTCGAGACCAGCCTGACCAACATGGTGAACCCCATCTCTACTAAAAATACAAAACTTAGCCAGGCATGGTGGGGAGCGGCTGTAATCCCAGCTACTTGGGAGGCTGTGGCAGGAGAATCGTTTGAACCTGGGAGGCGGAGGCTGCAGCGAGCCGAGATTGCGCCACTGCACTCTAGCCTGGGACACAAGAGCAAAACTCTGTCTCAAAAATAAATAAATAAATAAATAAACGTAAAAAAGTAAAATAAAATAAAAATTTAAATTGCAAAAAAGCAGCCAGCCCTCCTCGCACCCTGGCTTAAGGCAACAGTCACCATCTGCTATTCTCTCTCTGTTTCTTGGTTGTGGCTGGGCTCAGCTACCTCTGTTCTCACTCAGGCCCTCTCCAGTGACTGCGGTCAGTGATGACGCTCAGGGCTGAGTCCTTTTGAAGGTGTCTGCGCCCATGTGTCATGCCCAGCCTGGGAGGAGGTGGGCACTGGGCACTGGGATGGCCAGAAACCCAGCATCTCTACCTCTGGGTGGTCCTCCCAAACAGCCTTTCCTGCGTGGCCACTTCTGTCCAGCTGGACGTCTTACCCCAGCTGCAAAGGAACATTCCCAGGACGTGGTTTTACCCCCTTTCTGACCCAGTCTTGGAAACCACACAGCATTGCTTACACTGCCGTGGGCTTCCTGTCACAGCTGGAACAAATCGCCACAGACTCGGACATTAAAAACAATACCCCTTCACTATCCTACAGTCCTGGAGGTCAGAAATCCCACCTGGGTCTCACTGGGCTAAAATCAGGGTGTCCACAGAGCTGCATTCCTTCTGCAGGTTGCGGTGTGGGGGGAGAATCGCTTCCTTGCCTTTTCCAGCTTGTGGGGACCGCCCCTCTCACATTCCCTGGCTCAGGGCTCCTGCCTCCCTCTTCAAGGCCAGCGTGGTTGGCCGAGTCCTTCTCACATCCATCCCTCTGGCTTCTTTAAGGCCTTTTAAACAAACTTTTGTGATGACAGTGGTTCCGCATGGATAACCCAGGATCATCTCCCGATTTTAAGGGCTATTGATCAGCAACCTTACTCCCACCTGTATCCTTAATTCCCATTGCCACCTAATGTAACCTGTTCTCTGACCACTCTGTCCCCTGGGAGAATCCTACCCTCCTTCTCCTGGACACCCACCCACATGTGTTTTCTGCAGCTCTCATAACAAAGCACCACAGACCAGACACCTTAGGACAATGGACATTTGCTCTCTGTCCTGGAATCTCAAACTGTGAAACCAAGGCGTTGCGAGTCTATGGCCCCTGCGAGGGCTTGAAGACAGAATCCTTTCTGGCGTCTTCTAGCACCTGGCAGTTCCCAGTGCCCCTTGGCACGTGGCCACATCTCTCCAATCTCTGCCTCCATCTAACATGGTCTTCCTTCTGTGTCTGGGTCCTCTCCTCTTCTTACGAGGATATCAGTCATGTCAGGTTAAAGCCCATCCAACTAACTTGATGTTAACATGGCTGCCTCCCGTAAAGACCTTATTTTCAACGGAGGTCACATTCACAGGTACCAGGGGACAGGATGCCAACCTGTCTTTGGGGGATCCACTGCAACCCATAACACTACCCATTGACTCTCTCTCTTCTATGTCCACCGTCTCCCTATGAACCTCTCGATTATTCCACTTCCTCCATCCACCCTCTCCCCATGAACCTCTCATTTATTCCACTTATCTCCAGTCCCTCCATCACCACCCATTGCCTTTTCATAGCCAGTTACAACGGCCCCATCTTGGGGTCCTTTTCCCATTTCATACCTCCAATCCTTCTGCCAAAGTCCCTGTGCACCAAAGGCTGGGTGGGGAATTAGGACACTGCTGGGCAAGTCTGGTCACCACACATGTCCTGTGTCTCACCTGGGTTCTCTCCCTTTTCTTTCTTTCTCTTTCTTTTTCTTTCTTTCTTTCTTTCTTTCTTTCTTTCTTTCTTTCTTTCTTTCTTTCTTTCTTTCTTTCTTTCTTTCTTTTTCTTTCTTTCTTTCTTTCTTTCTTTCTTTCTTTCTTTCTTTCTTTCTTTCTTTCTTTCTTTCTTTCTTTCTTTCTTTCTTTCTTTCTTTCT
>NW_012123598.1:683663-690617 GCF_000951035.1 Colobus angolensis palliatus
TTTTTTCTCTCCTTATTTATGTACTGATTTATTTATTTTTAATTATTTTATTTTATTTTATTTTATTTTGAGACGAAGTCTTGCTCTGTCGCCCAGGCTGGAGTGCAGCAGCGTAATCTTGGCTCACTGAAACCTCCGCCTCCTGGGTTCACGCCATTCTCCTGCCTCAGTCGCCTGAGTAGCTGGGACTACAGGTGCCCTCCACCACGCCCGGCTAATTTTTTGTATTTTTAGTAGTGACGGGGTTTCACTATGTTGGCCAGGATGGTCTCGATCTCCTGACTTCGAGTGGTCCGCCCACCTCGGCCTCCCAAAGTGCTGGGGTTACAGGTGTGAGCCACCACACCCAGCCTGTTTTTATGTTTTGTTTGTATACGTGGTGACAGAACAGTTCTCTATTCAGATATGATGATAGTCACATGAATGAGATAAACTGTCATAGAATGATGGATACATCGAGGAAAAAATCAGAAAAACAAGCATGTGCAGGTCTATTACATGCGTATATTGCATGATGCTGAGGTTTGGGGTATGACTGAACCCGTCACTCAGGCACTGAGCATAGTACCTAATAGATGGTTTTTCCATCCTTACCCCCTCCCTACTCCCTCTAGTAGTCCACAGTGTCTATTTTTCTAATCTTTATGTCCATGCGTACCCAATGTTTAGTTCCCACTTATAAGTGAGAACATGTGGTGTTTGATTTTCTGTTCCTCTGTTAATTTGCTTGGGATAATGGCCTCCAGCACCATCTATGTGGCTGAGAAGGCCATGATTTCATTCTTTTTCATGGCTGCATAGTATTCCATGCTGCACAGGTACCATATTTTCTTGATCCAGTCCACCACTGATGGGCCCCTAGGGTGACTCCATGTCTTTGCTATTGTGAGTATTTCTGTGATGGACATACACATGCATGTGTCTGCGTGGTAGAACAATTTGTATTCCTTTGGATATATGCCCAGTAATGGGATTGCTGGGTGGAATGGTAGTTCTGTTTTAAGTTCTTTTGCAAAGAACTCCTTGCCATGGAATTCCTTGCACCTCCTTTGCCTGTTCCTGCCTCAGGGCCTTTGCACTCCCATCTGCCCTCATCCTCCTACCCCGGAGAGTCCTGAGAATGTGACTCTCTCCCTCACTCAACTTTCTGCTCAGGCATCACCACTTCCTTAGCATGCATCTAAAGCAGTCCTTCCTGCATCTGAAACAGTCCTGCCGTGTTAATATCTTTGGATTCCCTGCTGTATTTTTCTTCATAGGCCTAATGGACTTTCTGATGGTACAATATGTGAAATATGTGAGTTCATTTTCTGTCTCCTTTGCTGCAAGGCAGCCCTTGCAAGGCCTGTCTTATTCTTTGCTGTCTCCCCAATGTCTAGCTTGATATTTGCCTCCTAGAAGAGAATCAACATCTTTTAAAAATAAATGATCAAACTTTTGGAACGAATGGATCCACCTCCCACACAAACAGACAGAGCACAGGAAGGCAGGCTCGGCCCCATTTACCAGACATTTATTTTCTACCCACAGACAAGGGCTTGACCTGCAGAAAGTCTCAGTCAATGTTTATCAAATAACTTGAATTCTGAGGATAGATAATGCTGTTATTACCAGAAGATGCAGGAGATCTGTGATTTCCAACTGACTCTGCAGAGACCCTCACATAAATTTTTTTTTTAATGTATGTGTGATCATTTAACAAAAATTATTTTTAATAGGTAAATAATTATTGTACATATTATGGAGTACAATGTGATGTTTTAATTTATGTGTGCATTGTGGAATGATGAACCCAAGCTAATTAACACAGCCATCACCTCACACAATGTATTGTGTGTTTTCAAGTTGCTAAGAGAATACATTTTATTTTTTATTTATTTTATTTTATATGTATTATTTATTACTTATTTTTTTTTGAGGCAGGATCTCACTCTGTCACCCAGGCTGGAGTGTAGTGGTGCGATCTTGGCTCACTGCAACCTCCGCTTCCCAGTTCAAGCAATTCTCCTGCCTCAGCCTCCCTAGTAGCTGGGATTACAGGTGCCCACTACCGCCCCCGGCACCTGGTAAAAATACAAAATAATTTACCAGGGCACCTGGTAAGAATACAAAATAATTTTTGTATTTTTAGTAGAGACCGGGTTTCACCATGTTGACCAGGCTGGTCTCGAACTCCTGACCTCAGGTGATCCACCTGCCTCAGCCTCCCAAAGTGCTGGGATTGCAGGCATGAACCACCATGCCCAGTCCAGAGAATACATTTTAAATATTCTCTCCACAGGCACATTTCTCTTCTTCTGCAAACCCCTATTCAAAGGCATGCAAAGGCTGTGCATGAATGATAGATGGGGGGTTGCAGACTTGAGCCCCTTGGGTCTCTCTCCCTCCCTCCTTCCCCTCCCCTCCCATGCCCACCACCATCTCTCAGGGAGAGATGAACTCTCACATAATCAACCTATGTGACCTGCTCCCTCTCTTGACCATTTATCTGCCTATAGCAACAGAGGGAGGCTCAGACTATCACCATGGAAACTGCAGTTGGAGGGCGGAAAGGTGGGAGGAGCTGAGGAAGGGGCTGGGAGGGCCCCGAAAACTGGAATTTTCCAGTCTTTGGAGTCGGTTCTTAACCATTACCTATCACACAGTAGACCTGTATGAAGCGTTTATTGAAAGCATAAAGGACTGAGCCTCAAGGAGTGGGAGTCCCCAACTCACTTTTCTCTCCGATGAGTGATTAAGCCCCTTGGCTGGGCAGATCCCAGCACAGTGACCAGTGACAGCTGCCTTCATCTCCTCTTCTCTTATTTTCGTGTTAATGAAGTTCAAAATCATTAACATGTATCGAGCACGGATCCCAAGCTAAGGGCTTGCTATGGTCTGAATGTGCCCCCAAAATTCAGGTGTCAAAGCCTTAACCCCAAATGCGATGGTGTTTAGCAGTGGAGGCTTTGGAGGCGATTAGATCATGAGGGTGGGGTCCTCAGAAACTAAATTAGTAGACTGGGCACGGTGGCTCATGCCTGTAAACCCAGCACTTAGGGAGGCCAAGGTGGGAGGATTGCTTGAGGCCAGGAGTTTGAGACTAGCCTGAGCAACATAGCAAGACTCCATCTCGATTAAAACTTTAAAAATTAGCCAGGAGTGGTGGTGTCTGCCTGTAGTCCCAGCTACTCAGGAGGCCGAGGCGTAAGGATCACTTGAGCCCAGGAGGCTGAGACTGCAGTGAGCTATGATCATGCCACTGCACTCCAGCCTGGGTGACAGAGGAAGACCCTGTCTCAAAAATAAAAAATAAAAAAATAGGTCAGGTGCAGTGACTCACGCCTCAGAGAGATGGAAACATAAATAAAATGCACTGTTTTATTTATTCACAAAAATAAATGAGAAACGAGTGGGTTCTGAGCTAAACGTTTTAAGTGCGCACTCGGTCTGATACAAGATTCCAGAATATTCCATCCTCTGAGGTTCTCTCTACTGATTTTCAGCCACCTCCACTTCCTCATCCTGGGTGCAGTTTCCATGGTAACAGATGGAGTTTGCCTGGGTTGCTAAGAAACAAGAGCCCCGAGGACCAAGATGGGGCCGCTGTCGTTAACCCAGCCTGGGGTGGGAGGGGATGAAAGGACCAGGGGAGGCCTCTCCAGCCTGCAGTCCCTCGCCCCTACTTCGTTTATGTTCAAATACAAAGGAGCTTTGCAGAATGGAAGTGGGGTGGAGGAAGCGGCCCCACTGGCCCTGTGGACGTCTCCGGGACCCACTACTCTACTGCAGCCTCCTGTGGTCTAAACATTACTCGTTTCCTCGTTCACTCATTGAGTCAGTCAACAGACACCAGTTGTGCATCAGATGCTGTTCTAAGCACGCAGGATAAAAGGGAAGTGAAAACGGGCACCATCTCTACTCCTCCAGGACTTAGGCAATTAGGAGAGTCTTTCATTCATTCCAAACATTCATTCACTCCTCTAACACGTATTTAGCAAGCCCACTCTGTCCTAGGCGTCCTGCGACACACGAGATTCTGGTGAGCCCATGCCCTCCCACAGGCTTCATTCGAGTGACAGAAACAGGAAACAAATGTCAGAGGGTGAGAAAAGTTAAGTCCCAAATTAACGTGGAGGATTGGGGTAGGGAGCTATTTTCACACAAGTGGTGAGACAGGGGCTCGTAGACTTGAAATGTGAGAACCAGCTGTGGCACCACCCGAGGTGGTGTTTGCTGAGCCAGGCACAGTGATGGCCGTTCCCAACTGTGACCACTATGCCTCAAACCGTGAGAACAAGATCAGATGTTCTTAACATTAGCAGACAGCTTGTTAAAGAATGTTCCAGAGACACTATCTGCCAAAAAGACTGTGAACCTTTGACGCCTTTTAATATATTGGAAATGGGTGTCTCAACATCACTGGCTATGCTGAGCTGCTTCCAAGAAAACCATTAAGTCCTTTTGATTGATGGTTCAGTTCATAGCTCTTGGGCTTAGTTGGGCATTTTACTCATGAATCAGGAGAGCACTTGGCAGGGCGGGTGCTATGCTCACATGGTGACTCTTGTCTTCAGAGTGCACCGGCTTCAGTTAGAGTGTTCCTCCTCTCTGTGCTTTCCTTCTTGTTCTCACCAAAGTTTTGAGCGTCTCCCACCATCTGGATCAATCTTAAGTCATTCTAGTTCTCTTCATCCATAGTCTATTCTAGATCCAATAGCTGCCATCCTCCCCTGGAGAAGGACATTGGCCAGAAATTAGGCTCCTGTGTCGGTCGGGAACCTTGAGGACACTATGCCAAGTGACGTAAACCAGACAAACCAAAAATCAAATATCATATGATTCTGCTGAAACGAGATACCTGGAGTTGCTGAATTCATAGAGAGAAAGTAGAAAGGTGGTTGCCAAGACCTGGGGGAGGGGGAATGGGGAGTGAGTGTTTAACAGGGACAGAGTTTCCATTTGGGAAGATGAAAAAGTTCTGGAGATGGATGGAGGTGATGGTTGCACAGTGATGTGACTGTACCTAATGCCACTGAATTGTACACTGAAAAATGGTCAAAATTGTGGATATTATGTATATTTTATTACAATAAGAAAAGAAAAGAATCAGATGGCATATTTCAAAATCAGCTGGAAGAGAGTTTATTTTCAAAAGGGACTATTTATAAAGGTGTGGGTGGAGTATGAGGGAACTCCCAGGGGTGTAGCAGCAGAGGAGCCCCCACCCCAGGCCCAAAGGGTGGCGGGAAGGTGGTAGCTCCTGGAGAGAGACAGAATGTGGGACGGCCACCTGGAAACCAGGAGGAGAAGAGACACAGCTGCTAAGGCGAAGGGAGGGACCTCCACGTGAGCAGGCATTTCCTTCTCATGCTCTTCTCTCCTTCTGATCTCCTGATGGGCCCCAGCTCCATTGGCTGAACCCAGCTGGAGGCCAGTCGCCCACAGATGGGGTCTCTATGGATTAGCGTGCTGGGCTCAGAAGAGGGTGGAGAAGGGCAAAGAATGAATGGGTCTAGAGAAACAAAAAAAGACATACGCCACCACTCCCTTCTCCAATATGACAGCCTTCCATTCATTCCACAGGAAAAAATCCAAATGCTACTTAGAAAAGGAAACTTCCCTCATGGCCACCACTTCCCACACCTTGAAAATCACCTTCTGTCTCCCCATTGTCCTGAAGAAGAAGTGCAGGCTCACTACAAGACCAACACTGATGGAGTCTTTTTTTAAAAAAGGCACCCTCTTTGAGTTTTGAATTGCAGTTGACTGTCACAGCTAGCGACTGTCCAGGGACAGTGTCATAGGTGGTAAAGGAATTTACCAAGACAGCCGTAGGTAAAGAAAGACAGATGTATTAGAGAAAGAATGAAATGGGCAGCACAGCAGAGAAGGAAGGGTCTATCTGCAAAGAGGCAGGGGCTGCAGGGAAGTTTTACAGGGTTGTGCTGCTGGGACTACCTGCAGAAAATGAGGTCATGCTTGAGGGGGCTACTTGAGGAGAGAGGTCATTGTGCCCATGGCTTGCTTGTGATTAGCCATCTCTCAGAACAATTGCTCGTTGTTCTTCCCCACCTTGGGCCCTCCCCCACCTAGGGCCCCTTCCTTACTAATCAGAACTCCATGTTGACCTTTGAACACCACCGGTTTAAAACGTGTAGGTCACTTATATGCAGATTTTCTTTGCCTCTGCCACCCCTGAGACAGCAAAATCAACACCTCCCCTTCTTGCTTCTCCGAAACCTACTTAACAAAAGATAAGAATGAAGAGGTTTAAGATGGTCCACTTCCACACAATGAATAGTAAACGTATTTTCTCTTCCTTATGATTTTAATAATATTTTTTCTCTAGCTTACTTTATTGTAAGAATACAGTGCATAACACGTATAACATATGAAATATGTATTAATCGACTATGTTATCAGTAACGTGTCCAGTTAACCATAGGCTACTAGTAATTAAAGTTGGGGGGAACCAAAGTGATACACAGATTTTTGACTGCATGGGGATGGGTGCCCCAACTCTGGCATTGTTCAAAGGTCAATTATACAGTGACTGGTAAATAAATCAGCTGATAGTTTGTCACTTAGTTACCAATAAATCTGATTTTACTTAAAAATTGACACAAAACCTGTAATAAGAACTGAGGGCCAAGTGCAATGGCTCACTCCTATAATCCCAGTAGTTTGGGAGGCCAAGAAGGGAGGATCACTTGAGCCCAGGAGCTTGAGACCAGCCTGGGCAACATAGCAAGACTGCTTCTCTACAAAACATTTTGACAAAATTAGCTGGGTGTGGTGGTGCATGCTGGTAGTGCCAGCTACGTGAGAGGTTGAGGTAGGAGGATCACTTGAGCCTGGAAGTTCAAGGCTGCAGTGAGAAACCCTGTCTTAAAAGGAAAGAAAGAAAGAAAGAAAGAAAGAAAGAAAGAAAGAAAGAAAGAAAGAAAGAAAGAAAGAAAGAAAGAAAGAAAG
>NW_012123598.1:690667-692628 GCF_000951035.1 Colobus angolensis palliatus
AAGGAAGGAAGGAAGGAAGGAAGGAAGGAAGGAAGGAAGGAAGGAAGGAAGGAAGGAAGGAAGAGGGAGGGAGGGAGAAAGAAAGAAAGAAGGAAAAAAAGAGAGAGGAAGGAAGGAAGGAAGGAAAGAAATAGCTAAGGTATGAAGATGGGATGAGACCAAGGCACCAAAACAAAACAAAACAAAACAAAAAACAAATCAAAACAGAGAGTTCCGTTTTGGAAAATGGCAGCCTACAGCAATTGGACCAACAGCCCTTTAAAAAAATTAGGGGTTTTAAAACCCTTTTTAAAAATTATAAAGAGTTTTTAAACAACCCTTTAAAATTTTGGACAAAATACAAATAAAATAATTTTAAAACAATAAAGAGATGACAAAGAAGTTCCGAGAAAATCCTTGGGGCCAGAGGAGGAAGTACAATTCCGGAGGGCCTAAAAGGCTTCTGTCACGGGGGACATGGTGATACCAGATTATTAGGTCTCGACTATAGTGACCGGTCAGGGTAGAGGATCAGAGGTGACATGGAGCCACTAACGTGCCAGTCCTTGAGGAGAACTTCTCTCATTGCCTGGGGACCCCAAAAGGCCAGACCTTCAGCATAACTGAGAACCAGAAATAAACCCACGACACCTAGGCACACACACCCCTCTTATAATCCCAGAACCTGGCAGGAAAATTAACGTTGCCCTTAGGGGAACGGGAAAAAAAGAAATGGAAAAACTTCAAAAGGTTGTACAGATAGGGCCATAGATCACTCCTTTCTCAGATTTGAAACTTGGATATGTGGGCTTTGGGGAGACCAAGAAAACCCATGCCCTGAATTTTGTCTAAAGTGGCCCCATCTCAGTGCCCACAGGTCCATGGCAGAAGTCAATGCAGATTCCACCATGAAAAAGCAACTTCATCCTGTACCAAAAAGAATCTCCACAAATGGTTTTTTAATTATTTAAGTAATCATTTTGAAGCGGAGGTCTCACTATGTTGGCCAGGCTGTAGTGCAATGGCTGTTCATAGATGCGATCATAGCTCACAGCAACCTAGAACTCCTGGGCTCAAGCCCTCCTCCAACCTCAGCCTATGTGGGAGTATGTGGGACTGCAGGTGTAAACCATTGTGCAGGCTACGGATGATTTTTTTAAAGGCAATGATCAGCACATGACGAAGTGAACCGCCATGTTGCGAGGACGCCACACAGCAGAAAACGACTGCAAAAATGTGGAACCTCAGTCCTACAGCCTTAAATGCCTGAATTCTGCCAACAACGTGGTGAACTTGGAGGAGGACTCTGAGCTCCTGAAAGGAACTGCCCAGCTGAGGTCTTGACTCCAGCCTCACGAGACCCACAGAGTCTCAGTTAATATGTGTGGTTTCCACCACTCCGTTCAGATGATTTGTTGCAGAGCGATAGGTAACTCATACGTCAAGGGGCTGGTTGAATAAATAATTCCTTCTTGTTTTTTTGAAACAGGCTCTCACCGTGTTACCTGCACTGGAGCGTGATCACACAGTCTCAGCTCACTGCAACCTGTCTCCTGGGTTCAAGCCATCCTCCCACCTCAGCCTCCCAAGTAGCTGGGACTGCAGGTGCATGCCACTATGCCTGGTTGGTTTTTTTTTTTTTTTCTTTTTTTTGTAAAGACAGGGTTTCACCATGTTGCCCAGGCTGGTCTCAAACTCTGGAGCTCTAGCAATCGGCCTGCCTCGGCCTCCTAAAGACCTGGGATTGTAAGCGTGAGCCATTATGCCCAGCAAGTGCTTTTTTTGTAATCGTTACTGGTCCACAGTTAGAGTTACCGTTATATAAGCCAACTAGTAAGCAATTAGTCAAAAACTGCACTTGACTCACGTTTCGGCGGCACAAAGCCTGTTTTTATTTTTTTATTTTATTTTATTTATTTTTTATTTTTTATTTTTTTTGAGATGGAGTCTCGCTCTGTCACCCAGGCTGGAGTGCTATGGCC
>NW_012123598.1:693544-702206 GCF_000951035.1 Colobus angolensis palliatus
ATATATATATATATCTGTTCATATCCTTTAGGCACTTCTGAACGGGGTTGTTTGTTAGATGCAAATCAAAACCACAATGACATACCATCTCACTCCAGTCAGAATGACTATTATTAAACAAAGTCAAAAAACAACAGACGCTGGTGAGACTGGAGAGAAAAAGGAGCACTTACACACTGCTGATGGGAATGTACATTAGTTCAGCCATTGTGGAAAACAGTTTGGAGATTTCTCAAAGAAATTAAAATGGAAGTACCATTTGGGCCAGCAATCCCATTACGGGGTATACACCCAAAGGAATATAAATCATTCCATCATAAAGACACATACACGTGTATGTTCACCACAGTACTATTAACAATAGCAAAGACATGGAATCAACTTAGATGCCCATCAATGGTGGATTGGAGAAAGAAAATGTGTTAGGTATATATACACATGGAATACTACACAGCCATGAAAAAGAGATTGTGTCCTTTGTAGTAGCATGGATAGAACTGGAGGTCATTATCCTTATCGAACTAACGCAGGAACAGAAAACCAAACACCACGTGTTCTCACTTATACGTGAGGGCTAAACAGTGAGTAACTATGGACACAGAGAAGGGAACAAGACATCAGGGCCTGTTTGAGGTTGGAAGATGGGAGGAGGGAGTGGGTTAAACAGCTACCTGTCAGGTATGACGCTCATTACCTGGGTGATGAAACTATCTGTGCACCAAACCCCCACGACACACAATTTACTTCTATAACAAACCAGCACATGTACCCCTGAACCTAAAATAAAAGTTTAAAAAAAAAAAAAAGAAATGAGAATCTCTTTCCCAAGGTCTGCAGGCAAGTGTCAATCTAGAGGGGACCCGTGGACAAACCTGGCTCTTAGGAGATTTGGCACCGGGCTGACTGCTGTGCGTGCATCACCTCTATGAGAGAGGCTCACCCAGGAAGGAAGAGCGGCCACGCTATTGTGGACAAAGACCCGCATTTCTACTCGGCGACTTATCACAGAGGAAGCATACAGCGTGAGCTCAGAGCCTGGAAAATTCCAGTCTCCAAGCTCTCTCCTTGCTCCCTCACAGCCCCCTCCCCTTTCCCAGTCTTGCAGTTTCCATGGCAACAACCTAAACCCTCTGTGATGAAAAACCAGGTAAATGTTGCTGAGTGGAAATGGAAGCGCTACTGATGTCAGACCTACAGGGAAGCGAAGATGAAGACGATTAACACTGCAGAGACCTCACCACTGGTTCATGTACATCGTTGTTTTAAACTTTTTCATTATGGTAAAATATATGTAACGTAAAATGAACCATTTTAAAGTGTAGAGTTCTGTGGGGTTAAATACATTTACGTGGGTGAGTGAATCCATCCCCAGAACGCCTTCATTTTCCCAGCTGAAACTCTGTATCCATCAAATACAAACTCTCCATCCCCTGTCCCCCAAGCCCCTGGCCACCACCATGCCACCTTCTTTCTATCTCTGTGAAGCTGCCTCCTCTAGGGACCTCATATAACTGGGATCATATAGTCTTTGCGTTTTTGTGACTGCCTTATTTAAGGTAGCATGATGTCCTCGAGGACCTCATATAACTGGGATCATATAGTCTTTGTATTTTTGTGACTGCCTTATTTAAGGTAGCATGATGTCCTCGAGGACCTCATATAACTGGGATCATATAGTCTTTGCATTTTTGTGACTGCCTTATTTAAGGTAGCATGATGTCCTCGAGGTTGCCCCACGCCGTAGCATGGGTCAGAATTTCCTTCCTTTTTACAGCTGAACTACAGGTTGAGTATCCCTCATTTAAAATGCTCAGGGCCAGGAGTGTTTTGGATTTCAGATTTTTTCAGGTTTCAGATCATTTACATTTATTTATTTATTTTGAGATGGAGTCGGCCTTGCTCTGTCGCCCAGGCTAGAATGCAGTGGTGTGATCTCAGCTTACTGCAACCTCCACCTCCCTGGTTCAAGTGATTCTCCTGCCTCAGCCTCCTGAGTAGCTGGGATTACAGGCATGCGCCACCACACCCAGCTAATTTTTGTATTTTTAGTAGAGACAGGGTTTCGCTATGTTGGCCAGGCTGTTCTCAAACCCCTGACCTCAAGTGATCCACCCACCTCGGCCTCCCAAATTGCTGGGATTACAGGCGTAAGCCACTGCCCCTGACCAGATTATTTACATTTATTCTTACTGGTGGAACATCCCTAATCTGAAAATCCAAAATCCAAAATGCTTCAAGGAGCATTTCCTTTGAGCATGAGCTTTGAGCTGCATGTCTGCACTCAAAAGTTTTCAGACTTTGGAGCATTAAGGATTTTAGATTCTCTGATGAGGGATGCTCAGCCTGTACATTCTGCTGTGCACAGATCACATTTTGTTTCTCTTCATCCGTGGATGGACATTTGGGTTGCTCCCACCTTTTGGCTCTTGTAAATGATGCTATTGTGGACATGGATGTACACACATCAGTCTGAGGCCTTGCTGCCAACTGTTTGGGGTCTGTATGCAGAGGCAGGGCTGCTGGGTCATATGGCAATTCTCCACTTAATTTTTTAGGAACTGCAAACTGTTTTGCACAGTAGCTGCATCATTTTACATTCCCACCTGGTATACAGTAGGTGCTAACTACAGCCTTGGCGATCGGAATTCTAACAGCTCTTCTCAACGGTTCTATGAAGCAAGAACAACAGGTGTTCAGGACTCTAAGCTTCCATACCGATTCTCCGGACGTCCCTTTCCCGTAAGGCTGCTGTTCCAAGCCCCTCCGGAAAAACATTCTGTAGCTATTACTGATTATGGGCCATGAGAAGGAGTGGGAGTTTTATTCTGAGAAAATAATCATAATGGATTGCAGAGTTAGGCACAGGAGGCGGATGCTTCGATTTTCCTTTGAAAAGGATCAGGGACTTTCGAAGAGCAATTGTGGACTTTCAAGGACAGATGTTCTCTGGTCACAGGGTTGTTTGCGCAGCAGGGCCTTCAAGACGAGATGGATGAGACAATAGAGGGCCGGTGGGTGGCTCACACCTGTACCCCAGCTCTTTGTGAGGCCAAGGCAAGAGGATCACTTTTGAGTCCAGGAGTTAGAGACTGCTCTGGGTGACATGGTGAGACCATGTGTCCGCCAATAAAATGCAAAAGAGTTAACCGGGTGTGGCAGCATGTGTCCGCGGTCCCGGCTACGCAGGAGGCCGAGGTGGGAGGCTCGCTTGAGCCTGGGCGGCAGAGGCTGCAGTGAGCTGTGATTGCTTCACTGTACTCCAGCCTGAGCAACAGAGCAAGACTCTGTCTCAAAAAAAATAAATAAAAAATAAAAGACAACTAAGGGTCCAGGGCGGGAGAGGTGTCTGGGCACCATGCCCAGCTCTGTGTGTGTGAGCTTGTTATTCCTCCCTTTCTGGAACTGCCTTTTTCTCTGCCCATGAACTGGTTATGTTTGGCTTTCTCTCCCTCTAAAACGCCTCTGCCCATCCAAACACTTGAAAATACGATCCTGGTCTCAAGGAAGAGAGCCAGCCTCCATTCATCAGCTCTCTGCTTTCCGCGACGTCAGCCTGGCTCGGCCCTGCCCCGCAGCCCACACTTCCCATCCATCTCGTCCTGAAGGCCCTGCTGCACAAACAACCCTGTGACCAGAGAATGTCTGCCCTTGAAAGCCCGCAATTGCTTTTCAAAAGGCCCTGATCCTTTTCAAAGGAAAATCAGAGCATCCGTCTCCCGTGCCTAACTCTGCAGTAATGATTATTTTCTCAGAATAAAACTCCCACTCCTTCTCATGGCCCATAATCAGTAGTAGTTACAGAATGTTTTTCCGGAGGGGCGGGAACAGCAGCCTTGCTGGAAGGGGACATCCGGAGAATTGGTATGGAAGCTTAGAGTCCTGAATACCCGTTGTTCTTGCTTTATACAACTGTTGAGAGAAGCTGATAGAATTCACGTCGACAAGGTTACAGTAAGCACCTACTGTATACCAGGCCTGTGGTCTGTGCTTGAAATGAGACACTCTTTTTTTTTTTTTTTTTTTGAGACGGAGTCTCGCTCTGTTGCCCAGGCTGGAGTGCAGTGGCTGGATCTCAGCTCACTGCAAGCTCCACCTCCCGGGTTTACGCCATTCTCCTGCCTCAGCCTCCCGAGTAGCTGGGACTACAGGCACCAGCCACCTCGCCCGGCTAGCTTTTTGTATTTTTTAGTAGAGACGGGGTTTCACCGTGTTAGCCAGGATGGTCTCGAACTCCTGACCTCGTGATCCGCCCGTCTCAGCCTCCCAAAGTGCTGGGATTACAGGCTTGAGCCACCGCGCCCGGCCGAAATGAGACACTCTTATAGGCTATAAAATGTATTTTAGGCCGGGCACGGTGGCTCACACCTGTAATCCCAGCACTTTGGGAGGCCGAGGCGGGTGAATCACCTGAGGTCAGGAGTTTGAGAGCAGCCTGGCCAACCTGGTGAATCCCTTGGTCCTGCCTTGACGAGAGGTCCCTGGACTCCCCTGCGCTTTGGCTGGACTTCTCACACTTGGAATTCCCTTCCTGTTGGGTTCCCATTGCCAGCAGGACAAACACCCAAATCCTGAATTCCTGCCTAGGAGATGGTGGGGCTCAGGACATGGTACCCTGAAATATGGCATGTTGGCATTTGAGAAAACAGCACAAGCAGAAAAACCTCTCTCGGCTTTCCTCGTCCTTCTCTCTGAAGCAATCGTAACACTATCATTCCAGCATGCCCTCCCTGTACCTGGAGGAGAGGAGCGTTCTTGTCTCTGAAGACATGAATCTGAACAAACAGGCCTTGAAAAGCTCCCTCCACTCTTGTAGCATGAGAGCACACTGCCTTTGTCGACTACTACTTCTCCACAGCCATCCACTTCTTCATCAAACCTAGCATCAAATATACACGTTTCCCTGTTTCTTTGGGTCTTTATTTCCTTATGGAAGGCTCTTGTGTCACATAAAACTTAAATTAAATAAATCCCTATGCCTTTTTTGCTGTTGTTGTTAATCTGTCTTGTGTTACAGGGACCTCAGTCACGAACCTAGCAATTGGTGAGGAAAAAAAGGCCAGGCACGGTGGTCCATTCCTGTAATCCCAGCACTTTGGGAGGCCGAGGCAGGCAGATCGCTGGAGCTCAGGAGTTACAGACCAGCCTAGGCAATATGGTGAAACCCCATCTCTAGGAAAAATACAAAAATTAACTGGGTGTAGTGGTGTGTTTCTGTAGTCCCAGCTACTTGGGAGACTGAGGTGGGAAGATCACTTGAGCCCAGGAGGTCGAGGCTTCGGTGACGGTACCACTGCATTCCAACATGTGCCACAGGATAAGACCCTGTCTCAAAACAAACAAACAAACCACTACCAAAAAGAAACTTTCTCTTCCCTACAGAGGTAAGCTTATGACTGATAAGGCCAGGAGATCTGGCTTGGAGTGGCATCTGCATTATCTCATCTATTATGCAATGCTGCATATTGCAAATAATAATAATAACTATTAATGTGTATATATTATACACACAAAGACACACATATGTATACGTGCACATAGCTTCAGTTTACAAAATTCGCACTTTAGATTCTTCTAAATGATTTACAGTGACCTAGGGATGTGTTTGGGGAATCCTGCTTTACGGGAATGTGCTGAGCACAGACGGGCGCTATTCTGCGAGAGTGTCATGGACGAGGCCGTCGACTCCAAGTAACACAAGCCCCTGCTGTTTGTGAGAAGCACCGTGCAGGAAGGAAGGAGAGGGCTGAGACGCCAGGGGCTGGAAGCCCCACTCCCCACCGCTCCGACACATCCAAATGAGCGGCTTTCTTCTCTGTCCTCGCGTTGACAACGTCCCCCTTCACACGCGCCCCCAGTTCCAGGAACTGCCGTGCTCTCTGCAGGGCGGAGAGGGCCTTGAACTCACAAATCAACAAACTCTGAAAGTGTCAACTGAAAACGTACGCTTGAAAAGAGGCCAAATATCCGTTTGGAAACAGGGGCGGTCACAGTATTCCCCTTTTTCGTGAGACTGCACGCGTGCGTGGCAGTAAGGATCTAGAAAGGAGGATGAGGGCGGTTCCGGGGAGGGAAGCACAGAGGATGCGTGTGTTCATGAGACTTTGACATGCTTTGGGGATACAGGACATGACGTTGTGTTCGTGGCACAGGGCCCAGGGCTGATTTCCTCGTGGGCTGATGTTTAGGACACCAGGCCTGGCAATAGCTTAGAGGTTCAGATCAGGAGTGGACTCAGTGGCTTATCCCTGGACTCTTGAGGAGAAAACATGCAAAAACCAGAATCCCCTGATGTTATCTATTGGGCTGGCAAAACTAATATTTTCTGGGGTTTAGCAATGTGAGGCTTTGGGGCAGGTCCTGTTCTGAGGACACCTGCTCCACTCTGTTGAGTTTGGCGGTAAGGAAGGTGGAACTTGGTCTCCAGCAAGCATTTGGCCCTTGAATCAGGAGAATGTTTCATGGGAGAGTGGGCACAGGTACCATGTTGACCTTTGTCTCAGTGATAGCATTATTATTATTATTATTATTATTATTATTATTGAGATGGAGTTTTGCTCTTGTTGCCCAGGCTGGAGTGCAATAGTGTGTTCTTGGTTCACCACAACCTGCGCCTCCCGGATTCAAGCGATTCTCCTGCCTCAGCCTCCTGAGTAGCTGGGATTACAGGCATGTGTCACCACACTCAGCTAATTTTGTATCTTTAGTAGAGATGGGATTTTTCCATGTTGGTCAGGCTGGTCTCAAACTCCTGACCTCAGGTGATCCGCCCACCTTGGTCTCCCAAAGTACTAGGCTTACAGGTGTGAGCCACTGCGCCCGGCCTGATAACTTTTTTTTCTTTTAACTCCTTCAGCAGAAATCCCAGTGAGAAGAACCTCTCCCATCCTGTCCTCTTCACATCTGCTTCCGTCCCCATCGTCAATATTCCTGCCATCTAAGACCCTCTCTATGTCAAGCTTCTCTGCCCCCAGGGCTGTCTCCATTTCTGGCCAGCATCTTCTCTCCCTTCTCTGATTGACTTCTTTGACTAACTAATAAAGAACCTTCCTGCTTTGAAGCTTGCCATCCTCCATGCGTTCCATGCTCAGAACTCACCGTGATTTTTGTAAAAGGCAGATTTGGTCATGACATTTTTCTTTCCCTACTTAAAACTCTTCCACTGCCCTCAGGATAAAATCTGGGATCCCTACAGTGGCCTAAGAGGTCCTTCAGGGGCTGAGCCCTGCCCAGTTTTGACCCCATTGCTCTCTGCTGTCCTCTTGACCCAGCGGGCTCCAGTAGCACCCAGCACATCACCTCTACTCTCTCCTGACCTGACCTCCTCCAATACCATTTTTTTTTTGAGATGGAGCCTTGCTCTGTTGCCCAGGCTGGAGTGCAGTGCCACAGTCTCAGCTCACTGCAACCTCTGCCTCCCGGGTTCAAGTGATTCTCCTGCCTCAACCTCCCCAGTAGCTGGGATTACAGGTGAGTGCCACTATGCCTGGGGAATTTTTGTACTTTTAGTAGAGAAGCGGTTCCACCATGTTGGCCAGGCTGGTCTCGAGCTCCTGACCTCAGGTGATTTACCCACCTCAGCCTCCCAAAGTGCTGGGATTACAGCCATGAGCTACGGTGCCCGGGTCCAATGCCACTTTTACCAAAACCATCTCTAAGCGAATTTACATCTCCAGCCTTGATGTTTGATCGAACTCCTGCCTCCTTGACATCTCTCCGTGGATGTCAAATTGGCATCTTCAGCCAATGCGTTCACATCAAGATTGTCAGTCCACCTCAAAGACTCCTCACCCCCAAGTCTCCCCAGTCTCTATAAAAGGCACCACCCTCCACCCAAGAGCCCAGACTCAAAACATAGACGTCATACTGGGTTCTTCTCATGCTCATGACATAATGAGATTCAATCCACTTCTGTTCACCTTCATCCAGGTACCAACACCTCTCCCTAGGTAACTATGACATCTTGATGATGAGGGTCACTCCTGTCCCCCTGATAAGTCTATCCTCCAAAAAAATCAAGCTCCAGACCTTCTACAAATGAGTCAGATAATGTCATTCTCCCACCCACCTTCCATGCCAACTGAGCCTAGATCGGCGGCTCTAGAACACACGGATGGAAGGGAAAGCTACCTGCAGTTGGCCCACAAGGTCGGTGACAACCTGGCTCCTGTCTGCTGCTTTCATTACCCACCACCCCCTGGCCATGCCGTCCTCACCATCCCTGAAAACCTTTCCTGCCCCAAGACCTTCACTCTTGCCTTTTCTCTAATTGGAATTTCCTTTCCCCACAGTCCCCATGGCTGCTTCTTTCCCAATCTTCACGTTTCAGCTCAAAGGTCATATCCTCAAAGGCAGACCTGGGGATTTGGGAGAGGCTTACAGAGGTACAGTCGCCAAGAAAGATGAGGGGCTCCGGGACGGGAGATGTTGGTCCAAAGACACAAAATTTCAGTCATGAAGGAGGAATATGTTCCAGGGATTGTACCAGATGGTGACGATGGTTAATTTTGTTTAAGATAAATAACACTGAACACAATGGTTTTGAAAACCAAAATGAAGGCAGAAAGCAGCCCTCCATAATGGATGAACCAATAACCAAAATTTAAATAAAACCCAGTGTGTGCTGAGCTGTACTGAAGCCTGAGGCCAAAAAAAAAAAAAAAAA
>NW_012123598.1:703391-705994 GCF_000951035.1 Colobus angolensis palliatus
TTTTTTTTTTTACATGAATGCTGCTGCTTTTCAAATACTGCATGAAAATATTGCTTATCTTGATGACCGAGTGTTTTGTGCTGTTGTTTATTGAGCTTGCTGTGTGGCCATTATTCCTTTGTTCATTTATTCTCACGCCGACCCTGGGAGCGAGGTCTTCTTCTTTGTTTTTAACAAATGAGGAAGCTGTGGCTCAGAGGATTAGGTGGCCGTGGTGTGATGGATTCTGTCCAGGCTAGTCTGATTCCACGGTGAGACAGAATGAGAGGAGGCCACCCCTTCCCTCTCTGTGCCTCAGAGGCCTCAGGAACATGGGAAGGTGATCACACCTGCCCTCAAGATATGCCATGCCACGGGCATTCAGTAGAAAGCTAAGTGCAGAACAAGCATAATACATATTAATTACTTCATTATCATAGTCTCGATGAGGTGGGAGGGTGACTTGAGCCCAGGAGTTCGAGGCTGCGGTGAGCTGTGATCACAGCCCTGCACTCCAGCCTGGGTGACAGAGAGAGACACTGCCTCTAATAAATAAATACATAAAATAAAAATAAGTGATGATTGTAATGATAATGTTGATGGTGTATCTATTGGCAACCCCTGGCCCCATCCCAAATTTGAAACTGCTGATTCTAAAAATACAAAACTCCTTCATCTCGTTAACAGTTCCACCATCCAAAACACGTCCACCGCTGCCTCTCTCCCTGGCTAGTGCCCTAATTGCAGCCTCCTCTCATGTCCACCCCTGCCCTAGTGGTCACACAGCCCAGAGTGTCCCCGGACAAAGTATTTGTTCTCTTTGAAGTTTATCTCTCCGTGACTGTTTGTTTGACCTCCTCCACTCTCTCCCATTAGCTAAGCCGGCATCCAGGTCCTAGGAATCTCAGTGCTCTACAGAAAGCCCGGCATGGAGTCAACGCTCAGTTAATGTTGATGATGCTCATAATTCATAATTTTAACAGCTAAATTATAAATCCAAAGTCCTTACCACCTACAAGGACCTTCTTGATCCAACATCCCTTCCTTCTCACCTTGACTCTCCCTAACAGGTCTTCAGCCATCTTGGTCTCCTCATCTTTCCCACAATGCACTCTGTGTGTTTCTACCCCAGGGCCTTGGCACCTGCTGTGCCCGCTCCCCAGTGTTCTTTCCCCAAGACTGCTTCCTCCTCTTACTCATCTCTCTTCACTTATCACAGCCTGGGAGAAGACAGCCCTGGCTGCTCCATCATCTTCGTCCCAGTTGCTTTCTCTCCTACTATCTCTGATTCTTCATTATGGACATGCATTATATTTCATGAGCTGTCTTCTTCCCTAGAGTGGACATGCCTCAAGGGTTTTCATTGTGGGTTCTTGCAAATCACTGTATCCCAGGGTTTCTCAGCCAGGGCACTCCTGACTTGTGGGGCCAGAGCATTCCTCCCCGTGTGTCGGGGTGGGGAGGGGTTGGCTCTTCTGTACATGATGGGATGTTTGGCAGCATCCCTGGCCTCTACCCACTCAATGCCAATAGAGTCCACCCCTTCCAGCTGTGCCAACTGAAAGTATTTCCAAATGCCTCTTTGTAAGCAAAATGGCACCCGTTAGAAACCTCTGCAAGATCTCCATTTTCTAGAAGCGTGTCTGCTATTATTGTTGGGATTTTACAATATTATTTTTACAATATTATTATTGTAAATTTTACAATATTATTATTGTAAAATCAATAGTTAATGCGTGGACAAATGAAGAAACAGATGATGAAAGCAGATAATGGTTGATTATGATGCTTGCAGGCGACTTGGAATGCTGAGCAGGGTACAGCCAATTTACGCATTCTACAAATGTCCAAGGGTGCAGTTTAATGACAGGAAAGAACACGCCTCAGGCCCCATGCTGTTTAATTTTGTTGTCCATCGCTCCAGCCTGTTTTCCCTAAAGACCTCTCACCGGGAGGCTCCAAGGACAAAGGCCGGCTCTGCCTGTTGCCATGGAAACTGCAGCTTGTGTGGGAGCTGGGAAGGGGCTGCTGAGAGAGGCTCGGGGCTGGGTGATGTCCAGGCTCCAGAGGTGAGCGTGCGTGGGTTTGAAAATGTCCCGGCACACAAGGGACACAATATGAGCTCAGGAAAAGAACAAAACATGTTTCCCATCCCTACCCTCACTCTCTGTGCCGTGAGGAATGTTTCTTCCTTGCAAGGCAAAACCAGAACTGATCAGTGTTCGATTCTAGGGAGAATGGCACGCGCCTAGCTCTCCTTGCCAGGTAGATTTTGGTGGATAAAGCTCAAAACACATATTGCAAAGCTGTCAGGAAACAATTTCAGTTCTTCATACAATGAGGAAAATAGTGCTATGGATTGCGTTTGTGCACCCCCCAAAATCATACATTGAAGCCCAAAGCCTCAGTGTGATGGTGCTTGGAAGCAGGGCCTTTGGGAGGTGATTAGATTTTTCTCCTCCTCCTCCTCCTCCTCTTCCTCCGCCTTCTTTTTTTTTTTTTTTTTTATTTTTTTTTATTTTCAGAGTCTTGCTCTGTTGCCCAGGCTGGAGTGCAGTGGCATGATCTCAGCTCACTGGAACCTCCACCTCCCGGGTTCAAGTGATTCTCCTGCCTCAACCTCC
>NW_012123598.1:706847-710176 GCF_000951035.1 Colobus angolensis palliatus
CAGGATTCTGGGCATGTGCATTTTCAAACCAGAAAGTTTTCTAGATGGGACCAAATTGCTCTCCCAAGTTGTCGTTTATTTGTTTTAAAAGGGAGGTTTCACGCGGGGCACGGTGGCTCACACCTGTCACCCCCAGCACTTTGGGAAGCTGAGGCGGGTGGATCACGAGGTCAAGAGAGCGAGACCATCCTGGCCAACATGGTGAAACCCCGTCTCTACTAAAAATACAAAAATTAGCCAGGCGAGGTGGCGAGCTCCTGTAGTCCCAGCTACTCAGGTGGCTGAGAAGGGAGAATCGCTTGAACCTGGGAGGCAGAGGTTGCAATAAGCTGAGATCGCCCCACTGCACTCCAGCCTGGTGACAGAGCGAGACTGTCTCTAAATAAATAAATAAATAAATAAATAAATAAATATAATAAATAAAGGAGGTTTCAGGAAGGCAGGGGCGTCCACTATGTTTGCTCTTCTTCATGTTACCATCATCAAACATCACTAGACTGAAGAAAAAAATGAGTAAATGGAATATTTTTGCTCAGCGTTGGGATATAAGTCTATATATAAGTCTTCATCCTGGTTTATCTTGCTGTTAAGATGGGCAGTGAGAGTTTATGTAGCAGGTTGGCCCTTGGCCTGTGTCTCACTGTGTCTACACTGTTTATGCAAATAGCATGGTTTATGCTAAATAGTCACCTTCCTACTGGGCGTCTGGAATTCTGGTACATGCCAGGCAGCAGGTGCCTGTGTGACCAGCCCCCAGTAAGTGCCCCGGGCATCGAGTCTCTAACGAGTTCCACAGCAGATGACATTTCACAGGTGTCGTTGTAACTCTTTGCTGGAGGAATTGGTGCCTCCTGGGTGACTCCCAGGAAGAGGGCTCTCGGTGCCTTTCCCCCTTGCTGACTTTGCTTTTCATTCTTTTGCTGTGACTCCTTCTAGTGAGTCATGAAACTTGGAGGCGCCCCTGGCGACCCCGACCCATGGCATTCAGGATGCTGAAGAAACACATGTTTATACAAAAGTGCTTTCTTCCGTTGACTGCCAGCCACGACATCCCTTCTTTTAATGAGTCGCCTCATAAACATGGCTGTAATGACCACAAGACAGGGACCAGGGATCCTGCGAATTCCAGAGGCAGAACCGCTGGGTCAAAGAGTGAACATATTTTAAACCCTGAACTCATTCCCCCAAATGCTAAACAGACAGGGTATGTCACACACGTGCCTGCCCCAGCCCCTGCCAACCGCATTTTCATCTTCACCCATCAGATACAGTGGAAACTGTGGTTCAATTCGGTTTGGGCATCCTGTTTTCTTTACTTTTTTCTTTCTTTTCTTTTCTTTTTTTTTGAGATAGAGTCTCACTCAGTTGCCCAGGCTGGAGTGCAGTGGTACAATCTCGGCTCACTGCAGTCTCAAACTCCAAGCCCAGTCCTCCCACCTCAGCCTCCTAAGTAGCTGGGACCACAGGTGAGCACCATCATGCCCGGCTAAGTTTTGTACTTTTTGTAGCGATGGGGGCTTCACTATATTGCCCAGGCTGGTCTCCAACTCCTCTGCTCAAGCAATCTGCCTGCCTCAGCCTCCCACCCAAAGTGCTGGGATTACAGGTATGAGCCACCACACCTGGTCTGGCATCTGGTTTTTGGATTACAAGTGAGGTGAGACCTCTGTGGATGCTGCCCAAGCACTGGAATCTTTTTGCTTTAGGAACACCCTCTCAGAAACTTTCCATACCGCTGCCCCATCTTGCAGTCCCACCTGCCAGGCACAGGGTTCCAGGTTCTCCACACCCTCACCAACGCTTGCTATTTTCTGGGTTTGTCTGTTGTAGTTTGTTTTGACAGTAGCCATGCCAAGGGGTCCGAGGTGGTACCTCATTGTCTCTATGTGGTAAGATGCACGTACTTTTTCTTTTTCTCTTTTTTTTTTTTTTTTTTTGTTGAGACGGAGTCTCGCTCTGTCGCCCAGGCTGGAGTGCAGTGGCCGGATCTCAGCTCACTGCAAGCTCCGCCTCCCGGGTTCACGCCATTCTCCTGCCTCAGCCTCCTGAGTAGCTGGGACT
Source organism: Colobus angolensis palliatus (assembly GCF_000951035.1). Lineage (NCBI taxonomy): Eukaryota > Metazoa > Chordata > Mammalia > Primates > Cercopithecidae > Colobus > Colobus angolensis. The sequence continues at coordinate 708,909 of NW_012123598.1, forward strand.
ACAGGCGCCCGCCACCGCGCCCGGCTAGTTTTTTGTATTTTTTAGTAGAGACGGGGTTTCACTGTGTTAGCCAGGATGGTCTCGATCTCCTGACCTCGTGATCCGCCTGTCTCGGCCTCCCAAAGTGCTGGGATTACAGGCTTGAGCCACCGCGCCCAGCCGCATGTATTTTTCTTTCCTGCTTGGTTGGATGCAGAATTATTGGATCCAAGAGAATAAAAAGTGTTAAGGCTTTTAATTTAAAATACCAGTTTTTACTTCCTATTCAGTCTGGAAGTCATCATATTTTTATTTTGCTATTTATTTTCTCGGCCTTATAAATATGCATATATGCACACATAAAATGTACGTGCTGTTGGAATTATACTGTAGTTTAGGAGTGTGAAAACCGTGGCCGTCAGCGTGCTGAGAATGCTTTTTTACATTTTAAAAATGGAATGTCTTACCTGTCTGTGAAGATAAGAACACGTTCGCCCTCTCGCACCAAGCTGAGAAAAGGCAACGGCGAGTGCCCTTTGTGACCACAGAGAAACTCTGTCCGGCAGGGTCCTGGCTCCAGTTGTTCACAGAGGAATCTGGGCCAGACTTAAACTGAAAGAAGGGTTCCCATGAGAGGGAAGTTTCTCCCGGAGTCTCACGGCTTTTTGGATGAGGCTGTACGAATGTCAACATGCAGCCAAGTGCCAGATAAGTCAGCCGACTTGGAAATTTCCCTGATTAATGGCCCGAATGCCAGGGTGAAGCCCAAAGTCTCTCTCAATCTCTCTCTCGCGCCTTCTCCCTCAGGGAGGGGATGGCTTTCTCGGAAAGAGTAAAACGTGGCCAGGATTCTGGGCATGTTCATTTTCAATATGTTCATAAACATATTTAATGCTAGGTGTCTGTTTCCTAGATTATGTCCCTGGCTCCGGTTGCAAACGAGTTTCTCTCTCCTTTCCCGCGGTTAAAAACCTTGGCTCTAATTTCTATTGGTTTCAGTTCCTGTACTAAGTGACTTTATGAGGGCCTTGCAAATCCATTTCCAAAATTCTATAGAGTGTTGAATTAAAGTAAAAATGAATGAGGATTAAAATAAATGAAATATGTAACATATGTATAATAAGTGAGATATAACATGTAAGAATAACCTTTATGATTTCATAACCTTGCTTTCTGTGCGTGTACCCACAGAAACACACTGAAAAAGAAGCCCCGTTTTCTCTCCTTCCCCCTCCTTTCCTTCCTTCCTTCCTTTTCTTTTTTGACTTTCTTTTTTCCTTCCTTCCTTC
>NW_012123598.1:710226-716151 GCF_000951035.1 Colobus angolensis palliatus
TTCCTTCCTTCCTTCCTTCCTTCCTTCCTTCCTTCCTTCCTTCCTCCCTCCCTCCCTTCCTTCCTTCCTTCCACAACTAGTGACAACTTTTTGCAAACACAGCTTCAAGGCAAGCCTCCAAGCATCCCTGTTTTGACTCAATTGCTACTCTAACTCCCTCCCACGTAGAAATTTTAGAGCGCCAACAGCTTGTGAATCTTGAGAAGAATTTGAGTATTTACATAAAATGCAAAGGGAACTTTCTGAGGTGTTTTAGGCAAGGGAGGGCCACGGTTCAGATTTTCCTGTAAGAAATTCCAGTCTGTGTTGTGTGGACAAGTGATGAAAGTCAAGCACAGTGGGTGCAGGTGGCAAGAAGTGGGTCCTGGGGGGAAGAGCACGCAGGGCGGGCCCAAGGAGAACCACACTCCTGAGTCTCAGCTGACTCAGGCGCCACCTGGAGAAGCACCTGGTAGCCCCGGGGGCTGGATGTCCGAGGTGTGACAGGGAGAGTCAGGGATTCCCCAGTTTCTGGGGAAGTCCTGAGGTTACAGGTATGAGCCTCCATGCCCAGCTGGGAGGAATATTTAAATGTACACTGGGTGTTGGTTTTCTGGAAGTTCCTCCTATGAAAGAATACATATATATATATATATATGTTTTTTTTTTTTTTTTTGAGACAGAGTCTCACACTGTCGCCCAGGCTAGAGTGCACGATGGCACGATCTTGGCTCATTGCAACCTCCACCTCCTGGGTTCAGGCAATTCTCCTGCCTCAGCTTCCCGAGTAGCTGGCATTACAGGTGCCTGCCACCACGACTGGCTAATTTTTTGTATTTTTGGTAGAGACGGGGTTTGACTATGTTCGTCAGGCTGGTCTTGACCTCCTGACTTCGTGATCCACCCACCTCGGCCTCCCAAAGTGCTGGGATTACAGGCGTGAGCCACTGTACCCGGCCAAGAATTTTTTTATTAAGTCACGGTGTCCCTCTGGGAAGAGAGAATAAGGTTGTCAGGATTTCACTGTTCTACAGAAAGGTGGTACAACAGCCTTATACACTAACCTGACCACGTCATATGAAATCCTCAGAGAGGAACGAAAAAGATAAAAAGATTGGATGTAGAATTATTGGATCCAAGAGAATAAAAGGTGTTAAGGCTTTTAATTTAAAAGACCAGTTTTTACTTCATACTCAGTCTGGAAGTAATTATATTTTTATTTTGCTGTTTATTTTCTCGGCCTTGTAAATATGCATATAAGCATACATAAAATATACTATGTGCTAATGGAATCATACTGTAGTTCAGGAGTGTGAAAACCATGGCAGTTAGAGTTAGAGTGCTAAGAATGCTTTTTACATTTTAAAAGATTATTTATTTATATTTATTGTTCCGAGACAGAGTCTCTCTCTGTCACCCAGGTTAGAGTGCAGTGGAGTGATCCTGGCTCACTGCAAACTCCGCCTCCCGGGTTCAAGCGATTCTCCTGCCTCAGCCTCCTGAGTAGCTGGGATTACAGGCGCCTGCCACCATGCCCAGCTAATTTTTGTATTTTTGTAGTTTCAGTAAAGACAGGTTTTCACCATGTTGGCCAGGCAAGTTAAAAGGTTTTTTAGAGAATGGAGAGGACAAAGAAGAGGATGAAGAGGGAGGAGAAGGAGGAAGGGGAGGAAGAGGAAGAAGAGGAAGAGGAAGGGGGGAGGAATAAGAAGAGAAGGAGGAGGAAGAGCAAAGGAGGAGAGAGAGGAGGAAGAGGAAGATCAGGAGGAGGAAGGGGGGCAGAAGGGGAGGAAGATTAGGAGGAGGTGAAGGAAAATGAGGAGGAGGGGAGGAAGAGGAGGAGGAGGAGGAGGGGAGAAGAAAAGGGGGAAAGGGAGAAAGATTAGGATGTGGAGAAGGAAAATGAGGAGGAAGGGAGGGGGAGGAAGAGAGAGAGGAGGAAGAGGAGGAGGAGGGGGAGGAAGAAGGGGAGGAGGAGGAAGGGCAGGGAAAGGAGGAAAAGCAGGGAGGAGGAGGCGGAGGAGGAGGATGCCCTTTGCCCCTTGCTGACTCAGCCCTCCCCTCCTGTGAGCCCTTGCTGCCAGGGCCCACTGGATGCCCTCACACACACACAGGCACGTCCCCCCAAACTCCCACCTCCAGGCTCTTGGCCTTGCTGGTCCTTCTCCTGGAATGCTCGTCCCTCCGCTCCCTTCCCTCACTTTTCATCGTGGTCTCGAGGCCCTCCCGGACGCCCGGCTGAAACAGCCTGCCCCGGGTCACTCTGTCTCTGGGCCTGATTGCTGTTTCTTGGCCACGCTCATCGTGCTGCGACTTGACGTGTTCTGTGCTCACCATGTGTACTCCCCAGTAGCATGGAAACCCCAAGGAGGCAGGGATCTGTGCCCAGGGCTGGTTCCTGTGGCACCCACCCTTGCCCTGCGGAGCCCTCACTCCACACTGGTCGAGTGATTCAATGCGTGTTTCTGGTGGACCAGTGTCTGGGATGTGAAAGCCTCAGGCTGAGAACACCTCAGCATGGCGCCCCTGTTTTCAGGACCAGCGTCAGGTACGCAGCGGCGCTCAATGGATGTGTGGAATGAACCAAGGGGTGCTGAAAAGCTGAGACTGACATCACCTGCACTTGCACGAGGCTTTTGCTTCTGCAGGGACCGCCCCTCAGGATTCACAAGAAAGAGCTAACAGGGTCAGACTGACCCAGCGATGGGGGATGGGGGAGTCGGAGCTGCAGTGTGAGCCCCCTGCCCCGCCGGGTCCACGCCTCCCCGGCTGGTCTGGGTCTTTGGAAGCGGGGCGGTTTGAAATGCTTTCCCTCAAGCACTGTCCTCTGGTCTGCAGGCCCCAGGCAGGCCCCGGCCAAGGCTGTTGCCATGGAAACCGGAGCCCACGAGGAGGGGAGGGGCCGAGGAACCAGAGGGAAGGCCCAGGAGGCTGCCAATGTCCAGGTCTGGAGTTGGAACTGTGTTGAGATCCAAATGCCCGCCTAGTGCAACGCAGGCGCTTCCTGCAAGTCTTCCAAGAAAACGAACGGCTCTGCACCCCCTCCCCACCTCTATCTGAGCCGAGAGAACTTTCTCCTTGTGGCTGTGTCCGTGGGAGCCACGCACAGTCAGTCCACCTGCTCGGATGAGTTATCTTCGTTGAATCCAAAATGACTGCAGCTGAAGGCACAAAGAGAAAGAAGAGCAGGAAAAAATTAAAACTGGAGTCACCACGTACCCCCAAGAGTTGAAACCAGAGTCTCAGAGAGACAGCTCTGCCCCCACCCGCAGCAGTCATATTCACAGTTGCTAAAACGTGGAAACAGCCCCCGGGTCCACGAACAAACAATGGGCAAATGGAAAGTGGGCTATTATTCAGCCTTAAAAAGGAAAGAAGTTCTGACACGTGCTGCAACGCGGATGAAGCTTGAGGACATTATGCTAAGTGAAATAAGCCAGTCACACAAGGGAAAATCCACCTGGGTGCGGTAGTTCACGCTTCTTATCCCAGCACGTTGGGAGGCTGAGACGGGCAGATCACCTGAGGTCAGGAGTTTGAGACCAGCCTGGCCAACTTGGGAAACCCCATCTCTACTAAAAATACAAAAATTAGCCAGGCGTGGTGGCGCACGCCTGTAATTCCAGCTACTCGGGAGACTGAGGCGGGAGAATCGCTTGCACCTGAGAAGTGGAGGTTGCAGTGAGCCAAGATTGCACCACTGTACTCCAGCCTGGGTGACAGAGTGAGTCTCTGCCACAAAAAAAAAAAAAAAAAAAGGCAAATCCTGTAGGATTTCACTTCTGTGAGGTACCTGGAGTAGGCAAATAACACAGAGATAGAAAGCAGAACAGGGTTACCAGAGGCTGGGGAAGGGGGACGGGGGAGTTAGTGTTTAACAGGGACAGAGCCTCTATTTTTACAAATGAAACAAGCTCTGGGGATGGATGGTGGTGATGGTTGCACAGCATTACAAATGTATTTAATACCACTGAATTGTACACTAGTAAATGGTTAAAATGGCAAAGTTTATATTATGTGTGTGTGTGTATATATATATATTTTTTTTCTTCTTTTTTTTTTTTTTGAGACAAGGTCTTGCTGTGTTGCCCAAGCTGGAGTGTGTGGCGTGATCATAGCTCACTGCAGCCTCAAACTCCTGGGCTTAATCGATCCGCCCACCTCAGCCTTCTGAGTAGCTGGGACTACAGGCACGTGCCACATTGCCTGGCTAATTAAAAAAATTTTTTTTTTGTTTAGAGATACGGTCTCGCTATGTTGCCCAGGCTGGTCTTGAACTCCTGGTCCCAAATGATCCTCCTGCCTCTCCTTCCCAAAATGCTGGGATTACAGGTATGAGTCACTGCACCCGGCCTGCTTATGTGTGTTTTACCACAATTTTAAAAAATTGGGAAAAAAGGAGAGGACAGAAATAATTTCAGAGATTTGAGTGGTCCACAAAGCACATCAATCAGGTCTCTGAGAGCGTCTGGGCGGGACTGTTCTGTCGACTGATCCTTCTGCAAATTGATCCCAGTCTCTCCTCGCTCTTCGTATTCCACTCCGTTTATTCACCCATTCTTGGGATGTAACCTCTCCTCCTGCTTTCCTGGCCATTACAAGCAACGCTAGGTCTCCCCAGAGCCCAGAGCAGTGCCCAGTCCACCGTTCCTGCCCAGTCAGTATCGCCAAATGAACGAAAGTCACAGTGAACATTTTTGAAGTTGCCTCCTTTCCCTATGTGTGAGAGTTTCTCTAGGGCACAAATCTCAAACTGGAATTTCTGGGCGATAGGGGAACACACAGGGTCAGCGTTCTTAGATACCGGCAGATTGCTCTCCACAATGGTCGTGTACTTACTTATATACTTCCGTGGTTTTCACCCAGTGAAAGGGACGTTGTGTGAAAGCAGGCACACTCTGTTTTCTGTTAGCTCCACTGCGTCCTCTCTCCCTGATAGAATATCTGGCACATAGTAAGTGTTCAATGGTTTTTCTGTTTGTGTGTGTGTGTGTGTGTGTGTGTGTGTGTTTAATTGAGATGGGGTCTCACTCTGTCGCCCAGCCTGGAGTGCGGTGGTGCCCCCATGGCTCACTGGAGCCTCAACCTCCCAGGCTCAGGTGATCCTCAACCTCCAACTGCAGCCTCAACCTTCCCAGGCTCAGGTGATCCTCCCACCACAGCCTCCCCGAGTACCTGGGATGACAGGTGCCACCACGCCCGGCTAATTTTTTTTTTTTTTCTGTAGAGACAGGGTTTCGCTATGTTGCCCAGGCTGGTCTCAAACTCCTGGGTTCAAGAGATTTGCTCACCTCACCCTCCTAAAGTACTGGGATTACGGGCATGAGCCACCATGCCCAGCATCAATGGTTTTTAGAAGCTAAATAAATAAATGGATGCATACATGTATGACAGTTGCTCAGACTTGGATAATGATGCGTTTTTGTTTTTTAATCCAGCTTTTGCTTATGTAATATACATCTAAACATTCGATAACCTTCAAAACACAGCTTATTTGTCTAATTAGGAGCTGATGTCTTTGGACTGTAAAATTCTGCCTCAGTGTTGACCTTCACACAACCCAGACGCACATTCTGTGGACTTTTCAGCTGACTGTGCTCTGGCAAGGCTGCCATGACCATGTATGTGTATGTGTGGGGTGTGCTTTTGTGTATGTCTGTGGGGAGGTGGATTCCCAGAAGTGGATTTGCTGGGTCAAAGGGCATGCAGATATTAAACTTTGATGTCTACTGCCAAAAGAGCTTGCCAGAAAGATCACAGCAACTCGCTCTCCCCAGCAGCCTGAGAAGACGTCCACTCTCGCTCCACAGCCAACTCTGCTTGTCTGTTTTCCTTATTGTCCATCTGACAGTAGAAGAATAGAAAGAATGACTTCCCAGTTTGGTTTGCATGTTCATTTTTTTGCAGTACAAGAAAGGTCAAAACATAATTTTCCTTATTTGGCAC
>NW_012123598.1:717241-721439 GCF_000951035.1 Colobus angolensis palliatus
TATGTTGTCAGCTTGTGTGCACAATACCTCTCTGTGCTAGGATTCTTCAGAGAACCAGAATCAACAGTGTGTGTGTGTGTGTGTGTGTGTGTGTGAGAGAGAGAGAGAGAGAGAGACAGAGAGGGGATAGAAAGACAGAGTCACAGAGATACGGATGAAGGTAGGGAGGGACAGGGACAGAGACACAGGGAGATGGAGAAGTATGGAGAGAAGGAGAGACATACATGGGAGAGAGAGAAGAGAAGAGAGGGGAGGGGAGAGGCGAGGAGAGGAGAAGAGAGAGGAGAAGAGGAGAGAGGAGGAGAGGAGAGGGGAAGGAAGGAGAGGAGGGTAGAAGAGAGGAGAAAGGAGAGGAGGAGAGGAGAGGACAGGAGGAGAGGAAAGAACAGGAGAGGAGAGGGGAAGGGAGGGAAGAGAGGAGGGGAGGGAAGAGAGGAGGGGAGGGGAGAGGAGGGAAAGGGAGGGAAGGAATCTATTTTAGGGAATTAGCTCCTGCAGTTGCCGGGCCTGGCAAACCTGATGGGCAGGGAAGCAGGCTGGGAACTGAGGGAAGAGTGGATGTTGACGCCTGGGTCTGAAATCTGCAGGGCAGACCAGCAAGCTGGAACTTCAGGCAGGGTTTTTATGTTAAAGTCTTGAGACAGAATTCTTCTTGGGAAAACCAATCCATCTCCAACTGATTGCCTAAGGCCCATCAAGGCGAGGGAGGCTAATCTTTACTTGAAGTCAACTGACTGTAAATGTTAATTACATCGACACAGTACCTACAGCATCCAGACCGGTGCCTGATCAAAGCACATGGCATCACGGCCTGGCCAAGTGATATCTAAAATTAACCATCATGTCCTCGGCTTCCTAACATGCTTCTTGGCTTATTTCTTATACGAATTTGAAATAAAAAGAAGTCAGTGCCAGTTGGACATTGATTTCTTCTTGCCTTCACTTTCTTGTACGCTTTTCATAGCAGACAGCATTGATTCAAATGAATGGCATTGTGAACACAGCAAACCCCACAGTGGCCTTCACTCTGACCTAAAGCTTCCCTCCAAGTCCTTTCCATGTGAGAATTCTGGAGCTGCAAATTCCGGTAGGTCTTGATTAAGAATTAAGTTTTTAATCTAAAGAGCAATGGAATATGTGGAGGTATTTTTTTTCTTTTTTTTTTTTTGAAACAGAGTCTTACTCTGTTGCCCGGGCTGGAATGCAGTGGTGCGATCTCGGCTCACTGCAACTTCTGCCTCCCGGGTTCAAGTGATTCTCCTGCCTCAGCCTCCTGAGTAGCTGGGATTATAGGCGCCCGCCACCACGCCCAGCTAATTTTTGTATTTTTAGTAGAAACAGGGTTTCACCATGTTGGCCAGGCTGGTCTCGAACTCCTGATCTCAGGTGATCCGCCTGCCTCTGTCTCCCAAAGTACTTGGATTACAGGCATGAGCCACCGCGCCAGGCCGATTGAGGTTTTTTAAGAAAGAGGGATGAATGGTCAGATATTGCTTTAAGAATTTTCTGCCTGGGGCTGCGAGCAGTGGTTCATGCTTGTAATCTCGGCAGTTTGGGAAGCTGAGGCAGGAAGACTCCTTGAGCCCAGGAGTTAGAGACCAGCCTGGCCAACACAGTGAGACCGGATGACCTGTCATTAGCTTCATTTATTTATTTATGACAAGGCCTCCCTCTGTTGCTCAGGCTGCAGTGCAGTGGCGCGATCTCAGCTCACTGCAACCTCCAACCTCCTGGGCTCAAGCGATCCTCCCACCTCAGCCTCCTGCGTATCTGGGACCACAGGGGCGCACCACCATGTCTGGCTAATTTTGATATTTTTTGTAGAGACAAGGTCTTACTGTGTTGCCCAAGCTGGTCTCCAACTCCTGGGCTCAAGCAATCCTCCTGCCTCAGCCTCCCAAAGCGTTGGGATTACAGGCATGAGCCACTGCACTGGCCAGCCTCCCATTAGCTTTACAAAAGCAGGTGAGTTTTGGGCAAAGCCTGTTATCCTTTTACACTATAGCCCAAATGTCTTCCAAAGTCAGCTTGGCCCAAACGCCCAGGAATAATTAAGGGAAAGGCAAGATGGGAGGGGGATTAGCTCAGATCTCTTTCACTGTCAGAATTTTCTCACTGATACAGTTTTTGCAAAGGCAGTTGCATCTTTGTCCAGGATGCCCAATATCCAGCCAACTCCCCATCCACCCGAGAAAGGAACCATGGATACTCTCGGAAGAAGGGATGCTGTGAACATGGTACATGAATAAAGGCACCAGAATTTGAATTGTGAACTCCACAGAACCCATTTATTTGCTCATTCATTCACAATCTGACAAATGATTGTGAAGATCCTACTAGATCCCAAGCATTCTGCTAGGCGGTGAGGATACAGAAGAAAACAAAAGTAGATACTGATTTACCATGTCTCTCCCCCGCTAGACGACAAGCCGTGTGGGGTGACAGGTTCTTTTGTGTCCCTCATCCTCAGCCTCCCCCAGGCCACTCACCCTGAGCCTGTCTTCAACAAGCATCTTGTTAGGTCAGTTCTCAGCCAGAGGAAACCCCAGGTGTTCCTCTCAGTAATTTTCCATCCACTGACCCCCACCCTGCTCCTTGGCTACAGATTCTCTCTTGCCCATGCTGCATTCAGAGCCGAGCACCCTGTTTCTCTCCCCCACTGCAAAACCCCCTTGTGGCAGTCTGTCTGTGCCCATCACTATGGTCCTAAATCATGTTCCTTCCCATGCTTTAACAAGTCTCATCGAATGCTTTGTTCTTTAACAGAAAGCAGGGATTTTGTTTGACTTCCTTCCTTCCTTCCTTCCTTCTTTCCCTCCCTCCCTGTCTCCTTCCTTCCTTCCTTCCTTTCTTCCTTCCTTCCTTCCTCCCTTCCTCCCTCTCTCTCTCTCTCTCTCTCTCTCTCTCTCTCTCTCTCTCTCTCTCTCTCTCGCTCTACCCCCCACCCCTCTGGCTTTGTGATGCATCCCCTGTGCCCAGCATGGCCCTGGCATGCAGCAGCTCTTCCATAAGTCCATCCAGAATGAATGAAAAAAAATCTTTTTTGAAGGAACAAATGTCTCTGTCAGACCACAGCGTGCCTCTTGTTTGTTTATTTGTTATTTTCTTGTAGCACCAGCTCCCAGGACAGTCAGTTCATAGTTGTTGAATATATGAATAAATGAACAAGTAGAAAAAAAGCTAATGCCAATGTCACTGGTGCTTAAAAGAGATATATGATCTCTGACAGGGTCGGGGAGGCCCTCATGGTCGATTTCGTGATCTTTTGCAAAGCTCTCAAGGATCCATGTTCAGGGACACATGAGTCCTGCACAGGCCACTGCTGTGGGGCCAGGGTTTGAGCCATCTCCGCTGCGTCCCATCCCGCCAGTGCCTTGGTGTTGTTTTCCTTCAAGAGCGATCACCTGTTCGGCGGCAACCTAGGCCTGCTCAGACCGTCACCATGGACACAGCAGCTGGAGGCTGGAAGGGGAGGGCTGAAGAAGGAGCTGCAGAGACTGGAATTTTCCAGGCTCTGATATCTGTGTGTGTGTGTGTGTGTGTGTTTGGGGGTGGAAAGGAGGGAGTTCAAAGTGCCAGGCAAGCACCCCTCAGGTGCTTCAAGTTTGTTAGTTTGTTGAAAGAATGAATGACTTCATTCACACTTCCAGCCCTCCATCCATCCCTGTCTGCAGATGTCTTGAGAAATGCATCCCCTCTTGATGGGGCTGAACGCTGTGTGCCAACATTTGATGGCAGCCACAACTGCGTTCATTCAGGGCTCTTCGTGAATTGCATTGTTACAGTAACTCCGAGTAACAACACAGAGCTGTGAACTCACAAAATAACAGGACGATTCCCTGCAAGAAATCAGTGCAACCCAACAGACGGACCTGGGAGGGGTGGCTGGTAACAGGGTGGGTATCTTTCTTCCTTTTTCCTTTCCTTTCCTTTCCTTTCCTTTCCTTTCCTTTCCTTTCCTTTCCCTTCCCTTCCTTTCCTTTCTCTTCCCTTCCCTTCCTTTCCTTTCCCTTCCTTTCCTTTCCTTTCCCTTCCTTTCCCTTCCCTTCCTTTCCTTCCCCTTCCTTTCCCTTCCTTTCCCTTCCCTTCCTTTCCTTTCCCTTCCCTTCCTTTCCTTTCCCTTCCCTTCCTTTCCTTTCCCTTCCCTTCCTTTCCTTTCCCTTCCCTTCCCTTCCCTTCCTTTCCCTTCCTTTCCTTT
>NW_012123598.1:721489-733958 GCF_000951035.1 Colobus angolensis palliatus
TTTCCTCCTTTCCTTTCCTTTCCTTTCCTCCTTTCCTTTTCTTTCCTTTCCTCCTTTCCTCCTTTCTTTTCTTTTTTCTTTCTCTCCTTCCTTCCTTCCTTCCCCTCCCTCCCTCCCTTCCTCCATTTCTTGTCAATTTGTTTGTTTGTTTGTTTGTTTGAGATAGTGTCTCACACTGTCATGCAGGGAGGAGTGCAGTGATGCGATCCTGGCTCACTGCGGCCTCCGCCTCCTGGGCTCAAGTGATGCTTCCACCTCAGCCTCCCGAGCAGTGGGGAGCACAGGCAAGCCCCACCACGCCAGGCTAAAGGGTGGGTGTTCTGTCAACACAACCTGCTCCCATCCGTTGAGCTCTATCCACAGGGAAACATGTACCTCGCATTCTTTAACCTTCTGTGTGGCAGCCCACTTTACAAATACACCACAATTTATTTATCCACTATCTGGTCAATAGACATTTCCGTTGTTCCTCTCCCACCACCCCACTTTTTATCACTACAAAGAACATGAATAGGTCAGGTGCAGTGGCTCACATCTATAATCCCAGCACTCCAGGAGGCCAAGAACAGGAGGAATGCTTGAGCCCAGGAGTTTGAGACCAGCCTGGGCAACACAGCAAGACTCCATCTCTAAAAAGGTAGACAACATTAGCCAGGCATGGTGGTGCATGCCTGTAATCTTAGGTACTTGGGAGGCTGAGGTGGGGGGATCACTTGAGCTCAGAGGTGGAGGCTGCTGTGAGCCAGGATTGCACCACTGCACTCCACCCAGGGTGACATTGCAAGACCCTGTCTCAAAAAAAAAAAGACTGTGAATATCCCCCATCACCGCAAAGTGACTGGGCTACAGTTGACATTCAACAGCTCTGCACTGAGTGAGTACTGCAATGAGCACAATTATGCTTGGGTCCTTGCAGGAATGGAGGGAGCTCCCCCGGGGCATATATCTTGGAGCAGAATTGCTGAGCAATAGAGCAACCTCCTCAGCTTTGATGTGATTGACATTTTGGGCTGGTAACTCTTTATTGTTGGGGAGGGCTGTGCTGTGCATTGCAGGATGCTTAGCAGCCTCTCTGGTCTCTACCCACTGGATGCGAGTAGCTCACTCCCTACTCACACCCCAAATGTGATGGTAAAAAATGTCTCTACACATTTCTGAATATTTTCTGGAGTGGAGGGGGCAAAATCATCCCACAATGGAGAGCCACCGATTGTAGTTTTTCTAGATAATGCCAAATTGCTCTTCTATTTCTTTTGTGCTTGTTTGCTTTTCTCCGATTACTAACCTGAAGTGCCCAGTAGGAAGGCAGCTTCCCTATGTTTGTTCTGCTGGAAGGGACTCTGTTGACTGACTCTTTTGCAGATTTATTGTTAAAATACGTATCAGAAATGTGCCAATCGTGCCTTCACTGCCAGCCTGCGGATGACCCCGTTTCCCCATGCCACCCCATGCCACACCTTGCCCACTCAACCTTGTTCTGTCTGAGAGGTAGAAACTGATACCTCATTTTGATTTTTGATGCCAAGTTTATTAGACTACAAATAAAGTGGAATATCTTTTCATCTTTCCTAAACATTTAAATGTTCCCTTTTATTAGCAGCCTGTTGTCACCCTGTGCCCACTCTTTGCTTTTGGTCTTCCGCTTTTGTCTTTTTTACCTTTTAATACACTGTATATATTAACCTGTAAAGTTCAACTCTGTGATATCTGCTTTTGCCAGTTTCTCTGTTCAATTTTGGTTTTTTTTTTGGTGGTATATTTTTTCCAGCTGTTAATGTTTTTTGTACATATAGAGTCAGGTTCATCAGTCTTGTTGTTTGCATGTATTGGTTGTTGCTGTGTTTTTTTCGGTGAGATGTTTCACACTGCATGATTATTAAAATATTTCACCTTTTTGGGAACATCACACACTAGGGCCTGTTGTGGGGTGGGCGGAGGGGGAGGGATAGCATTAGGAGATATACCTAATGTAAATGACGAGTTAATGGGTGCAGCACACCAACATGGCACATGTACCCTAGAACTTAAAGTATAATAGAAAAGAATTTCACCCTTTTGCCTTGTGGAGAGCAGAGAGTGATGGGCTCCAGTGTAAAAGGAATCTGTACTCTGATTCTTTACATTCAGAGTAAATTTACACAGAGGGGTGTGGGGCCCATCATGAACAGAAAAGAGGGCAATTGCACGGTTAATTGTTGTTTAGGCTGCGGACAGAATGCAAAGAGCATGCCTTGGGCAGCCGAGAGACAGCACATGCCTCCACACGCCCGGCTGGCGAGCCCGGAGCTGAGACAGAGGTCGTGTTGAAATGCATCTAGAAGGTCAGGAGCTGTCCAGAGGGAAAGCAATCCAAGCATGTCCAGACACTGGACATGGCCTCAGGTGGGTTGAGGGCTTGTTGCGTAAAGGAGAAAACACAATGTTTACCAGGAGGAAAGGTCAGCCCAAGCCGAGCAGGGCTGGGAACAGAGTGAAAACGTTCTCCTGTTTCTCTGAGCTCCTGCCTTGGGAAGGGCAGACTCCAACAGAACATTTCTGCTCCAAGTGTGGTCCAGTACCAGTACCAGTGGCACCAACCAGTGGAGCCACCAACCATCCTGGTTTGCCCAGGGCTGGGGGCTCCCTGAGTTCCTGCTAAAATGGAGAGCATCTCAGGCCAACCAGCAAAGTTTGTCATTCTCAACACCCAGGAGATTTCTAGAAATGCAAAATGGCCAGGTGCTCACGCCTGTAATCCCACACTTTGGGAGGCTGAGGCAGGCAGATCACTTGAGATCAGGAGTTGGAGACCAGCCTGGCCAACACGGTGAAACCCTGTCTCTACTAAAAATACAAAAATTAGCAGGGCATGGTGGCAGGCACCTGTAATTCCAGCTACTTGGGAGGCTGAGGCAAGGGGATCACTTGAACCTGGGAGGCGGAGGTTGCAGTGAGCCGAGATCGCGCCACTGCACTCCAGGCTGGTTGACAGAGCGAGACTCTGTCTCAAAGAAAAAAAAAAAAATGGAAATGCAGAATAACAGGCACCGCCCAGACCTACTAAATCAGACCCAGAGGGGAGGTGGAATGCACATTACAGATTGAGAAGCTGAGGTGAAGGCCGCTAAGGAGACAAGAAGCCTTTTCTGACAGTATCCTGCCTCCACACCCAGCTGCGTCTGTCCAAGATGCCCCATCCTCGCCTGGGCTGACCCATTTCGCTCCCCGGTGCATCAGCCATGCCTGTGTAAATTTCTGTACTCCGATTCTTTACATTTCCTAGAGATGATAAACACCCCCACGGAGAGCATGGCTTTCACATGCAGACCGCTCAATCCAGAGCCCACACCCGGCACCCCCTCCATTGGGCTCCCACACTCAGGGCCTCTGTGTGCCTGCCCTTATCACCCAGGGCTGGGAACCAGACAACCAGGACAGTGCCTGTGCCCCAGAACTGCTAAATTACTCAGAGGAGTCGGTCCTAAGCCTGCCCACCCTGATTCACCCATTCCCTCCCGTGAAAATAACAAAAAGGCTCCTGCCCACATTTTCCCCTCTCTCCCTCTGCTTTCTGACCAGCTCCAGTACTTCCCTCTGTGGCTCCTCTGTTGATGGGTGGATAGATGGATAGCAGATAGTTGAAGGACGGTGGATGGATGGGTAGAGGAGTGGATGGGTGGATAGATGCAGGATGGATGGATGGAGTGGATGGATAATGGATGGAGGATGGATGGATGTATAGATGGATCGATGGATGAATGGATAATAGATGGAGGATGGATAATGGATCGAGGACGGATGGATGGATGGATGGATGGATAGATGGATAATGGATGGAGGATGGATGAATGGATAACGGATGGATGGCTAGTGGGTGGATGGGTGGAATGGATGAATGATGGTAGGTGGATTAATACATGACTAGTGATACCGTATCTCCATAGCAATGAACATTTCATGTGTCTTTCATGTTCACTGCCTTTGAATTTGCTAATTACCATCAGGAAGCAAAGTTGAGGTGGGGATGGTTTGAGATACTGCTGGAGGGAGAGGAAGTTTTCTGAATCTTTCTGATAAACAGGTTGTCAATACTGTAGTTTTCAAGTTCATGACACATCTAGCTTTGGTCTTCCCATTAAGGCCAAATGCAATGAATTGATTTTTAAAGAATGTAGCTCAAGCTGGGCACTGTGGCTCATGCCTGTAATCCCCAAATTTGGGAGGCTGAGGCAAGAAGATTGTTTGAGGCCAGCAGTCAGGATCAGCCTAGGCAATAGATTGAGACCCTGTCTCCCCCTAAAAAATGAGTCCCAGTACACAAAGGCGCAGGGCGCAGATAGAAGGGAAACATTACAGCATGTTTGTAAAATGAAGTACTTGGAAGCAAGACTGTAAAGCACAAGAATAGCATATGAAAACTCAGTACTAAAATGATTAAGAGAAAATAACAAATGCCTTTCCTCTGGACAATGCAATCAAAATTTTGGATCATTTTCCATCATGGGGACAGCGTCATGAGGGAAAACACAAGATGATAAACTGTAAAAATATATATAGTTTCAATTTCCAAGTAAAAATTGATATGCTATCTGTGCAGTGAAAATGATTAAACAGAAATGCAGTGATAAATAAACAGGGATTATGGCCAAGCTGCCTGACTTGGAACAAAACTCTGTAATATAGCCAAATCATGAGGACCTTTCATCCCCTTTGACCCAGTAATTCAACTTCCAGCAGTTCTTTCTAGGGAATTAATGAGGCGCACTGAGACAGATCTAATGGAGGCTGGGCGTTTTGTCTTTCTCTGGAACAGTAACACGTTAGAAAACCGTTTTCCTTTTACAGAGACAGAACAAGACTCTTACCTCTTCTTAGGAGGTCTCTACCCAAGCTAAGTTGAACCCATTATGCTTTCAAAAATCCTCCCCTTTCTTAGGGAGGGAGGTCGCCCACTTAGTTCCTTAAGGCAGAAACGGTGCCTGTTTCTGTAAGAAACGTTCCGTTTCTCACCAGAGAAACGGAACCAGTAGTGCTATGGGCTGAACTGCAGACTCCCCAAAGTCATATGCTGATGTCCTAACCCCCAGTACCTCAGAATGTGCCTGTATTTGGGGATAGGGTCTTCACAGAGGCGCCTGAGCGAAAACGAGGTCACCAGGATGGACCTCGATCTAATAGGGCTGGCTTCCTCAAAAGAAGAGGAAATGTGGAGACAGACACATACCGAGGAAAGCCTATATGCGAACACAGGGAGGGCGGGTGTCTGGTCGCCACAGAGAAAGGCCTCCCGGGAAACCAGCCCTGCTGACACCTGATCGCAAACTTCCAGCCTCCAGAATTGTGAAAAAACACATTTCTGTTGTTTCAGCCACTTGTTACGTGGAGCTTTGTTATGGCAGCCCTAACAGACTAAGTAGGATATAACATGCATACTTATATGTATATTTGTGTGTGTGGGATACATGTATATATGTGTGTGGGGGAAAATACATGCATATTTATGTGTGTATTTATGTGTGTGGGATACATGTTACATGTGTGGGTGGAAATACATGCATATTTATATGTATGTTTGTGTGGGGGGATACATGTATACATGTGTGGGGGAATTACATGCATACTTATATGCAGATTTGTGTGTGGGGGATACATGTTATATGTGTGTGGGGGAAATACATGCATATTTATATGTATATTTGTGTGGAGGGGATACATGTTATATGTCTGGGGTGAAAATGCATGCATATTTATATGTATATTTGTGTGGGGGGATACATGTATATATATGGGGGAATACATGCATATATATATTTGTGTGTGGGATACATGTATATATGCGTGTGGGGGAAATACATGCATATTTATATGTATATATGTGTGTGGGATATATGTATATACGTGTGGGGGGAAATACATGCATATTTATATGTATATTTGTGTGTGGGATACATGTATATATGTGTGGGGGGAATTACATGCATACTTATATGTATATTTGTGGGGGGCATACATGTTAATGTGGGGGGGAAATACATGTATATTTGTGTAGAGGGGATACATGTTATATGTTTGGGGTGGAAATACATGCATATTTATATGTATATTTGTGTGGGGGGATACATGTATATATGTGGGGGGATACATGTATATATGTGGGGGGAATACATGCATATTTATGTATATATATTTGTGTGTGGCATACATGTATATATGTGTGTGTGGGAAATACATGCATATTTATATGTATATATGTGTGTGGGATATATGTATACACATGTGGGGGAAATACATGCATATTTATATGTATATTTGTGTGGAGGGTATATTGATAATAGGTCTATACACACACGTGTATATATATCTATATATCACATATATCATATATATAATTTTCATCTTTAAAGATGGGGGTCCCCAACCCGCAGACCATGGACCCATACTGGTCTATGGCCTGTTAGGAACTGGGCCACACAGCAGGAGGTGAGGGTGGGTGGGTGAGCGAGTGAGTGAGCAAAGCTTCATCTATATTTCCAGCCGCTCCCCACTGCCCACATCACCACCTGAGCTCCACCTCCTGTTGGATCAGCAGCCGCATTAGATTCTCACAGGAGCACGAACCCTGTTGTGAACTGTGTGTGCGAGGGATCCAGGTTGCACATTCCTTATGAGAATCTAATGCCTGAAGATCTGCCACCGTCTCGCATCATTCCCAGATGGGAGCATGCGGGAAAACGAGCTCAGGGCTCCCACCAATTCTGTATTCTGGTGAGTTGTATAACTATTTCATTACATATTACAGTGTAATAATAATAGAAATAAAGTGCATAACAAATGTAATGTGCTGGAATCATCCTAAAGTCATCTCCCCACCCTGCTCTGCGAAAGAATTGTCTTCCACAAAACCGGTACCTGGTGCCAAAAAGGTTGGGAACCACTGTTTTAAGAGGCTCATGGTAAGGCAATGGCTTACACGATTTTGAAGTCTGGGAGGTGTGGCATCCGTGGGACTGACTGACGATGGACTGGAAACTCAGGGAGGAGTTAATGCTGCAACCTTGAGGTGGAATTTATTTTTCCTCAGGGAAAACTCCGTTTTTGCTCTTAAGGCCTTCAGCTGGTGAGATGAGGCCCACCCACATTATCCAGGATCATCTCCTTCACCAAAAGTCAGCTGTCATAGATGTTAACTGCATCTGTAAAATACCCTCACAGCCACAGCTGGACGAGGGTTTGATGGAACCCGTGGGAATTAGAGCCTGGCCAGGTGGACACACGAAATGAGCCACACACCGAATCCCATCAGTGTCCAGGGCTCGTCTGTTCTGCCTCCTGGACATCCCCTGAGCCAGCTCTGCCTCCGTCACTCCCCCTGCCCCACCTCGTCTGGGCACCCATCCTCTCTGTCCTGTGTCCCTCAAGTCTCCTCCGTGTGTGTCTCTGCCATGCACCAGCCCTGGCTTTCATCCATCGTGCAGCCAACTTGGACTGTCTTAAAAGAAAAGGCGTCCGTGCCCACTGCCTGGGCTAAAACATGTCAATAGAGTCATGTCGCTGTCAGATAAAGATCAAGTTCCTTACTACGATCCACAGACTGTCTAAGCCCCAGAATTGCTACGTGGGAAGGGTTTGGGGCACTCTGGTTGGGTAAGTGCATTAACCTGCCAGGACTGCCACAAGAGAACACCACAGACAGGGCGGCTTCAACAACAGAAATCTATTTTCTTACCATTCTGGAGGCTGGTATCAAGTCTGAGATCAAGGTGCTGGCAGGGTTGGTTTCTCTTTAGGCCTCTTTTCTCAGTGTGTAGAGATGGCCATCTTCTCCCAGTGTCCTTACGTGGACATCACTTCGTATGTGCCTCTGTCCTCATCTCCTCTCCTGATCAGGGCTCCGGCCAACTTTTCTTTTTTCTTTTTTTATTATTTTATTTTATTTTATTTTATTTTTTGAGTTGGAGTCTCTCTCTGTCACCCAGGCTGGAGTGCAGTGGTGTGATCTCGGCTCACTGCAACCTCCACCTTCTGGGTTCAAGTGATTCTCCTGCCTCAGCCTCCCAAGTAGCTGGGATTACAGGTGCCCACTATCACGCCCGGCTAATTTTTGTGTTTTTTTTAAGTAGAGAGAGGGTTTCACCATGGTGGCCAGGCTGGTCTCGAATTCCTGACGTCAGGTGATCTGCCCGCCTCCGCCTCCCAAAGTGCTGGGATTACAGGCGTGAGCCACCGCGCCCGGCTGCTCCAGCCACATTGAATCAGGAGACACGGATGGTACTAATGATTTTGTTCTAACTGGATCACCTCTGTAAAGACCTCATCTTCAAATATGCTTACATTCTGAGGTGCTGGAAGGTAGAGCTCCAGCGTGAGTTCAGGGGCACACATTTCAGCCCATAACAGCAAGCAATGTGGTCTTTGCTGTGGGGTCGTGTTGACATAACTGTTATGGGAAAAGGCAGATGAACCCTGTGAAGACAGCTATGTGTGTGAACTTAATTCAGACTAAGACGAAGTGTTAAAAGTCCATTCTTGCTCTTCCACAGGAGGCCTGCACGCCACCGCTTGTGCTGCCGCCATGTCTCTGGTGACCCCTGAAAAGTTCCAGCATATTTTGCGAGTACTCAACACCAACATCGATGGGCGGCGGAAAACAGCCTTTGCCATCACTGCCATTAAGGGTGTGGGCCGAAGATACGCCCACGTGGTGTTGAGGAAAGCAGACACTGACCTCACCAAGAGGGCGGGAGAACTCACTGAGGAGGAGGTGGAACGTGGGATCACCCTTATGCAGAATCCAAGCCAGTACAAGATCCCAGACTGGTTCTTCAACAGACAGAAGGTTGTAAAGGATGGAAAATACAGCCAGGTCCTAGCCAATGGTCTGGACAACAAGCTCCGCGAAGGCCTGGAGCGACTGAAGAAGATTCGGGCCCACAGAGGGCTGCGCCACTTCTGGGGCCTTCATGTCGGACGCCAGCACACCGAGACCGTTGGCCGCCGTGGCCGCCCATGGGTGTGTCCAAGAAGAAATAAGTCTGTAGGCCTTGTCTGTTAATAAATAGTTTACATACCTAAAAAAAAAAAAAAAAAAGTCAATTTTTACTGATTTTGGTAATTCATGGAATCCAACAAGTGATGGAAATTTAGTTCCATGAGCATATCCAGGGGTGGGGGGAGTTACGGCCGAGCATCAGTGATGCCTGGAATATTATGAAGCGGAAAGATTTTCACATCCACCCCTCAAACAACAACAACAACAACTGTTCCAAAATGATGACTGACAGGACCAGGGGATATAATCTGCAAAATGACAACCAGAATGCAATATTTGTTTGTTTCATTATTTTATATATATTTTTAGAGACAGTGTCTCCCCCTGTTACCCAGTCTGGAGTGAGGGGTGCAATTTCAGCTCACGGCAGCCTTGACCTGCCAGGTTCAAGTGATCTTCTGGCCTCAGCTTCCAGAGTCGCTGGGACCACAGTGGTGTGCCACCATGCCAAGATAATTTTTGTATTTTTTTGTGGCGATGAGGTCCTTCTATGTTGCCCAGGGCTTAAGCGTTCCAACCACCTTGGCCCCCAAAAGTGCTGAGACTACAGGCATGAGCCATGGCGCCTGGCCCAGAATAAAATACTTCCATGGCTTAGAGACAGAGGTCTCCAGAACCTTGGCCAGGCTGTGCTGTTTATGAGAAAATCGTTCCCTTGCTGAAGGCAACATGTGTATTGCTGGGATTCCAGCTGGGCATTTGGCTTAGGAACCAAGGGGACGTTCCACGGTGGGTCCTTGACCTGACGTCTTATCTGGCAGCTGACATTGTAACTGCTTCTTCTCAGGGACCGTGGCTATTCAGTTAGAAATGTCATTCCCTTCTGACCCCGTTTTCTATTTGGATTTGGTCCAAATTCCTCATGCAGCACTGGGAACTGAAAGCCTCCCTGTAGGTCTGGGAGCCTCCATCTGGGGCTGATGAGGGGACAGTGTTTGGGCCAGGAAGGGGCTAATGGTCTCATCTTCTTCTTCAGCACAAGGCAGTATGTGCTGGGGGTTGGGGGGCAAGTGGGGACGGTAAATGGGCACAGAAAAATAGGTAAAGGGTGAATAAGACCTAGTATCTGATAGCACAACTGGGTGACTATGGTCAATAATAATTTACTCATACATTTAAAAATAACTAAAAGAGGCCAGGCGCGGTGGCTCACGCCTGTAATCCTAACACTTCGGGAGGGCGAGGTGGGCAGATCATGAGGTCAAGAGATTGCGACCATCCCAGCTAACACGGTGAAACCCTGTCTCTACAAAAAATACAAAAATTAGCCAGGTGTGGTGGCGGGTGACTGTAGTCCCAGCTACTCGGGAGGCTGAGGCAGGAGAATGGCGTGAACCCGGGAGGTGGAGGTTGCAGTGAGCCGAGATTGCGCTGCTGCACTCCAGCCTGGCAACAGAGCAAGGCTTCGGAAAAAAAAAAAAAAAAAAAAAAAACAAAAAAACATGAGAGAGAGAGAGAGAAAGTCAATTCAAAGAAAGATGACGGATTCTTCACCTCATTTGTAATCCAAAAACTGGACAGCCATGTCAACAGGGAGACCATTTTCCTTCTATCCAATTGGCAAGAATGAAACAAAAAGTATAAGATGTTATTTTGTGTGTGTGCCAGTCTATGTTTTGTTTTTTAAATCTTTTTATCTGAGTAGCTTTATAGGTACCAGTGATTTTTGATGACATGGATGAATTGGATAGTGGTGGTGTCTGGGCTTTTAGTGCACTCATCACCCAAGTAATGTACATTGTACCCAATATGTAGTTTTTGTATCCCTCCCTTTCTCCCTTCCTGCCCCCTTTCTGAGTCTCTACTGTCCATTATAGCACTCTGTCTGCCTCTGTGTACCCATAGCTTAGCTCCCACTTATAAGTGAGAACATGTGATCTTTGGTTTTCCATTGCTGAGTTACTTCACTTAGAATAAGGGCCTTTAGTGGTGGGCTCACGCCTGTAATCCCAGCACAGCGGGAGGCCAAGGCAAGTGGATCACGTGAGGTCAAGAGTTCGAGACTAACCTGGACAACATGGTGAAACCCTATCTCTACTAAAATTACAAAAAATTAGCTGGGCATGGTGATGCACGCCTGTAGTCCCAGCTACTCGGGAGGCTGAGGCAAGAGAATCAATTGAACCGGGGAGGTGGAGGTTGCAGTGAGCTGAGATCACACCACTGCACTCCAGCCTGGGTGACAGAGCAAGACACTGTCTGAGGAAAAAAAAAAAGAATAAGGGCCCTCAGTTCCATCCAAATTGTTGCAAAAGACATGATTTCATTCTTTTTTAAGGGCTGAGCAGTGTTCCATGCTGTATATGTACCACATTTTCTTTATCCACTCATCTGTTGGATGGGCACTTAGGTTGATATCATATCTCTGCAATTGTGAATTAGCTGTAATAAACATATGAATGCAGGTGTCTCTTTTATATGAGAGACACCTTTGGGTACATATCCTGTCGTGGGCTCGCTGGAAGGAATGGTAGATCTGCTTTTAGTTATTTTAGAAACCTCCATGGTGCTTTCCACAGAGGTTGTACTAATTGATATTCCCATCAGCAGTGTATAGAGATCCTTTTTCACCACATCCACATGGATGTCTATTGTTTTTGTGAAAAAAATGGAACACTTTAGGTTTGCAAATACCTGGGAGAAATCTTAAAATGTTGCTAGAAAGGGATGTTGATAGCTGCATAATGCTGTAACTGGCCCCCTGCCCCTCAAATTGGAAACAGTTTAAATAGCCACCAACAGGAAAATAGATAAACTGATAGAGCCATATTATGGAATACCACTGAGCAGTAAAAAGGAACAGAGTATAATTATTTAATAATTAATATTAATCAGTAAAATCTTAATACATGTAACAACAAGGATGTATCTCAAAACATTAGGAGAAAAAAGTTGAACAAAAGATTGCATAATTCCGTTTACATAAAATTCTAGAAAGTCACAAAACAATAGAGACTGGAAGTAGATTGGAATGGTGTGGTGCTGGGATGGAGGGAGGGGAGGAATCTAAGGCAAATTAGCACAGAAAAACCTGCTGCGGTTTGGGTCTGTGTCCACCCAACTCCCTACATCTCATGTCAAATTGTAATCCTCAGTGTTGGAGGCGGGGACTGGTGGGAGGTGGCTGGATCATGGCCGTAGAATGTCCCCCTTGCTGTTCTCATAATAATGAGTGAGTTCTCACGAGATCTGGTTGTTTAAAAGTGTGTAGCACCTCCCCCCATCTCTTCCTCCTGTCCTGGCCACGTAAAACATGCCTGGTCCCCCTTTGTCTTCCGCCATGATTCTAAGTTTCCTGAGGTCTCCCCAGCCCAGCTCCCTGTACAGCCTGTGGAACTGTGAGTCAATTAAACCTCTTTTCTTTATAAATTACCCAGTCTCAGGTAGTTCTTTATAGCAATGTGAGAACAGACTCATACAATAACTTTTTGTTTTTTAATT
>NW_012123598.1:734008-743044 GCF_000951035.1 Colobus angolensis palliatus
CCCAGTCACTGCCTATGTGATCATACGGCTTAATCTCCCCACTGCCCTCACAACCAGCTGAAAGAATTCACTTTCCTGTCTCGTTCACCATTCTTAGTTATTTCCCTTGAGAGCCACTAACAGAATTGAAATCGTAAGAAGAACTGAAGGAGCAGCTTTTCCTGGATGACAATGTCTGTCCTCTGAAAACAATCTATTACAGATAGAATGATGGTGGGGAGTGGGGTATCCTTATCCAGTTGCACAAAAAGACATATATGATGTGGCTGTTCTGTGCTGGGATATTTTTTGAATCTGCAGATATCTGCTTTTTTTTTTTTTTTTTTTTTTGTAAAGACAGGGTCTTGCTTTGTTGCCAAGGCTGGTCTTGAACTCCTAGCCTCAAACAATCCCCCCACCTCAGACTTCCAAAGCATTGGGATTACAGGTGTGAGACACCTTGCCTGGCCAAGGAACTTTTTAGACTAATTAAATGTTCTATATATTGATTGTGGTGGTGGTTTCATGAGTGTATACAAAAACCAAAATGCATCAAACTGTATATTTAAAATAGGTAAATCATATTATATGTAAATTATAACTCAAAAAATCTAGGGAGTTTTTACAAAATTTCAACTTCGCAGATTTCAGGCCCACAAGAAGATTATTGTTCTAGCACAGAATGCCGAGACGTGGTGGGAGTGGAGGAGAGAAACATTTAGTCCTTCTACAGACATTTATTAGTTGCCTGCTGTATGCCAGGCTGGGATCTTGCATCCACCCACACACAACGGACTCCAGAGACTGGAAAACTTCATTCTCTCAGCCTTGGTTTCCATGGCAACCGCTGGAGGCTGCATCTGTCCTTCATAGAAAATCAGTGCTCCTGAGGCAGCAAGGGGGAGGGGCTCAAGCCTGCAGTTTTCTCCATCCGTGCTTAGATCATGGGTCCTGTGTATCTTAAAATATGTTCTTGGATGAGGTCCTCAGAGAGGGGAGCACAGCAGGGCATGTGAGCCGCTGCCTTTTGTTTGCGTTGGACTTCTTAGTTGCATCAAGAGAAACTAGCGGTGGCTGGCAACCACAAGAAGTATTGCTGAAAGGGTGCTGGGTAGATCTCAGGCTCTCAGAGAAAGCTGCAGATCGAGGCCTGGGGGCTCTTCTGTCACATTAGGTCTCCAGGTTGAGCCTTTGGGACTCCGTGTTAGCTCTTGGCTTTTCTTTATCCCCACTGACGTCTCCTCCGGTCCCCTGGCCACACTCACCAACTCACTTCTCCATGATTTTCTCCCCCTCCACCAACAGCACAGACCTCCTTCCTGAGCATTCCAAATCATTTCCTAACTACAGCCATCAGTGGGTCTCACATTGTTTCCAACAATGAGAAACCAAGTGCATCAGCACATCAGATCAAATCCTTCTCCAGCGTCTACCTTCAGCCATTCCACTCACCCCACATAACTCCCCAACCCTTCCCATCTTCTGTCGTTACCCTGGCCCAACTTCATTGCATGCTGGGACCCCTTTGAGGTCTCAAAAGAGGTCATGTGTGGAAATAAATTATTGGAGCTTCCATTTTCATTTATCTTTTATCTTATCCTCTGAAAAATTTTCCCTGTTTTATTTTGCCCCTTACATTTTTCTATGTATATAATTTATAAATAAATTAATGAAAGTACATTGGAAGAATTAACTAATTCTATCTAGATTTAGTGAGTGACCAGCTAGGTCTCCTGGCATCTCCCTGCCTTTCCCTTTCCCTTCTTCTGCCTCCTTCCCTGTAGCCAGAGTGATCTTATATTGCACCCTTAATTAGAAACCATTCTGGGATGGATTGATTCCGGCACTTCAGCCTCTGTCAACTTCGAAGTTGACCTGATCAGATACTGCAAATGTTGTCCATTAGCAAGTCCTGTCAAGGCTTTCTCCCAAGGTTTTCTCCAGCTACCAACTAAATTCTCTTGTATCTTTTTTTTTTTCTGATTTCACTGTACCCACATAAACTCAGTATCCAAACTATCATGGTTAAACCAGCTGTTTTGAAAATGGTTGGTTGTAGGATGACCAAGGAGCAAAGGTTCTCAGTGGATACTATGGCAATAAGATACACGAATACCCAATAAGCACATGAAAAGATATTCACTATCATTAGCCACCAAGGAAATGCGAATCAAAACCACAATGAGATGTCACTTTACACCCATTATGATGGCTATAGTCAAAAACCATGGACTGTAACAAGTGTTGGTGAGGACAGAGAAACTGGAATCCTCATAAATGCTGGTGGGGACGTAAACGGGTGCAGCTGTTTTGGAAAGCAGTTCCTCAGAAGGTTAAATACAGCCTTATCCTGAGACCCGGTAATTCTACACCTAGATACCCCAAAGAAATGAAAACACATCCACACAAACAAAAACTTCTATACAAGTGTTCACAGCAGCATTAGTCATAATAGCCAAAAACAGCCAATGTCTGAAAACAGCCCAAATGTCTATCAACTTACAAATGCATAAATAAAATGTGGCGCATCACATCCATACAGTGAACTATTATTTGGCCATAAACAAGAATTAAGTACTGATACATGTTACAGCATGGACGAGCTCAAAAACATTAAGCTAAGTGAAAAAACCTTACCCAAAAGTCGTGTATCGTATGATTCAAAATAGAAAAATCTGTAGATACATGATGTGTTGTACCTATACAAATAAAATAAAATAATGAAACTAAAATCTACAGATTCATGTGCTGCCTGGGGCTGGGGAACATTGGGAGAACATGCCCTTATGGCTAAGGGCATGGGATTTTTTTGATAGGGGGTGATCTAGATATTCTAAAACTCTAAATGTTCTAAATCTGATTACGGTGATGATTTCACAGCTCTGTGACTACACTAAAACCCACTGAATGATAAATTCTTTAAATGGATGAATTGTAGAGTATGTGACTATCTCAACAAAGCTGTTATTAAATTTTAAGTGAATTATCATTTGCTTAGTTTTGCTCTGAATGTATCACAGAATTTTGCCCAGTGGAAGTAGGCTGGCATTACGCATCACACACAGCCACCAGCTTCATGCCAGGTCCCTTAACAGACCCTCATGATGGGAACCCAGAAAATGAGGGGGCAGGATGTTCACCCCAGGAAACGAGAGGGAGGAAAAAGAAACTGACGAATGATGGAAATCAGGGACACGATCTGCACAACAGATGGCTAGTATTTAATATTTTTATGGTTTGGAAACAGAGGTCTCCAGAACACTGGGTGGGTTGTGCTCTTTCCGAGAAAGCCAGTCTCTTCCTGAGTTGGATGGCAACATATATATTGCTTGGATTCCAGTGCAGAATTTAGCTCGTTAATCAGGGAAAAATTCCATGGTGGGTTGTTGAACCGAGGTTTTATCTGGCAACTGGGCGAGATGTTGACATTCAAACTATTTCTCAAAGACCAAGAGTCTCCAGTGAGAAAGATTTCTACCATCTGAACTTCTATTTATTTGAGCTCAAATTCTTCCTGCAGTAACCAAGGTCTTCTTGAAGGACTTTAATCTGATAGAGTATGATGTGAACCATTTTGATCATTTTAAGTTTTCTATTAGTTATATATATATGTGTGTATATATATATGTATTTTGTTGTTGTTGTTGGTTTGTTTTTTTTTTTTTGAGACGGAGTCTTGCTCTGTCGCCCAGGCTGGAGTGCAGTTGTGTGATTTTGCCTCACTGCAACATCCCCCTCTTGGGTTCAAGTGATTCTCCTGCCTTAGCCTCCCGAGTAGCTGGGATTACAGGCGTGCGCTGCAAAGCCTGGCTAATTTTTGTATTTTTAGTAGAGACAGGGTTTCACCATGTTGGCCAGGATTGTCTTGATCTCCTGACCTCATGATCTACCCATCTCGGCCTCCCAAAGTGTTGGGATTACAGGCGTGAGCCACCGCGCCCGGGCAGATATTTCTATTTTTTGGAAGTCATTATTACAATTCACTATTTTTATTTTCTATCAGCTTTTAAAAGAAATAGATGGGATTCATTTTAACAGTATATTTTGTTTAACCCCATGTTTCAAAAACATTATCATTTCAACATGTAATCAATATAAAAATTGTAATAATATATTTTACATTCTTTTTTAATACTAAGTCTTTGAAATTCACTATGTGGCATGGCTTAATTCACAGAAGCCGCATATTAAGTGCTTAACAGTCACCTGTGGTTTGTGGCTGCTCTGTGGGACATTCCAGTCCTAGAGTGCCATCTGAGTAGGGGGGCAGTGCTTGTGCGGTCTGGGGGCGGGGGGGCAGTGCTTTTGCCATCTGAGTAGGGCAGTGCTTGGGGCAAGGAAGTGGGCTCATGGCCTCCATTCTGCAGTCATGGCAAGAAAACCGAAGAGAATACTTTTGAAGCTATAGGATGAAGAAAGATGTACTAAACATGACACAAAAGTTAACGAATGTAAAATAATAAATCTATACTTCACAAAAATTGAAAATGTGTGTGTTGTGTGTAGGGAAAATGTCCACCATAAACAAGACTTAAATGGCAAGCCCAAGTCAAATATGTAAAAATAGAGATGATGATCCAGAACTTTATATCACTAATATAAACATATGAGATACATAGAAACTATATACATAAATAAATGTATAGAAAGTCAGGAAAAGTTGAACACCAAGACAGAAATATGGGCAAAGAATATGAGTAGAATATTTACTAGAGAGTATTTACAGCTGCAATAAACATAAAAGAGATATTCCACCCCACTACTTTTTTTTTTTTTAGACTGAGTCTCGCTCTGTTGTCCAGGCTGGAGTGTACAGTGGCATGATCACAGCCCACTGCAGCCTTGACCTCCTGTGGTCCAGCAATTCTTCCACCTCAGCCTCCCAAGTAGCAGGGACTATAGGCACATGCTACCACCCCCTGGTAAAAATACAAAAAAAAATACATATTTTTGTAGAGACGGGACTTCACCATGTTGCCCAGGCTAATCTCAAACTCCTGGGCTCAAGTGATCTGCCCGCCTTGGCCTCCCAAAGTGCTGAGATTACAGGCGTGAGCCTACCCTACTTCTCATTCCAAAACAGACACTCAAAGTAAAAAGAAGTCATTTCAGACTAATGAAATTGAAAACAAGAATAATATTAGAGTAAGGAAGGTTACAGGAAAATGCACATTCTCAAAAGCTAGTGACCAAACTTTGGGGATAGGTGCCAAAATTTAAAAAGTGTATGTGCTTTGACTTAGCCAGTCTACTTCTGGGAATCTGCTGTCTGCAGACATTCACAAACGTTCAGGAAGGAGAGCAGTTAGCACATCTTTGTCTACATTAGCAAGAAGTTAGCAACAAGTATATACAACGAGTATCCTTTTATCCTGTAATCTTGATGCACAAACCGAATTCTTCCCAAAACAAATATTTTTGGAGGAACATTTAATGTCATGATAACATATTCTGTGAGAATGACAGGCTAAATATATGTCTATCCACTTCAATGTCAATTTGGAACATAAAGTAATTCATTCATTCACTCATGTATATTTGAGACAGACAAATAGAGGACTTTGTATGCACCGGACTTGGTGTGAGGTGCTGGGGAGATGGCAGAGAGCAAAAGTAAAGCAGGTCCTTGCTTACAGAGCTGCCAAGAGAAAACAAGGAAAATGCCTCTTTAGAAAGACATTCTGCACTATTTGAAAACAAATATGGTGGCTCACGCCTGTAATCCCTGCACTTTAGGAGGCTGAGGCTGGTAGATCCCTTGAGGTCAAGAGTTCGAGACCAGCCTGGCCAACAGGGTGAAACCCATCTCTACTAAAAATACAAAAAAATTAGCTGGGCGTGGTGGTGCATGCCTGTAATCTCAGCTACTTGGGAGGCTGAGGCATCAGAATTGCTTGAACCTGGGAGGCAGAGGTTGCAGTGAACTGAGATTGAGCCACTGCACTCCAGCCTGGGCAACAGAGAGTCTCCACCTCAAAAAAAAAAAAAAAAAAAAAAAGAATTGTGCTTTCTCCGTGGCTCATGGCTCCACCGCTACCTATATCACCTGAAGAAATTCTCCATCATGTGGGCAAGGGAACATACACAAGGTTGTCCATTGCAACCTTCGACCAATCAGTAAGTATTGATAAGGTGAGAGTGATGTGTGAGGCACTGTCTGAGACATTCAGAGTGACTCTGATCCCCAAAAATAAAAAATCAGGGTGGGGAGCAGCCAGAATGCCCCTCAAGGGGAGACGGAGCAAATGAAGGATGATTGCTATAGATGGAATGTTTGCGTCCCCACCTCCCCCCACCATTTATATGCTAAATATCAATTTAACATATCCCAGTGAGGTAGTATTAGGAGGTGGGACCTTTGGGAGCAGATTAGATGATGAGAGTGGAGGCTCACCATGGGATGATCGCCCTAGACAAGAGGCCGTAGAAATCACAAGGTCTATTGTACAACATGGTGACTATAGTTCATGACAACGTAAAAATTGCTAAAAAAGTAGATTTTAAGTGTTCTCACCATGAAAAAGTACGGGAGGTAGAAAGGCATATATCAATTAGCTCAACGTAACCGTTCCACAATGTATACAGATTTCAAAACATCAGGTCGTCACCATAAACATACACGATTTTACTTGTCAATTTAAAAACTAATTGATTAATTTTTAACAAGACCCCAGAGAGCTCCCTCGAGAAGATGGCGGGAAGCGGTGGTTCCCTAGGCACTGAATCTGCCGCACCTTGGATTTTCCCTCCAGAACTGCCAGGAATAAAAATCTGTTGTTTCTAATCCACCCAATCGAGAGTATTTTTGTTATAGCAGCCTGAACAGACTAAGACCAGGATGTATTCACACAGTGATTGCTACACTACTGCAGATGAAAGAATAGAAGTTACTGCACGGAGAATAAATGTCTAAAGGGGAGGCTGGGCACGGTAGGTGCAGCCCCACACCCAGTCACTGCCTATGTGATCATACGGCTTAATCTCCCCACTGCCCTCACAACCAGCTGAAAGAATTCACTTTCCTGTCTCGTTCACCATTCTTAGTTATTTCCCTTGAGAGCCACTAACAGAATTGAAATCGTAAGAAGAACTGAAGGAGCAGCTTTTCCTGGATGACAATGTCTGTCCTCTGAAAACAATCTATTACAGATAGAATGATGGTGGGGAGTGGGGTATCCTTATCCAGTTGCACAAAAAGACATATATGATGTGGCTGTTCTGTGCTGGGATATTTTTTGAATCTGCAGATATCTGCTTTTTTTTTTTTTTTTTTTTGAGACAGGGTCTTGCTCTGTCGCCCAGGCTGGAGTGCAATGGCGCAATCTCGGCTCACTTCAACCTCCGCCTCCCGGGTTCAAGCGATTCTCCTGCCTCAGCCTCCCGAGTAGCTGGGATTACAGGCATGCCCCACCATGCCAGGCTAATTTTTATATTTTTAGTAGAGATGGGGTTTCACCATGTTGGCCAGGCTGGTCTCCAACTCCTGACCTCAAATGATCCACCCGCCTCGGCCTCCCAAGGTGCTGGGATTACAGGCATGAGCCACCACACCTGGCCTTGACTTTTTTTTTTTTTTTTTAAGAGACAAGGTTTTGCTCTGTTTTCCTGGCTGGTACGCAGCGGTGGCATCATAGCTCACTGCAGCTTCAAATTCCTGGGCTCAAGTGATCCTCTAGCCTCAGCCTCCTGAGTAGCTGGGACTCTAGGCCTGCCCCATAACCTCGGCTAATTTTTTTATTTTTACATTTTTTTGTAGAGACAGAGTCTTGTTATGTTGCCTTGGCTGGTCTCGAACTCCTGGCTTCAAACAAGCCTCCTGCCTCGACCTCCCACAGTTTTAGAATTACAGGTGTGAGCCACCACGGTTGATCTCTTCCTTACTCAACTGGATACATCTGGACTCTGTTTGGGTCATAATCAGGGATACCCTGGCAGGAAGGATGCTGGCTGATATCTGGACCTGGCTCCCTGGAACTCACTAAGAGATTCAAGAAGTAGGATCTCTCCCCACTGTCCCTGGGTCTGTTCCCATTTAAGGCTTTGTCCTTTCCCACCAGTCATTTTGCACCCTTGGCCACCGCCCTAGTCTAAACTGCCACCATCCAGACCATTCCCACCCTTGTCTCCAGGCTTCCGTGCTTAGCCCTCAAGGCCCTTCTCCAATAAGCAGTCATGACTCTCCTTTAAAAACACAAGTCGATCAGCCCTTACCTCCTTATAGGTGGTGAGCAATTTGTCAATTTGTGTCTGATTTCATTTCTTGGCCCCACTTTTTAATTCTCTAGCTAGGAATTTATCCTCAATGGAAACTCGCTCAAATGTCCAAAGAATGTCTATCACTTGGGCAGCCTTGTTTACAAAATGTGCCCATTTGCAGTCGAGTCGATAAACGATCCTCACCAAGAATGGTGAATCCAGTGAGCAGGTGGCATTTTCCTAATCAGAAACAGAGTCCATTTCAGTCAAGTGCAGTGAATGAGCTTGTGAGGCCAGCTGTTCCACATTGTTCCTGGAGTCAGCAGTACTGTATTGTCCCAGCCTCGGCAATAAAGCGAAACCCATCTCTAAAAAATGATGTTAACGATTAGCTGGGCATGGTGGCATGTGCCTGTAGTGTGCGCTTGTAGTCCCAGCTACTAGATGACTAGAGAGGCTGAGGTGGGAGGATTGCTTGAGGCTGCAGTGAGCTATGTTCATGCCACTGCACTCCAGCCTGGGCAACAGAGTAAGACCCCATCTCAAAAACAAAACAAAACAGTACTGTATTGCACACTTGGAAGTTTGTTAAAAGGGTAGATCTCATGCTAAATGTTCTTACCACAATAAAATAAAATAAAATAAAAGACCAGGTGCAGTGGCTCCTGCCTATAATCCCAACATTTTGGGAGGCCGAGATGGGAGGATCACGAGGTCAGGAGATCGAGACCATCCTGGCTAACACGGTGAAACTCTGTCTTTACTAAAAAAATATAGAAAACTAGCTGGGTGAGGTGGCGGACGCCTGTAGTCCCAGCTACTCGGGAGGCTGAGGCAGGAGAATAGCGTAAACCCGGGAGG
>NW_012123598.1:744284-750178 GCF_000951035.1 Colobus angolensis palliatus
AAAAAATCTGCAATGTGCACACAAAAACACCAACTTTGGGCCAGGACTCAACACAGGCACCCAGTCCATCAGAGTGACGAGGCCGAGGTTCCACCCCGGGAAACTAGGAGAAAAGCTAAGGAAGGTGAGGGAAGGATGTCGTCTGGAAAGGAGATGCCTGGTGTTTGATATTTTCAGGGTTCGGAAACGCATGTCTTCAGAACAGAGGCCGATATTAAGTTGTTTCCAAGAAATCCAACCGCTTCCTGCTAGAGAGAAGATGTATGTATGGTTTGGTTTCCAGCCGAGCACTGAGCTAATGAACCATGGTGAGTCTTTGAACTAAAATATAATCTGATGACTGGGCCAGGAGGCAATATCCAGTCGGCTCCTTTCCAAGAACCACATGTTTCCAATTAGAGATGTGCTCCCGAGGGTCCCGAGGGGCAATTCAGATCTAGTGCCAATCCCTCCTGTAGCAATGGGATCTGGAGGCCTTCATGAGGACTAGAGTTTCTGGGTGCAGGAATGAGCATGGTGTCCAAGTAGGAAGAGAGTGCTTTTCTGAAGAAATCATGTTCATTAAAATATGATTTGGGAGGATATGTTTATAATCATGTCATGGGAAATGCCTCATTCAAAACAATCCAAGCATCAACAGTCACAAAATAAAAGGGCATTCGATCTGACCATCCCAACACTAAACATGTAGGAACATGGAGACTCCTGTCACGAACATGATTTAACCACCTACCGAGTGAAATCACTGTGGTATAAAGTCGAAGGAATTGTTCGGGTCAAGATGGTAAAACTGAACATCAGATTGAGAAAGCAAGACAGGGATCTGAAAAGAGAGTTCATGAAAGAGAAAAAGCAAAACTCTTTGTTTTTTTGTTTTTGAATCTTGCTTTGTCGCCCAGGCTGGAGTGCAGAGGCATGATCTCGGCTCACTGCAACCTCTGTCTCCCGGGTTCAAGCGATTCTCCCGCCTCGGCCTCCTGAGTAGCTGGGATTACAGGCATGTGCCACCACGCCTGGCTGGTTGTTGTATTTTTAGTAGGGGCGTGGTTTCACCATGTTGGCCAGGCTGGTCTTGAACTCCTGACCTCAAGTGATCCACCTACCTCAGCCTCCCAAAGTGCTGGGATTATAGGCATAAGCCACCGCGTCTGGCAAAAACTTTCAAGAAACATGAAAAGACGCTCCAATCTTCTGGTAAAGCAAAATTGGAAGTCAATATTCGCCATAGCCCAAAGGTGGTGTGAAACCCAGTGTCCAGTGATGGATGGGTGGATGAGTAAAATGTGGTCTCTCCATAAATGGAATATTATCCAGTCTTAAAAAGAAAGGAAATTCTAGCCTGGCAACACCGCGAAAAGCAGTGTTAAAAAATACAACATTTGCCGGGCACAGTGGCTCACGCCTGTAATCCCAACACTTTGGGAGGCCAAGGTGGGCAGATTACAAGGTCAGGAGATCGAGACCAACCTGGCTAACGTGGTGAAACCCTGTGTCTACTAAAAATACAAAAATATTAGCCAGGCGTGATAGCAGGCACCTGTAGTCCCAGCTGCTGGGGAGGCTGAGGCAGGAGAAAGGCGTGAACCCCAGAGGCAGAGCTTGCAGTGAGCTGAGATGGCGCCACTGCACTCCAGTCTGGGTGACAGAGCAAGACTCCGTCTCAAAAAACAAAAAAAAGATACAACATTTAGCCAGGCATAGTAGTGCACGCCTGTAGTCCCAGCTACTCGGGAGGCTGGGGTAGGACGATGGCTTGAGCCCGGGACGTTGAGGCTGCAGCGAGCTGTTTCTGTGCCACTGCGCACTTCAGACTGGGTGACGGAGTGAGACCCTGTCTCTAAAAAATGAATAAATGAATTAAAGAAAGGAAATTCTGACACAGGCTACAACATAGATGAACCCTGAGGACATTACTCTAAGTGAAATAAGCCAGACACAAAAGGTCAAATACTGTATGATTCTAGGTAGACAAGGTACCAAAAGTAGTCAGATTCATAGATTGAAAAAGTAGAGTGGTGGTTGCCAGGGGCTGAGGCGGAGGGGTTGGGGAAATGGGGAGTTGTTGTTTAACGGGTAGTTTCAGTTTTGCAAGATTTTATTAAATCCATCCCCTCAAGCATTTATCCTTTGAGTTACAAACAATCCATTTACACTCTATTTTAAAATGTACAATTCAGTTACTATTGACTATAGTCACCCTGTTGTGTTATCAAATAGTAGGTCTTAGTAAGTCTTATTCTTGCTAACATTTTGTGCGTGTGCGTCATTAACCATCCCACCTCCCCGCCAGCCTCCTACTACCTTTCCCAGGCTTTGGTAACCAACCTTCTACTCTCTGTGTCCTTGAATTCAACTGTTAGATCGCACCAATAAGTGAGAACATGCCATGTTTGTCTCTCTGTCTGTTCTGCAAGAGTTCTGGAGATGGATGGCGGTGATAACTCCACCATTGGGTAATAATGTCCATGTGCTTGAGGCCACTGAACTGCACACTTTTTTTTTTTTTTTTTTTGAGACAGAGTCTCGCTCTGTCACCCAGACTGGAGTGCAGTGGTGCCGTCTTGCCTCACTGCAAGCTCCGCCTCCCAGGTTCACGCCATTCTCCTGCCTCAGCCTCCCGAGTAGCTGGGACTACAGGCGCCCGCCACCTCGCCCAGCTGGTTTTTTGTATTTTTTAGTAGAGACGAGGTTTCACCGTGTTAGCCAGGATGGTCTCGATCTCCTGACCTCGTGATCCGCCCGTCTCAGCCTCCCAAAGTGCTGGGATTACAGGCTTGAGCCACCACGCCCGGCCAACTGCACACTTTTAAGTAGCTAAGATGGTAGATATTGTGTTATGTGTATGTCACCATATTGTTTTTCAAACCTGGAAGTCAAAACCAAAATGAAAAGTCATTTGCTGTGACAAATTCAGACCCCTTCGGGTGAAGCCAGTGGGAAGGGAGGCAGGCACAGTCTTTCTGGTAAGTATTTGAGTCACAGGTATCAAAGCACCGAGTGTAGACACACACCCTTTGACTCTGCGACCCTGTTTCTGGGCAGCTGGTTAACATGAAAATCAGGAAGATTTGCCTGTCTACATGGCAGCCATCACGACACCATGAGTGACAGCAAGATGTTGGAGGCCAACGGGTACAATCTATGTACAAGACATCATCTGCAGTATAATGCAGCATCTTATACTCAGGAGGAGGTGGTTCCTTTTAAAAAAATTAAAGGTGTTTTAATGCCTGTTCAAAGCATTGTAATTAACTCCTAGCCTAATTCAATACTGAAAATTACATCTATAAACCTTTCAGCCAGGCGTGGTGGCTCACGCCTGTAATCCCAGCACTTTAGGAGGCTGAGGCCAGTGGATCACCTGAGGTCAGGAGTTCGAGACCAGCCTGGCCAAAATAGTGAAA
Organism: Colobus angolensis palliatus; assembly: GCF_000951035.1. Lineage (NCBI taxonomy): Eukaryota > Metazoa > Chordata > Mammalia > Primates > Cercopithecidae > Colobus > Colobus angolensis. The sequence continues at coordinate 747,689 of NW_012123598.1, forward strand.
CCCCATCTCTACTAAAAATACAAAAATTAGCCTGGCGTGGTGGCACGTGCCTGCAATCCCAGTTACTCGGGAGGCTGACGCAGAAGACTCGCTTGAACCTGGGAGGTGGAGGTTGTCGTGAGCCGAGATCACGCCACTGCACTCCAGCCTGGCTGACAGAGTGAGACTCCGTCTCAAACAAAAAACAAAAAGCAAAAACAAAAAAATCTTTCAACTAAGATATTTAATGAACTATTTAAAAAATAAATCGTTTAAGAAGAAAAGCTGGAAAACGATGGCTTATGGATAATGATCCCAGTTCGACCAAAAGTCATTAATTCATTCATATATTCAGTTACGCAAACTCTAGAAGAGTGCCACCCAACAGAAATAAAATTTCAGCCACAAATATGAACCACGTAAGTAAATCTATGTTTTCTAGGAACCACTGTTTAAAAAAAAATAAGATAGGTGAAACTAATCAATATAAAAATTATTAGCAATATTTCAATTAAAAAATGTTATTTTGTACCAAGTCCTCAAAATCCACTGTGTGCTTTGCCATGACAGCATGTCTCTGCGGGGACCGGCCACATTTCAGTCAGTCTCCACCCGTGGCCAGTGGCTGCCATGTTGGGCAGCCCAGATCTGGAGTGTGCTGAGATGTTTTTGCGATCACCTTTAGAGCCTGGAAAATTCCAGACTCTGCGGCCCTTTCTCCATGGAAACGCTGGCTACAGTTTCCATGGAGACAGCCTCTGCAATGGCAGAGGGCAAGAGCTCTTGAGGGATGAACAGAGCAGAGCAACGAACAACAAAATACTCTGTCTGGAGGATGGGATGGGCTGGGGGAAGGACCCAGTAGACAGCCACCCCGTCAACACCTCATGCACAGCACTGATGTGTGAAAAATTGAATTATCAGACAGGGTCCTTGCAAATGAAGAGACACTGGGCTTCCTTGAGTCTTAGCACATCTTACTGGAAATCGCCAATTCCCTGCAAGCTCCCGTGCTAGGAGCGTCATCCATCCATCCCAGCATCCACACATCCGTGCATTTGTTCATGCGACTAAAATGGACTGAGCTCCATCATTCGCCAGACTCAGTACAAGGAGCTGGAGCTGCAGAAGCCATGCAAACCAGGCACAGCCTCCGCCCTGGCAGAGGAAGGGGGAGGCATGATTGCACTCGGAAAAATTTAACTTTATTCATTATTTGTTGAAGTATTTGTTGAACCTCTATCACGTGCCAGACACCATGCTAGAGATTGGGGATTGGCCAAAACCCACAAAAGAGGTCTTCCGCCTCTCAGAGCTTGTGTTCTAGCAGGGGAGGTGGGCTGTAAACAGAAAAGGATGTTGGGGTGGTGAGTCCTGAAATGAAAACTGCATCACGGTTGTCGGGAGAGAATGAAATGAGAGGCCATGCTTTAGACGAAGCCAGGGAAGATCTTTCTAGGATGATATGACTCAGGAAAGTTCGGAATGAAGGGAGGGAGGAAGGCTCCAGAAATTCTTTGCTTACCTGCTGTACTAACCCTACATCAATACACAAAGGTGTGTATCAAGTAGGAGTAAGTCCTGCAGCTCAGGGCACCAGAAGTATGAGAGCCATGGGAGAGAAACAAGGTTTGAGATGCGCAAAGCCAGAGCTAGCTTATGCAAAAATGTTCGGAAGATCAGAAGTTTAAAATTCATAAGCAGAGGATTTGGTAACCACTAATGCTTAGTCAAGATGTACATTCTCCTCTGTTAGCAACGAACTCACTACCTTGGTGTTTGTGATGATAACATCCCAGGAAAACTATAATCTCGAATTTAGCTGCATCCCTGTTTCACTCGAGGCCAACTTGGTGGAGTTCCACAAAGACTGAGGACACCTGTTGATGAAGATGTCACAAGGTGGCCGGTCCTGAGGGAGTCTGGTGCTTCCAGGCAAGATGTCACATAAAAATTTCCCTCTGATGCTGAAGAGTGGAACAAGAAGCAGATGCTCCAATGACTAAATTCCTGTACACATTCATTCAACCTATCAATTCATCAATCATGATCCCAAAAGTGTACTCCGATCACACAATTTTTCAGCACCACCCAACATAATGTCACGGCAATTTCAAAAAGCATTTGTGTATGATCTAATTTCAGATATTTGTTTTCTGGGTCTTTTTTTTTTTTTTTTCCAAATTTTGAATCACATCAGAATTCAAATGTGCCAAAAAGGAAGTATCCTAGAAAGCTAAATTTCAGTCTGAAAGAAGAATGGTAGGAGCTTCAAAATATAGAAATAATCAAAATTGCTGTCGAACAAAGTCATGATAAGAAAAACAATTATGACCACCAAAAAAAATTAAGATATAGAAAATGAAAACAGCTGCAGCAGACTTTTTTTTTAATTATAAGAACCAAGACTCAGCTGGGCACGGTGGCTCACACCTGTAATCCCAGCACTTTGGGAGGCCGAGGTGGGAGGATCATGAGGTCAGGAGTTCGAGACCAGCCTGGCCAACACAG
>NW_012123598.1:753153-797261 GCF_000951035.1 Colobus angolensis palliatus
TGCGCCCAGCCTCGCCGTAGGTTCTTCTGTTCTCCATTTAGGGGATGGAGACAAGGACTCCTCCCAGGGGACAGGTGGAGTCAGGTGAGTGGTTAGAAAGCTGCCTGGGTACTTTGTCCTTCTTCCTCCCTAAGAGTTGCTTCCTGGAGACTCTGCCCTTCCCGTTAAAGGAATCCGAGGGGAAAGGAAAGGAGAGATGCCCTGCCTAGGCCTGGTCCGCCTTTCTTTCCTTTTGGAATTGTGTTTTTCCTCCATTGGAGGTCAGCACCCTTCACTCATCCTCTTTCTAGAAAGTCTTTGTCCATCCACATCCACAGGGTCTCTTTTCCCAGAGATAGGACTAGCGCCCATGCTTAAGAGTTGTTTCTCATTTGCTCTTGCATAAAACATGAAACCTGGCTGGGCACAGTGGCTCACACCTGTAATCCCAGCACGTTGGGAGGCCGAGGCAGGTGAATCGCTTGAGGTCAGGAGTTCGAGACCAGCCTGGCCAACATGGTGAAACCCCGTCTCTACTAAAAATACAAAAATTAGCCAGATGTGGTGACGTGCGCCTGTAATCCCAGCTACTCAGGTGGCTGAGGCAGGAGAATCACTTGAACCAGGAGGTGGAGGTTGCAATGGGCCAAGATTGTGCCACTGCACTCCCGCCTGGATGACAGAGCTTAGACTCTGTCTCGAAAAAAAAAAAAAAAAAATACATGAAACCTATGCTAGATTCCCCTCCATAGCCCTGTAGCCAGTCAATTTTCCAAGCCTTGTCTGTTCAGCCTCAGAAATCGGTTTTTCATCAGCCTGCCCTGTTGATCTCTTGTTCAAGTTACTGCAAAAACAACTCTGACTACTCTTCCTCCTTGAAGGAAAATACAGGTCAAGGAGTCGAGCCACCCGCTGCTGACTCTTTCGGCCATTCCTGTTGCCCTTAGGATAAATTCCACTGTTCTCACAGGAGCCTGCCGGTGATGATGACCCAAGAGAGTGCCAGCTATGTAGGAAGTGAGCTCTGTGGAATTTTCCTCGAAGCTGGGTCAACACAAGTTTCTGAATCATTAGGCTTTTCTGAATCATTATGCAGAGCAATTTTGCCGGGTGTGAGCAAACTTTCCTGCAAAGAGGCACGTAGTAAGTATCAGTCTTTGTGGGCCATACGGCACCTGACTCAGCTACTCAGTGCTGCCTTTTAGTGTGAAGGCAGCCATATGCAATATAGAATGAACGAACGGGGCTGTGTTCCAATAAAACTTTATTCATGGATGCGATATAGAATGAACGAACGGGGCTGTGTTCCAATAAAACTTTATTCGTGGATGCATCTCCCTCTGCCTGACTGCCCCACCTCATCCCTGTCTCCATCATCTCTCTCCTGTGTCCTGCAACCATCTGTCTCTGCACTGGGCTCCTCCTTCATTGTTCTTGGTCTTCACTTAACTTTTCTCATGGGAGTCTGAGTAGATTTATCAAAGGAAACTCTGGCTACGTCCCATCCTTGCTTAGAACATCAGCATGGGTTCCTGTTACTCTTTAGATGCACCGCCAGTACTTTCCGAGCATCTGCGAGCAGGTGGACTCCGGAATTTCCACGTAGAAGGGACTTGGGAATGAAGGTCTGGTCTGAGGCCGGGAGCTAGGGGACTTGCACCTTGCAGCTGTGTTTGCATAATGATGTTCACCATTACACAACATAGCTGCTGGGAAAAGCACACAGATTCTCTGAATGCATGTATTTAGAGATTTATAAAGCTAGGTGCAGGGGAATAAGGGTGAAAATGTACTCACTGTTTGAGTAATTATTTCAACGTTTATGTAATGTAATTCAACAAACCTGTCTGCAAGTAGGTGTCAATGTGTGTCAACATCTAAAACCTTCCTACATAAAGAAAACGGTGGGCTGGGGCCATGAAGGACATTTGGAACACTCAACTCATCTCAAAAAGAGGACAGAAGAGTTTTGCCCCAGAACACCAGAGAAAACCCAGTTATGGCCATAACCCAGGAACACCATCTATAAACAGAGAGCTACTAGGAAGTCCTTTTTATGGTTTAGAAATGGTTGTCTCCCAAATACTGGCTATGTTGTGCTGTTTCTGGGAAAACTCTTCCCTTCCTGAGTTGGATGTCAATGTATATGGAGCTTGGACTCAAGCCGGGCATTCGTAGGTTATTAATCAGGGGAAAATTCCACGGTGGGTAGTTGCCCTGGGGTTTTGTTTGGCAACTGGACCAAGCCAAATATCCTAACAGCTAGTTTTCAGAGATCGTTTGCTTTTTCTCAGAAATAATCAGCTCCAGTAGAACTGTCTGTTGTGTTCGGTTTTGGTCCAGATCTTGCTTTTAGCAGCTGAAATTGGTTGCTGATGGACACTGAGGATGCGTTTGAGTTGAGGACAGAAGGAAGTACTCAGAGCACATAGAGGACTTCTTTGTTCACCTCACCATAAGATAACATAGGTGGGTATTTCTATAATCATACGGTGGGAAACTTTCCATTAAAATTAACAAACAAGCCAGCAGATAGAAAAGAAAATACTGATAAATCCATCTCCATAAATACTAAAAAGTTAGGTTACAGGGGAAACCCCATTGTGAATAAGAGTTGATGGACAGCTGAGTAAAAATACAAAATACATATTTAAAGAAAGTCAGGCACTACACAAAGAGTGTCAATAGGCCATAAAGGAAAATAAAAAAGAACTTCAAAATAGAAATGCAGACAAAGAATGTGTACATGCACAGGCGCACACACACACACACAAAATGAAAGAAACTAAAAGAAAAGAAAATACAAATGTTGAAAAAAAAATGCACCATAATGTTTGAGCTCCAAAAGCTAGATATAGGCCAGGTGCTGTGACTCACGCCTATAATCTCAGCACTTTGGGAGGCCAAGGTGGGTGAATCACTTGAGGTCAGGAGTTCGAGACCAGCCTGGCCAACACAGTGAAACCCCACCTCTACTAAAACTACAAAAATTAGCTGGGCGTGGTGGTATGCACCTGTAATCCAGCTGCTTGGGAGACTGAGGCAAGAGAATCACTCGAACCCGGGAGGCGGAGGTTGCAGTGAGCCGAGTTTGCGCCACTGCACTCCAACCTGGGTGACAGAGTGAGACTCCGTCTCAAAAAAAAAAAAAAAAAATCAACTAACCAAACAACAAAACAGCGACAACGAAAACAAAAGCTGGGCATAACAACCAACAAAATGTGATGAAATCTATTTCCACAAGACTCAGAAAGATGAAAACTCTGATGATGAAATATCCAGGGCGGTTGAAGAGGTGAAGAAACAGACGCCTCCGTGAGTTAACAGCGGGTATGTTAACTCAACCCCTCAGCAGTTCTGTGCTGAGAAGTGTTTCCCAGAGAAGTTCCCCACGTCTGGGCAAAGAGATAAGGAGTAGAATGTTCATGACGCTGTTCATGTACGTGACAAATCTGATTTGAGTGCCGACTGCGTGCCAGGGACGGTGCGAGGCTGTGGGGGTGTGTGGCTTCACCTGCAATAGTGAAACCAAGAACCAACCTAAATGTGCTCAGGAGGAGACGGATGTGTAAATCAGGGTGAATTCCTAAATTGGAGTATGGTGGTGCACCTGCCGTGAACGGAGCCACAAACATAACACAATGCTAAAAATAAAAGGGTAGAACATTACAACCTCCTTGCGGAACAATGCCACTCACACAGGTTTGGAACATGTTAAAATACTCTTCGTTATTTTTAGCAGCAATGTAGGAAGAATAGACACGGGAATGATCGATTCCAAATGTGGGTGTTGGAGGAAGGTGGGTGGTATTTCAAGCAGAGCACAAGGACCTTCACCTGTATGTGTGCCTAATTTTAAAAAACGCTCTAAAACAAATATGGCAGAATGTAAAGATTTGATAAATCTGGGTACCTTGCTTACTATATTATTCCCTATATATTTTTTCTGCGTGTTGGAAATAATAAAGAAAAGCAAATAATCAATTTTTAAAAGTTACAGATTATGCTAAGTGTTACAATGGAAACAAATCAGTGTCTGAGAAAGATAATATCAGGGGAAAGAGGCCCAACTATGGCTGTCAGGGAAGTCTTCTCCGATGATGTCAAGACTGAAGGAGGATGAGGAACCTGAGTGCTTTAGGTGTTGGGGAGAAGTGCTCCAGGATAAAAACAACACAACACAAAACAAGCAGCAGGAGCAAAGGCCTGGAGATAAGAAAGCACTTAGGGCATTTAAGGAAGTGAAAAAAAAAAAAAAAAAAGGCCAGTGAAGCTGAGGGAGAGAGCAGGAGATACAGAGGTCACCGCAGACGGTTTTACAAAAACAACCACGACAATATCTTTCATTCCATATTCTCTGCTACAATGTGACTTTGACGTTCCTCCCATGGAGAAGTGGGGTCTCTGCACCCGCTCTGGGTGGGTTCCTGACTACCTTCACCCACAGGGTAGGAAGTCATGCCATGTGACCTCTGAGTTGCTTCATAGACATCCATGCATCCCCATCTTGTTTACCAGTACGCTCATACTCGGAATCTGCAGCCACCATGTAACAAGTTTGACAACCTTGAGGCCGCCATGCTGTGAGGAAGCCCAAGCCACATGAAAAGACTATGGTAGATGCCCTGGTTGGCAAGTCTAGGGTGGCAGGCTGGATCTTCCATAAAGTAGACACTGAGATGGTGGATGTGCCAACAACCTGGGACCCTGAGTGACTATAATGAAGAGAGCTCTCTGTTGACCCAAGATGAACACAGAGTGAATAAGAAATCAACCTTCGTGATTTAAGTCACTGAAGTTTGGGCATTGTTTGTACTGCAGTGCTATCAGCCTATCCTAATTGATACAGGCCCTCGGTGCAGGGAAATAACTTTGTAGGAAGGGAACATGTACAACTGTTTATTCTCCTACTATACTCTCAGCACAGAACACTTCCGACACCAAATGTGTGGGGTTTTTCCTCCTACTCTGTATTTTCCAGCAGACATCAACTGGGTGTCCCATAATTCAATTCCATTCTTATTTTTTTATTTTTTGAGACAGAGTCTCATTCTGTCCCCCAGACTGGAGTGCAGTGGCAGGATCACAGCTCACTGCAGCCTCAAACTCCTGGGCTCAAGGGATCCTCCTGCCTCAGCCTCCCAAGTAGATGGAACTATAGGCATGTGCTACCACACTCTGCTAATTTTTTTAGTTTAAAAAAATTAAACTAAATTTTTAGTTTAAATTCTCTGTAGAGACGGGGTCTTACCTTCTTGCCCAGGCTGGTTTCAAATTCCTGAGCTCAAGCAATCCTCCCGCCTTGGCCTCCCAAAATGCCAGAATTACAGGCATGAGCTACCACACCCAGCCTAAATTCAGTTCTGATACTACCTGGAGTTAGAGTCAGATCCCACAGGTCAGAACTCAGCCCAAGTCTGCCCTCGTTTCAGATGCCAACCACAAGTCCCCAACTGGGACCCGTACTTTCTACCTACTGCCTATAAGTCAGGGTTCCCATGACGCCCTGCTTGGGTGTGATCATTGCTGCAGCGGCTCACAGAACTCAGGAAACCACATTCCTTAGATGATCCATTTGTTATAAAGAGGTGACAGCTTCCTGACTTGTGCATATGAATATGGTTGTGGGGATGAGGCTAATGGCAAAGGTGCACGTGATGAATGATTTTACATAATTGGGATACAAATCACTTTAGTAGATGTTAAGGTAGCAGCAATTGGTAAAATTAGTGATATTAGGGGTGTTACAACATGGGAGGAAAATGTATTTATTACTTTTATTTGGAGTTGCACCAATGTTTTTGGTTCCTTAGACCAACGGTTAACTCTAATCCTTTAAAAGTGGAGAAAGCCATGTTGTTAGATATCGGGGCACGAGTTAGCAGTTCTTACATACTTTCTTGGTGGATGAGAAATTGTAGACGTCTATTATTAGATCCACAATCTAATGTTTTGGTTAAACCATAACAACAGCATATAAAACCTCAAAATCATTTTGGGATTTAAGGATAATAGGAGAAGGGGTGTTCGGTGTATCAGTATTGGGGTATTTTCTTGCATGAAGGAGGATTTAATATTGTTGGTGTGGTACGTAAATATTCCTTGCTGTGCGGTGATTAGTATGTACAGAGAGTAAAGGGCTGTGATTAATATGTTAAGTCCTGTAAGAGTAATAGTGACATTGGATCAGGAAAATGAGGCTGAAGTTACGAAGGTACGGGCTGAGACGTTTCCACGTCCTCTCTGGGCGAACCACCCCACCCGCACGTCCACGTGTTCAGCAGCCTGGAAGCTCTCCAAACCCTGTCCTTTTTGGGGTTTATGGAGGCTTCATTATGTAGGCACGATTGATTGCATCCCTGGTCATTGGTGATCAACAACCGATTACATCCCTGGCCATTGGTGATCAACAACCTTCAGCCCCTCTCCTCTTTTCTCCTCAAGGTGGCGGGGAGGGGCCTGAAAGTTCCAACCTTCTAATCACATGGTTGATTCCCCTGGTAACCACCCCCAACCCGAGGCTCTCCGGGAGCCCCTAGCAAGCAGTCACCACTAGCAAACAAAAGACACTTTTCAATTCGAACCTGCATGCCAGAAACAGGAGCAAAAACCAAATACGTATTTCTTTTTTTTTTTTTTTTTTTTTTTTGGAGACAGAGTTTCACTTTGTTGCCCAGGCTGGAGTGCAGTGGCACAGTCTCAGCTCACTGCAACCTCCACCTCCCAGGTTCAAGCAATTCTCGTGCCTCAGCCTCCTGCATAGCTGGGATTACAGGTGCCCACCACCACACCCGGCTGATTTTCTTTGTGTGTTTTAGTAGAGACGGGGTTTCACCATGTTGCCTAAGCTGGTCTTGAACTCCTGACCTCAGGCAATCTGCCCATCTCGGCCTCCTAAAGTTCTGGGATTACAGGCGTGAGCCACTGGGCCCAGCCATTTCATATTATGTCACAGAGAGAAACAAAAAACAGGAAATAGGCCAGTAAATAAGATAAGTAAGAATTGTACTAAGTGCGGTGAAGGCCTGACCGCAGAAGCAGACACAGCAAATAACCCAGGAGATCCTCTTAGATAAGATGGTCATGGAAGGCGCCTCCTGACACCATCACCCTAGAGGGCAACATTTCTTTCTCTTTTTCATTAACTTTTAAGTTTGGGGTACATGTACAGTTTGTGATATAGGTAAATGCACGTCCCAGGAGTTTGAGGTACAGATTATTTCATCACCCGGGTATTAAGCCTCGTACCCATTATTTATCTTTTCCTGATCGTCTTTCTCCTCCCATCCTCCACCATAGGCCCCAGTGTATGTTGTTCCCCCTCTATGTGTCCATGTGTTCTCATCACTTAGCTCCTGCTTATAATTGAGAACATGTGGTATTTGTTTCTGTTCCTGTGTTACTTTGCTAAGGTTAACGGCCTCCAGCTCCATCCATATTCCTGTGAAAGGCATGATTTTGTCTCTTTTTATGGCTGCATAGTATTCCATGTATATATGTACCACGTTTTCTTTATCCCATCTACTGTTGATTTAGGCTGATTCCATGTCTTTCCAGCATTTAAGCTGATTCCATGTCTTTGCCACCATGAATAGCGCTGCAATGAACATACGAGTGCATGTGTCTTTACAATAGAATGATTTATATTCCTCTGGGTGTACACCCGGTAACGGGATTGCTGAGTCAAGAAGTGTATATATACATATATATACTCAGTATCAGTGATCATTAAGAAAAATGCAAATCAAAACCACAATGAGATACTATCTCGCACCAGTCAGAATGGCTATTGCTAAAAAGTGAAAAAATTAAAAAATAATAGATCCTGGCAAGGTGGCAGAGAAAAGGGCATGCTTACAGAACGTTGGTGGGAGTGTAGATTAGTTCAGCCATTGTGGAAAACAGTGAAGGTAGGAGTTCAACACAAGAATGGGGAATGGGCGCGTACACTCAGTCTACAGCAGGGAGTCTGGGCCATATGGACGGCATATAAAGCCAAGGGGCCCGTGAAATCCACCAAGGAGAGGCTGTGGAGAGGGAAGGAAGGAGCCCCGGACAGAGTCCTTCAGAAACACCTGTATTTAAAGGTCAGGTTTGGAGAAGGAATCAGCCCAGGTGGGTGAATGAGAAGACCCAAGAGGTACAGAATCACCAGGAGGACTCGGGGAAGAAAGCTGTGTAGAGGGTTTTGTGGTTGTTTTAAACAATGGGGGAGCCGGGGAGGCTTTCAAAGGTGGGAAGTTGGACAGGATGAAGACAGTGACATTGTGTCACAGTTCCGACTTCGTGTTACAGAAAAGCTTGCTTGCTTGCATAGAATCCTTGCTTTGCTCGAGTTTGTAGATTCTTTATTAAAAACAGCGTCCAGAGAACAGGGCCTTCAACAGAGATCAAAGAAAGCAGCTGACCAGCCACCCTGGGAATGTGCTGACCGCCCTGATAAGAACAGCTCGAGCATTCCTGCAGAAGGCCAGGGACATTGACAAAGAAGCCGCGATTAACTGTCCGCCTGAACCCGTGCACGTTTCCCAAAAGCACTTTGACCATCATTTAAGCTCCCCTAATTTCCCTGATCCGGAGGCACACGTGGAGAGGTGGTTTTGGAACACATGTCCACTGTTCATGGCCTCCCTGGGGGGGCCGCTTCTGGAATAAAACTAACTTTCCTTTTCACCCAAAGCATGTTACCTTCCAAGGTGGACGTTCCTGTCAGGGTAGCTCTTCTTCTTTCTCCTTCTCCTCCTCCTTCTCCTCCTCCTCCTCCTCCTTCTTCTTCCTCTTCTTCTCCTTTCTTTTATTCTTTTCTTTTCTTTTTTTTTTTTTTTGAGAGGGAGTTTCACTCTTGTTGCCCAGGCTGGAGTGCAATGGCCTAATCTCAGCTCACTGCAACCTCCCCCTCCTGGGTTCGAGCGATTCTCCTGCCTCAACCTCCCAAGTAGCTGGGATTATAGGTGCCTGCCACCACATCCAGCTAATTATTGTATTTTTAGTCGAGACGGGGTTTCACCATGTCGACCAGGCTGGTCTCAAACTCCTGACCTCAGGTGATCCGCCTGCCTCGGCCTCCCAAAGTGTTGGGATTACAAGCATGAGCCACTGCGCCCAGCCCACAAAACAAATTTTACAGTTACATTGTGGAACGGGAGGGGCACATGGTGGTCTCCAGAGAGCTGCTGACACAGTGCATATTTACTTTGATTTTTTTTTTGTCTTTTTTTTTTTTTTTCCTTTTTGTGGAGAATGGGGTCTCGCTATATTACCCAAGCAGGTCTCGAACTCCTGGGCTCAAGCTATCCTCCCGCCTCTGCCTCCCTGAGAGCTGGGATTACAGGCATGAGCCACCGCGCCCGGCTGGTTTTTTTTTATAACAGAAAAGTTTAGAATAAGAATACATCTATCTAGAGCCAACTGGGTTTGAATTAAAAAGACTGCTAATTTTCTTCGGGGGTTTTCTCCATCACTTCATTTGGAATTTGTTCGGTGCAGTTCACAGAGGGGCCCACCGTGCATACAGGGGGAGTTTCCATGTTCTTCCTGCTTTTCTAACATTGATGTTCCAAAATATTTCAACGGTCGTGATAAACGAGAAGGTCAAGGGAATGTGTACTGAGATAAGTAAATACCTACTGAGATAACATCCTCAAACATGTTTCTCAAATAAGAAAGCAGAGGTTCTAAACAGGAAAACAGAACTGGAATTATCAAGTTACTGGAGAGTAGTAATTACCAGACTTTAAGAATGAATAATTAAGTTTTAACCAATTTCAGGGTATTAGTTGTCTTTTCTGTGTCCATCCATCTGAAAAACCAGAGAACAACATGAAACAGCTCCTTATTTAAGACTAAAACAAAATTCTGCTCTGAAAGTTCTTAGCCTTTGCAACCAAAATCGGAAGAAAAGGAAAGCGATCACATTTTTCGAGGGAACACATGAAAGTGTATAAATGAGCCTCAGAATCGTCTAAGGTAGCCCGGGTCTAAGTAAACACAAACACAGATTTCTGTTTTTAAAAAAGAAAGAAAATATAAAGTTGTCACAACATCAACATTACAGAGAAAAAAAAAAAAAAACAAGGAAAAAAAGAGTTTCCTTGCAAACAGTTGGTGTGCAAACAGATGGTGTATTCAAGTCTGTTTACCACCGGGCAAGGGCGGGATTCCGTATGCCAAACACGTAGTGCTGTGTATGGAAGACACCATTCATCTGCCCAACTTCACCGCCATGCATATGGTATTGAAATCAAAGCTTGCTTTTACCTTGGAGCAAACTTCCACAGCAGAGGGATGAGCCGATTCCACATCTGTCAGCTGGACTTTTTAAAAATTCAAATATGTGGTTTCAATGCTCATCCATTTCTTTCTAAACAACTTGAATTCAAATGCAGTCTCCGTTGCTTATAAGCCATGTGAATTTCTTTATCTTACCATGAAATACGTCAGGCACAGAGAAGATCGTATATATAAAGATACATCAGAATGCATTAAAGATAATCATAAAACCAACAACCATACATACAACTTTTAGACGTTATCAACGCTAAATAAATTCCCTGAGAGTCAGTTCTTCAAATGACTGGTTTATTTATTTATTTATTTTTTGCTGATGGTTAATTCCCCGAATGACCAAATTTGCCAAATTCACTGGATGCATCTAGTTAACAGCGTCAAACGCATGTTTCTTTTAACTCCTTGTGACAGTTACAGAGATCCCAATTGTAAGGAAGCTCCTGGAAACGTATGTGCTGTTTGAATGATTTGACTTGAAATTTTCCTTTCGCTTTTTGGCAGATTTTAGTTTAGATTTACGTTGGCTGTAGCTGCTTCATTGTAGCCAAACTGAAGTTCAGCATGTTCTGAGGACTTTTATATCTTAAAATGAGAATTTCCGGACGTTTCCAAGTGTACTCTGTAGGTATTGAATGTCAAGGATGTTACCAAAGGTAGAAGACGTTTCTATTATCCAACTCATTTTCACTCCTGTCTTTTGAAATTCTCTTAACAGGTATGTTACCCAGTGTGATCACACCAATGTTTTCAACATGGGTAAGACATCTGAGAAATGCTCAGTGCCTATAATGAGAATTACACCTAAATCTGATGTGTCTTTGAGCCTGATTTGCAAATCAACGATAGAGCTGAGAGAAATCTGCCAAAGTGAAACAAAAACTACCGTGAAACCAAGTTTAATTTCAGCTAAAATGAAACGAAAACATTGAAGAAAAAAATTACCTGGCTGGGTGCAGTGACTCGTGCCTGTAATCCCAGCACTTTGGGAAGCTGAGGCAGGAGGATTGCTTGCGCCCAGGAGTTCAAGACCAGTCTGGGCAACATGGAGAAATCCCATCTCTACAAAACATTGCTGGGCGTGGTGGTGAGCAACTGTGGTCCCAGCTACTGGGGAGGCTGAGATGGGAGGATTGCCTGAGCCCAGGAGGTGAAGGCTGCAAGAGCCATGATCATACCACTGTACTCCAACCTGAGCAACAAAGCAAGACCCTGTCTTGGAAAAAAGAAAGAAAGAGAGAAAGAGAGAAAGGGGGGAAGGGAGGGAAAGGAAGGAAGGGAAGGAGGGAGGGAGGGAGAGAGGGAGGGAGGGAAAGGAAGGAAGGAAGGAAAGAAGGAAGGAAGGAAAGAAGGAAGAAAGGAAGGGAGGGAGGGAGGGAGAAAGAAAGGAAAGGAAAAGAAAAGAAAGAGAAGAGTTACCCTTGAAGTCCATTAACACCATCCCATGGTGGCATGATTTTGTGTAATGTTTACAAATATTTAGTAGAAATTCATTTACAGTGGATCCATAATTTGGCAAATTGTCCATCTGGCAAATCCTCTTTCCAACTCCTCCCACTGAACAGTGCATCCCATCACTTGTTGCTCATCGGAAACTTAGTTTGTCGTCTTCTCTTGCTGGCATCAACCGATCCATTTTCTTCTCTGCATGAGATCTTCCCATCAACATTCCCACATACTGTGTTGTCTTCCATCTTAAAAAACAAATGCTTTTTAGATCTTAAGTTCCTCCCTAGCCACTGCCCCTTTATAGGCAAAACACAGCCAAGGCATCTCTCTGCTCCTTCCCCTCAACTTTCTCCCCTCCCTCTCTCCTGAGCCCATGACTTCCATTCCCAACCCAAACTGACCTACTCTTGTCAAGTTCACCAGGATTCTCCACTTTGCCAAAAACAATCCAGTTCTCAGTCTTCATCGGATCCAATTGTTGACCACAAAGGACAACTTAGACCTCGTCCTCTCTGCTAAAATCTTTCCTCATTTGGTTGGCACACCCCAAACTCTCCGGATTTTCCTCCCACGTCAATGAGCATTTTCCCATTTCTACCCACACTCACTCCATCCAGCCCATGCCAATTACTAGCTGTACTAGGTAGAATGGGGTCCCCCGAAATTCATGTCCACACAGAACCCAGAAAGTGGCCTCATTTGGAAATAGAGTCTTTGCAGATATCATTATTTTAGATGAGGTCACAGTGGATTAGGGCAGGTCCTACATCCAATAACTCATGGCCCAATAAGAAGAGAAGAGGACACGCAGAGACGCAGGGAGAAGCATGCCTTGTGATGTTGGAGGTGGAACTTGGAGCACTGCGGCTGCAAACCAAGGGACACTGAGGATCAGAGGCAACCAGATCCAGAAGCCAGATGTCACAACGTTGAAGAAGATCCAAGGATCTCATCATGCTAGGAACAAGACCCAGATGGCTCCCTTGTGCCTGTGAGGACCCACGAGGTCCCATGAGATCCATTGCTCTTCTTCAGCCTACTCTTACCTTCTCCCATCTCCCCTTTGTTCATTCCATTCCAACCACACCAAGCTTCCCTCCATTCCCTGAGCATGCTCTGTGGCTCCGCAGGGAGCCTGTGCCCTTGCGGTTTCCTCTCCACTTCCCCAGAATCTTGCTATGGTAGAATGAGGGCATCCTTCGGGTTTTGGGGAAGTTGTTCCCTGCCTGGAGTAGCCTTCCTGATTATCCACATCAGCTGCCTCTGCGCCACTCCCCATTCCCTCCACCTGCTCTACTCTTTCCACCACCCAACAAATTACATTAAGTCATTGTATTATTTTTATTTACTTATTTATTTTTGAGATGGAGTCTCGCTCTGTCATCCAGGCTAGAGTGCAGTGGCCCAATCTCGGCTCACTGCAACCTCCGCCTCCCAGGTTCAAGCAATTCTCCTGCCCCAGCCTAACAAGTAGCTGCGTACCTGGGACTACAGGTGCCCCCACCACACCCGGCTAATTTTTGTATTTTTAATAGAGACAGGTTTCACCATGTTGGCCAGGATGGTCTCGATCTCTTGACCTCGTGATCCGTCTGCCATGGTCTCCCAAAGTGCTGGGATTACAGGCATGAGCCACCGCGCCCGGTCAGGTCATGTATGTAAACCATGTTACATACACATTACTGCATTACATAATGCATGACCATACGATATCATCATGTCACATATTAGATGATATTACATTCTGTTCTGTTTTATAGCATATTTTTCTTTTAGTATTTTATTTTTAAATTGACAAATAAGAATTAGATGTACTTATTGGGTATGTGTTTTGTAAAATCTATACATTGTGAAGTGGCTAAATTGAGCTAGTTAACATATGCATTATCTCACATACTTTTGCTTTTGCGGTAAGAAAACTAAAAGTCTACTCCCTGAGCAATGTTATTATATGCTATATTATTACATATTATAGTATTATATAGTACTACATTACATATTACATTGTATCATATATATTTTATATATATTATATATATATATAAATTTCTTTTTTGAGACGTAGAGGTTCGCCCTTGTTGCCCAGGCTGGAGTGCAATGGCATGATCTCAGCTCACTGCAACCTCCTCCTCCCAGGTTCAAGCGATTCTCCTGCCTCAGCCTCTCAACTAGCTGGGATTACAGGCATGCGCCACCACGCCCAGCTAATTTTTTGCATTTTTAGTAGAGACGGGTTTTCTCCATATTGGTCAGGTTGGTCTCCAACTCCTGACCTCAAGTGATCCACCCACTTTGGCCTCCCAATGTGATGGGATTACAGGTGTGAGCCACCGCGCCCGGCCTATATTACATATTATATTACATTATATACTACACAGTTGACCCTCAAACAACACCGGTTTGAAATGTGAGGGTTCACTTATACACAGATTTTCTCTGCTTCTGCCAACCCTGCCACAGCAAGATCAATACCTCCTCTTCCTCCTTCTCCTCTGCCTACTTAATGGAAGATGACGAGGATGAAGACTTTTAAGATGATCCGCTTCCACTTCATGAATAGTGAACGTGTTTTTTCTTCATTATGATTATCTTCATAACATTTTCTTTTCTGCAGCTTACTTTAACTTCAGGAGTATAGCATATAATACATGTAACATACAAAATATGTGTTAATTGATTGTGTTCTTGGTAAGGCTTCTGGTCTATAGTAGGCTGTTAGTAGCTAAGTCTGGAGAGAGTCCAAAGTTATCCATGAATTTCCTTTTTTCTTTTTTGATACAGGTCTCGCTCTGCCTGTTACCCAGGCTGGAGCGCAGTGGTGTGAGGATCTCAGTTCACTGCAGCCTCGACTTCTCAGCCTCAGGCAATTATCCTACCTCAGTCACCTGAATAGCTGGGACTACGCGCACTCACTACCATGCCTGGCTAATTGTTTTGTATATTTTGTAGAGACAGGGTCTCGCTATGTTCAGGCTGGTCTCAGGCTCCCGGGCTCAAGTGATCCACCTACTTTGGCCTCCCAAAGTGCTGGATTCACAGGTGTGAGCCACTGCACCCCAGCCTATCTGTAGATTTTTAACTGTACAGTACTCAGCACTCCTAACTCCACACGTTGTTCAAGAGTCAACTGTCTGTTTTTTGTTTTCTTTTTTTTTTTACTTTAAGTTCTGGGATACATGTGCAGAACGTGCAGGTTTGTTCCGTAGGTATACACGGGCCATGGTGGTTTGCTGCACCTATCAACCTGTCATCTAGGTTTAAGCCCTGCATGCATTAGGTATTTGTCCTAATGCTCTCCCTCCCCTTCCCCTACACCCAACAGGCCCCAGTGTGTGATGTTCCCCTCCCTGTGTCCATGTGTTCTCATTGTTCAACTTCCACTTGCGTGAGAGCATGCAGTGTTTGGTTTTCTGTTCCTGTGTTGGTTTGCTGAGAATGACGGCTTCCAGCTTTATCCATGTCCCTGCAAAGGACATGAACTCATTCTTTTTCATGGCTGCAAACGGTATTTTTTATACTGTATTATTACATTGTACATTATATTGCATCACATAGTATTATACTATCTACCATATAGTACTACATCATATATTTTATTTTATTATTTGATGTCCACCTCTTGTTGCTGCCTCAGGGTGCTCTACATGTTTCTATGACCACCTGTGTTACGTATTTATTTGTGTCCTTCTTGCCTATTTCCTCCACCGGCCTGGGAGCTCCGTGAGGATGAGAACATTTGCTCTGTTGCTCACTCCTTGAACCCCAACACTTAGGCTGGTACCTTTTGTATAGTAAAAACCCCACAAATATTTGTTAAATAAGTGAAATTAAATGTTCCTCGTGGGTGTGTGTGTTTCAGAAAAACAACTTGGAATAAACCAGCAAATTGGGAAGTTTTAAAAACGTGATCATTTGGAGAACTAGCTTTTGGCAAATGGGTATTCCGTGAGTTAATTTGGCAGGGCTTGGGGGAGGTCCTTGGTTTCCACTAAAGAAGCGTTTAGTGAAAAGTGTAGGTTGGGTACTGAGTTGTCACAGCTGTCAGATGGTGGTGGAGGTTGCAACCCAATCCCCCTGGAGAAATTTCTAAGCAGATGATTATGAGTGGAACTGATTTAGCAGGGCAGATTGACACTCAGAGGATTCTAATCTTCCAGAAATAGAGGAAACCTGGTCTGGAACATAGGCAGGTAATAAAAAGTGACTGATGGCATCACTGAAGGAGGCCAACGCCAGCCTTCTCACGGTGCCTGTGAAATGGCACAGGCTGCTAAAAGTATGTGCACCCCAATAGCAACTGGGCAAAGACGTACGGGCTTGGGGGTAGGGACTGGGAAAGGGTGTGCAAAATTAAAAATAAGCTGGTTAGGCAGAAAAGATTAAGAGCATTTTTAAGCAAATAATTAGAAAAATCACTTTGGATCATGAGGCAGCTCTAGAAGCAGCAAGAAGGAGGCAGAAACCAGCAAATCTTTGAACGTTGGTTTGGAATGTGAAAGGGAAATTAATTTTCTTTATACAAAAATATCTGCTTTTGTAATTAAAAATAAAACAATAAAAGAGAAATATCTTTTAAATCAACTTTCCAAGTTTTACAAAGCAGTTTCGAATGGCATCCCAAAACTGAGCTAATTGATTCCGTCCTCATTTGGAATTTGTGAGCACACACACCCAAGAGTTCACAGCACGAATAAGAAGTAGCTTCCAAGGTCTCCCTATTTTCTGACATTTCTGCCCTAAATTGTCAAATAGTGGTGATCCTATAACAGACATGGTAGTAAATGACCCCCACATAAGAATTTGCCCAGGCTGGGCTCAGTGGTGCAAGCCTGAAATCCCCGCACTTTGGGAGGCCGAGGCCGGCGGTGGATCACTTGAGCCCAGGAGTTCAAGACTAGCTGAGGCAACGTGGCAAAACCCCGTCTCTACAAAGAAATGCAAAAAATTAACTGGGCATAGTGGCGCATGATTGTAGTCCCAGCTACTTGGGAGGCTGAAGTGGGAGAATCACTGGAACCCAGGAAGTTGAGGCCTCAGTGAGCTGTGGCTGCACCACCGCCCTCCCGGGAGTGACAGAGCAAATCTTCACTCTGTAGAGACCTTGTCTCAAAAACAAACAGACACACACACAGCAAAAACACCCAAAACAAGAAGAAACATTATTAGAATTATCCAAAGTTAATAGAAATTAAAGAGTATATTATCACAATGTAGCCATCTTCTGTACATCATTTTTTTCTATGTCTATTTATCTATCAGAAATAGAAATACAAAAGCAAAAACAAAATGGTGACCTTCTAACAGCTGAAGGACAAAACCAAAGACCATTTTGAAAGCTCTTATTCTTTGTGCCTTGATGACAAAAGAAATAGGAAAAAAAAGGTTCACTTTTTACTTTTACGGAACAAATGAAGGTATATAAATTAGCTTCACATAATCAAGCCAAGCACATGAAGAAAATAAAAGCAATCCTGGTTTATGTCATTTTTAAAAAAACATAAAAAGAAAACAAGATTGTTAGTGTCCAAAAACTGGAGAGAAAAACTGACTAAAAACAGGTTCTGAGAAATATCTGCAAAACAGATGGTGTATTTAAATCTGTTTACAGTCAGGAAGTAGCTGTCTCCCAAATACTGACCATGGCGCTTTGTGGCTCCAAGAACCCGGTTCCCTTGCCTAATTACACTGCAATGTATATATTTATTGGAATCAAACCTGGCTTTTCAGCCTAGGGGAAAATCCCACGGTAGACTGAGGAGCTGAGTTTGCCTTTGGAAACGGGGCCGTGTGTTAACAATCAAACTGCTTTGTCTTGATTTGTACCAACTTTCTAATTCACCTGCCCTTAGCTCAAATCCGTTTTCCTCTACACAGGAGTCATGTGATACGGAGATCGGTGCTTTCTGTCATTCTCAGAGCTGTGGTCTCTTCATGATGCGACGCATTGAGATCCGTAAAAGGCAGTGAGAGGTGAACGAGACACCGAACATCCAGCACTTTGTGCCTGGAGGTGCGTTCAGAATCCCAAAGGCAGCCCTCCGGGAATCAGGCGCACCGGTCCGACTCCCAGCACTGCAGTTTGCCACCCAAGGCCTGTCCACTCCACCACCCAGCCCTGGGCCAGGCTGTTATGGGCAAAGTGTGGGCCAAGTATGTCACTGGCAGCAAATCTGTCCGGGTCTGATGTTGTCTTGTACTTTTCCCAATTGACTTACCCAAAAGGAACACTTTTCAGGCTAAACTAATCCTCCCTGGGCTGCTGTTAACATATCTAGTCCTCAGCGATGTCTGAGGGCTACAGCTGCTAGAGGGTCTATTTGTTCTTGCACAGTTGTGAAGGTTTAAGCCGTGGCATCAATGTTGTTGGCTATTTCCTCTGAGAGCTGGCTACAGGTTAAGGAGGTAATTCCAGTTCCCCTATGGGCTATAATGCCAAGTCCTGCAAGAAGGGGAATTAATTGGATGGCCCTTTCACCCTGAGCAAGATGGAATGCCTATGGATTGGTACTGGAAGAGAGAAATTGCCAGGGACTAGAAAGATGTCCAGGGATCCATAGCCTATGGTGATTGTCAAAGAGAGAAACTGGTCACAAAGCCAACTGCCACTGGAACTCCTGGTGGTGTACAAGTTAGGGTTAAAATAGTGACAACAGGGTTGGGTGCGGTGGCTCACACGTGTAATCCTAGCACTTTGGGAGGCCAAAGCAAGGGGATCACCTGAGCTTAGGAGTTTGAGACCAGCCTGACCAACATGGTGAAACCTCGTCTCTACTAAAAATACAAAAATTATCCAGGTGTGGTGGCGGACGCCTGAAGTCCCAGTTACTCAGGAGAATGGTATGAATCTGGGAGGCAGAGGTTGCAGTGAGCCAAGATCATGCCACTGCACTCCAGCCTGGGCAACAGAGAGAGACCCCGTCTCAAAAAAAAAAAAAAAAGTGATAATAATCAGAACAATTGCAAGTAACGTTCCTAATATTGGGATCACCTTCCTCTGAGGTGAAAGGCATTACTTATCTACCACAAGGAGTAGAGCTGGACACAGTTCTTCTTCTCTTACAGTGTAAATTCAAATGCCAGGATGGATAACAATCACTCAAGCAAATTTAAATACCAACTGTCCACAGAACGAAACACAACTGGTTCTTATATATACAAAAAGATGGTCAACCTCAGCCATAGTCAAAGAAACATATAATAAAACCTCAAAGTACCACTTTCCACTCAGCAGTGGGGCAGAGACGAAAACGTGGTCAGGAGCCTCGTCGGGGAAGGTGTGGAGAATCAGCCACTCTCACACCTGGTTGGATTGGGGTAGGGGGAGTGGATGAGGCCTGGGATTGGTGCAAAGTCCGAAAAGCAGTTTGGTAATATTTATTAAAATAACTAACTCATATACACTTTGACACGATGGTTCCTCTTCTGAGTTTTCATATTGCACACACACTTGTCCAAAAGGACTTGTATACAAGGTTTCACTCTGCAGCATTGTTTGTAATGGCAAAAGATTGGAAACTCCTCTAAGGAAAAATGGAATATCCAGCCATAAAAACTAGAAACAAGCTATATGTGAAGATGCTTTGTGATGTGCCATTTCCTATCACAGAACACAACCTGTGTTTTGATTCACCAGGTTCCAAACACTCTTTTCGTAGAGTCTACGATGTCCTCAATGGGCTCAGAAATGCGACTTTGTAGACTCTACGGAAAGAGTGTTTCGAACCTGGTGAATCAAAACACAGGTTCCGTTCTGTGACAGGAAATGGCGCATCGCAAAGCGTTTTCACACGTAGCTTGTTTCTAGTTTTTATGGCTGGATATTCGATTTTCCCTTACAGCCCTGATGCCCGCTAATTGGAACTGGTTAAATAAACTTTCATACATCCACTGAATAACATGTTTTCTAGTCCTTAAAAGGAATGAGGCTGCACTACTGGCAGCGACAGAGGAGGTGGAGGTCCCAGGCTGGTGCTTCTCAGATCTCCTACTACAGAGAGTCACTGAAGCAGGACCCCCAGCGGCTGCACTCTGAAATCCGTCCCCACAATGGCATCAAGGCCTCCTCCCGCAGGCTGCTGTCAGCCAATGTGCACAGCAGAGATGCTGATACAAATCCACGCCTGGGAGATGGGAGGTAGGCGGTGACTTCAGCTAGAGGACTCCCTGCTGAGCCTCCTTAGAAAGGCATTGCAGGCTGGGATGTTTCCACCTCCACCTTCCTTTTCTCCCTTTTTTATGCAGGCTCAGACCTGCATCTGAATTCAATAACTTCTCCAGACTCCCCTGGCTCATTCCTCATTTTCCCTTATAGGTCTTTTCCCTAATAAATCCCTTGCACATCTCATATTGTTTTGGTGTCTACTTCTTGGAGGACCCAAGCTAACACAGTGGTTTAATCACCAAGATACATGGTTAGGTTTAAAACCCAGCATGCAGACAGGATGGATGAGTTCTAGTGTTCCATACCAGTGCGGATGACGACAGCGAACAATAACATATCATATCCAAGTGCTACCAGGAGGATATTGAAGTTTCCCAACAGTAAGAAATGATCAATGCGGCAGCTGGGTGTGGTGGCTGAAGCCTGTGATCCCAGCACTTTGAGAGGCCAAGGCAGGCAGATCGCTTGAACCCAGGAGTTCGAGACCAGCCTGGGCAACACGGCAAAATCCTCAGGCATGGTGGCATGTGCCTGTAGTCCTAGCTACTCATGAGGCTGCCGTGGGAGGATGTCCTGAACCTGGAATGTCGAGGTTGCAGTGAGCTGTGATTGCTGGGCCACTGCACTCCAGCATGGGCAACAGAGCAAGACCCTGTCTCAAAAAATAAAAATAAAAATGATCAATGTTTTAGATGATGGATATGCCAAGTATCCTGATCTGATCATCATACATTATATGTATCAAAACATCACTATTGCCCATGAAAATATACAGTTGTTATTTGTCAATGTTTTTTAAAAAGTCAACATGCAAAATAGCATCTATAATGTGCATATATCTATGTGGTGAAAAAAGAAACAGAAAGAAATCTATTACCCGGCACAGGTCCAGAACATCTCTGGAAGGATAAACGCAAACAGTCGATTCTGATTATTCAGGGTAGCTCTGTATTCTATAACGTCACTGTGGACACTGAACTAGCAAATCTGGAACCGTTGCTTCTAGGGAATATACAGGGTCAGTGTCAAACTGTTCCTGGGATTTGGTATAATCAGGCATGGTAAGACAGGCATAGGCCAGGCACGGTGGCTCACGCCTGTCATCCCAGCACTTTGGGAGGCCGAGGTGGGTGGATCACTTGAGATCAGGAGTTCGAGACCAGCCTGACCAACATGGTGAAGCCCTGTCTCTACTAAAAATACAAAAATTGTCACGACTGTCATCCCAGCACTTTGGGAGGCCGAGGCAGGTGGATCACGAGGTCAAGAGATCAAGATCATCCTGGTCAACACGGTGAAACCCTGTCTCTACTAAAAATACAAAAATTAGCCAGGCGCGGTGGCGGGCACCTGTATTCCCAGCTACTCAGGAGGCTGAGGCAGGAGAATCGCTTGAGCCTGGGAGGCTGAGGTTGCAGTGAGCCAAGATTGCGTCACTGTACTCCAGCCTGCGTGACAGAGTGAGACTCTGTCTCAAAAAAAAAGAAAAAAAAACCACAGAAATGATTGTTGTAAAGGAACAGATACACAGACACAGATCCCTAGAACCCAGAGCTACGACATGCCACATAGGGGAACATGGGGAAGCACCAGGGTTGGCCAGGAGACAGAGGAGTGAGGAGAAAGGAAGGCACAGGACCTTATCATGGTCTCCTTGGGAGGGAACCAGGAGCTGGGGGTAGGCAGCCTTCAGATTGGCTAATTGGAATAATTTTAGCAGGCTCCAGGGTGTAACTGCCTCTAGTTGTCTGGTACCTGGACTTGAGGCAATACTAAGGCACGGGGGATGTGGTCACTTGTGGGAGCCCCACAAAGGTGGTAGTTGAAGAATGTGGGCTCCAGACTGACTGGTTAGCATGAGAGAGGTGCACTCCCAAGGGACTGTTTCAATCTCTAGGAACTAGCTGGCCCTGGAAGAGGCAGGCTCTCTGGGTTCAGCCAAATGCTCAAATGTCAAAGCATCACAAATACAGAAAATGAAAAAAAAAAAAAAAAAAAAAAGGTTACCACACTCAGTTTCCTGCATTTTCATTTTCATCAACCGATCCACACAGAACCTTGCTTTATGTGTGTTTTGGTTAAAGACATCTTTTTAAATATATATTGCTGATTCATTAGCACTGAACTCATGGCCAATAGCACTATAGCTTGTACCTGAAGAAAGCTCGTCTAACACAGATTTTTTCCGTAAGCCACATCATAGCTTCTTGCACTTACAAACACCAGACGGCACATCAGCTTGCTGCTTAGGAGCCATTTTTAACAGCCAAGTCACCAACAAAAATGCAAAAAATGCGGCACTACATAGACGGCCAAAGGGACAGTTGTTTCCAAGGTGAGAGCTGAGACAAGAAGGCAGGGACCTCGTCCACCTTCTCTGGGAACCTGTACGAATGTTTCACGGCTCTACGCACATCCACAAACGACGATGAAAACACAACGCATGTGGATTCAGGGGTTACAAATGCATTTTAGTGAGTGGACACATTTGCAAACATAGAATCTGCAAATAATGAAGATGGACTGTCATTGTTAGCCATGGTTGCCTCCAGGGAAGGGAGCTGGGACACAGTCATGGGAAGGAAAATTCACTGATACATATTCTTTTGCGCTTTAAATAAAAGGTTTGTATCAAGTGTATTGACTACTTATTCAAATATGTAAATGCTTCAAGAAGTTACCACAGCGACCAGGGTCTGTTAACTTCTGTAAGACTTTATTCTGCCATCTGTAGAAGGGGAACGATCATGTCTCCATTAGTGGGTGGCAGTGAGGGCATTTGAGAGCTATTTCAATTCCCTTCCCAACTCTCCTCCAGATCTTGCTTCCTGAAATGAAAATGCCTTCAGCACTCCCTCTGGAGACCCTCCTCACTTCTAGGATCCTGCTTAGACTCCTCTTCTCAAAGTTCTCTCCTCACTTTGTTACTGACTGTGCGAGACATTCTGCTTGCCTTCCTGCTATGCATTCTACTCTCTCTCTCGTTTAATGCTAACAACCTCTGATTCTGTCCAGAGCAGCAATGTGCTCAGTCAAAAACATTTTCTCCCAGAAACACTTGCAGCTGTATAAATAAATGGGGCAAGTGAGACAGTTCTGGCCAGTAGGACGTGGGAGAAAATCCTTTTGCCATCCATTCTCAAATAAAAAGCAAAGCTTTGTAAGGAGAAGGGTTTTGGGCTTTCCCCTTTCTTTCTGCCTGGAACGTGGATGTGATGCCTGGAAGCGCAGCAGCCGTTTTGCAGCCATGAGAAAGATGTCTGTGTGTTACGAAAGTCCGTGTGCTATGAAAGGTGGAGAGAGCAAGAGAAAAGGAGCCTGGATCCCTGATGAAGTCAGTGAGCTATGAAGTCCACCCTCAGTTTCAGAAGAAAAATAAATCCCTTACTCATTAAAGCCATTGTGGGGGTTTTTCTTGCATACTGAGTTGAGATCAGTCTGAACAGATATTGCTTCCACCAGAGCTCAGGCATTCCATCAAGGGTGTGGATGGTCCTAATCTCCTTTCATCATTTCTGAGGTAATTAATTTCTTCTGAGATAATTCAGTCACAGCCACAGGCCCAGCCACCATCAGTGTATCCTAGCTCTAGCCCAGATCCTTCTCTTCACTCCCAGACCCCAAATGCCATTGACTGAGGGCCCACAGCATGACGTTCTTACATTCGGGTTCCTGCCTCCACTGCTCCACCCCAAAATAGACTTCTCCAGAAGCCTGTTTTGGGTCCTGGTTACCATCCACTGCATAAAACCACACCAGTCTCACATCTAGCCTTGATCTGTCCTTCATGGCTCTATGTTTCAAATCGTTCAACTGTAAATTGAAATAATTAGAGGATTTGTCTCACACGGGGTGTGGTGGGGATTACATAACATTGCTGGGTCTCTAGCCTCTTTACTAGGAAGAAAATGTGCTGAGCAAGGAGTGCATCGATCCAGGGAGGCTTGGCAGTTAATCACGTCCTTGGGCGCAGCTGCCTGGAGGCACGTGCACACATGATCTCTGCCCACTGCAGTAGTTCTTAGTGTAAAGCTACCATCAGGAGCTGTGGGCCTTGGTGGAGAAAAAGGAAGCTGGGATTTCTTCAAAATACAATTTGACTATCTACTATATGCCAGGCACTGATCTAAATATTGGGAATAAAATATTGAAGAGGCAGTAAAGATTCCTGACGTCTTGCTGCTGACTTTGTACTGGAGAGAATAGAAAATGTGCAAACAGACCGGGCATGATGGCTCACACCTGTCATCCCAGAACTTTGGGAGGCTGAGGCAGATCACCTGAGGTCAGGAGTTCGAGACCAGCCTGACCAACAGAGTGAAACCCTGTCTCTTCTAAAAATAGAAAAATTAGTTGGGCATGGTGATAGGCCCCTGTAGCCTCAGCTACTCAGGAGGCTGAGGCAGGAGCATTGCTTCAACCTGGGATGTGGAGGTTGTAGTGAGCTGAGACCAAGACACTGCACTCAAGCCTAGGTGACAGAGCAAGACTCTGTCTCAAAATAATAATGATAATAAAATAACAAAATAAAATGTGCAAACAAATTGATATATAGTAACAGGTCTGAGAGGCGGGGAGAGGAAAATGAAGTTGGATAAGGTGTGAGAGAAAGATGGGTGGGGGAGGAAGGGGCTGCAATTTAAGTTCAGTGTGGAAAGGAGTCAGCAAAAGACTGAGGAGAAGCCACCTGAGCAGAGACCTCAAAGAAGCAAGAGAAAAAAGAATTGCCAGAGTCAGCAAATAGAAGTATAGGATACCCAGTTAAATTTGAGTTTCATGAATCAACGTATGCACTTTTTGGGACGTACTTATACCAATGTATGTACTTTTTGGGACATACTTATACCAACTAATTATTCAGTATGTTGCCTCCTGGACCAAATCAGTGTCCTGTGAATCATAAAGAAGGACACAGAGCCAGGCGCAGTGGCTCATGCCTGAATCCCCAGCACTTTGAGAGGCCTAGGCAGGTGGACCCCTCGAGCCCAGGAGTTCAAGACAAGCCTGGGCAACATGCTGAAACTCTCTATTAAAAATACAAAAAATTAACCGGGCCTGGTGACGTGCACCTATAGTCCCAGCTACTCAGGAGGCTGAGGTGAAAGGATTACCTGAGCCCAGGAACTTAAGGCTGCAGTGAGCCGAGATTATACCATTGCATTCCAGCCTGGGTGATGGGCATTCTGTTTCTAAAAAAAAAAAAAAAAAAAAAGAACACAAACATACATACATGATATGATCCACTTCACTCCCAGGTATTTCCCCAAGAGACAAGGAAACTTATGTTCCTACAAGGTAGGAATATTCGTATCAGCTTTATTCATAACAGCAAAAACAGGCAACAATCCAAATGTCCATCAACAGAGGAATGGATAAATTGTGGTTCATCCATACAACATTATTCAGTAATGAAAAGGAACAAACTATGGATACTTGCAACAACATATAATTATCTAAAAATAATTGAACAGAAAGAAAGAAGCTAAACCAAAAGGAAAGAGAATAGACCGTATGCCTCCACGTGTCCACAACTCTGGAAATGCAGATGAAATATGGAAGCACAAAGCAGACAGACCTGGGGTTGCTGAGTGAGGAATGGTGCAGAGGCACTGGGGCAGAGGTTACACAACGACAAAAAGAATTTTTTTTCTTTTTGAGATGGAGTTTTTCTCTATCAGCAAGGCTGGAGTGCAGTGGCATGATCTCGACTCACGGCGACCTCCGCCTCCTGGGTTCAAGTGATTTTCCTGCCTCAGTCTTCCAAATAGGTGGGATTACAGGCACCCGCCACCACGCCCAGTTACTTTTCGTATTTTTTAGTAGAGACGGGAGTTTCACCATGTTGGCCAGGCTGGTCTCGAACTCCTGACCTCAGGTGATCCACCTGTCTCGGCCTCCCAAAGTGCTGGGATTACAGGCATGAGCCACAGCACCTGGTCAAAAAGAAATTTTTGAGGGTGATGGATACATTCACTATCTTGATTGTGGTGAAGATTTCATGGGTACAGACAGATGTCAAAACTTACCAAATTGTACACTTTATGCAGAGTCTATTTTATGACGTTTTACCTCAACAAAACTGTTTTTAAAAAGAAGTTTTAATGGGAACGCATGGACACAGGGAGGGGAACATTACACACCAGGGCCTGTCGGGGGGTGGGGAGCAAGAGGAAGGAGAGCATTAGGACAAATACCTAATGCATGCAGGGCTGAAAACCTAGATGACGGGTTGATAGGTTCAGCAAACCACCATGTCACGTGTATACCAATGTAACAAACCTGCACGTTCTGCACATGTATCCCAGAACTTAAAGTAAAATAAAAATAAAAACAGAAAAAAAAGAAAAAGAAGTTCAGGGAAATGCAAATTAAGACCACAGTGGGATACCGCCTTACCTCAGTTACAATGGCCATTTTTAAAAAGTCAAAAACCAATAGATGTTGGAGGGGATGTGGTGAAAAGGGAATGCTGAGACACTGCTGGCGGGAAAGTAAATTAGTAAAGCCTTTATGGAAAGCAGTATGGAGAAAACTAAAAGTAGATCTACCATTCCCTCCAGCAATCCCGCTATTAGATATCTACCTAAAGGAAAGAGGCCAAGGCAGGGGGATCACGAGGTCAGGAGTTTGAGACCAGCCTGGCCAACACAGCGAAACCCCGTCTCTACTAAAAATAGTTTAAAAAATTAGCCAGGCGTGGTGATGGGTACCTGTAGTCCCAGCTACTTGGGAGGCTGAGGCAGGAGAATTGTTTGACCCTGGGTGGCGGAGGTTGCGTGAGCTGAGATCAAGCCACTGCACTCCAGACAGAGTGAGACTCTGTCTCAAAAAAAAAAGGTCATTATATAAAAGACACACCTGAACTCATGTGTTTATCGCAGCCCAATTCACAATGCGAAGAAATGGAATCAACCGAAGTACCCATCAGCCAATGAGTAGATAAAGAAAATGTGGTATACATGTACGCAGTGGAATACCACTCAGCCATTAAAAACAATGAAATAGTATCTTTTGCAGCCACTTGGATGAAGCTGGAGGCCATTATTCTAAGTGAAGTAACTCTGAGACAGAAAACCAAATACGGTCTGTTCTCACTCATAAGTGGGACCTAAGCTATGGGTACCTAAAGGCAGACAGAGTGACATAATGGATACTGATGACTCAGAAAAGGGGGGACTCTCCCATAGGAGGGGGTTCAAGGGATAAAAAAAATCACCTACTGGGTGCAACGTACACGACTTGGGTGACAGGTGCTCGAAAATCCCAGACTTCACCACTATACTATTCATCTATGTAACCAAAAACCAATTGTACTCCTGAGGCTATTGAAATTTTAAATAATTAATTAATTAATTTTAAAAAGAAGGAGGAGGAGGGACAGCCACATCCTGGGTGGTCCATCTGGTGAAAATCTGTATCCCACCACCTCTCCAATTCCTGGGCCCTCAGGGCCAACTCAGAGACCGTGGTGTACTTAGCCCTCCTAGAATTTTTAGTTTCTAGATGGAGTGTCCTCCACCTACTTCCCTTTTTGCTCTAAACTGTTCTCCATTGACGGAGAGAATCGAATAACTTTCAGTCTCCACTGGCAACCACCCTCTACTTTCTACTCTGATTTGAACTACTCTAGGTACTTCCCGTACGTGGACTCACACAGCACTTGTTCTTTTGTGTCCGGCTGATTTTACCCGTCGTAATGTCCTCAAGGCTCATCTGTATTACAGC
Source organism: Colobus angolensis palliatus (assembly GCF_000951035.1). Classification (NCBI taxonomy): domain Eukaryota; kingdom Metazoa; phylum Chordata; class Mammalia; order Primates; family Cercopithecidae; genus Colobus; species Colobus angolensis. The sequence goes on from NW_012123598.1 coordinate 780,752, forward strand.
AGATGTCAGAGTTTTCTTTTCAGAGCTAAGTAATATACCGCCGTGTCTACCTACCATATTTTCTTTATCCATTCATTCGCCAGTGGGCACTTGGGCTGCGTCTACTCTTTGGTTATTATTTCGATTTTGCTTGGTATGTAGCCAGAAGAGGAATGGCTGGATTGCGTGCAATTCGATGTTTGAGATTTTGAGGAACAGCCACCCTGTTTCTTCCTCAACTCGTAGCTGGGTTTTCCGGGCCCTCACTCCAGACCGTCCACCCCTTCCCTCCCCTCCACCCAGGACAGCCTTTCCAGTGTTTTCTCCTTAATCACGGGGTGATGTCATCAGGTGGCTGTCTGTCCCCTTACCCCTCATCCAGCCAGCAACCAAGTCTCCTTGCTTCTGACTTGAAATGTCTTTCTCCCCTTTTGTCTAGTCCTCTTCAGAGCTGTGCCCTGACTCCTGGTGGGAATCTCTCTCGGATATGTTCACCTCTTCTCATCCCCAGTTTGGTTCCAGCCACACGCCTGTGGCTCCTGGGTAACAGCAACAGCCGGTAGCTTCTCAAGTGCCTTCCCAAGCCTCCAGCTATGACCACAAACCCGCTGTCCTCGCGAGCACACAAGGAGGCCCATGGGCACACTGCCTGCCACATAGCAAGGCTCCAAACATTTATTATTAACATTGTTATGGATATGGATATAAAATTAACATATGTGTATGTACCTATATAATGTTAATATATATACTATTTAGTGTTAGTATCTATGTGTATATAACATATTCTTTAACAATGTAATGTATACACATGCTATTATGTGTATATAAACCTGTTATATATATACATATATATATATATATACACACACACATATATATCTGGCCTGGCACGGTGGCACATGCCTGTAATCTCAGCACTTTGGGAGGCCAAGGTGGGCAGATCACTTGAGGTCAGGAGTTCGAGACCAGCGTGGCCAATGTGGTGAAACCCCATCTCTACTAAAAATACAAAAAATTACCTAGGCGTGGTAGTAGGCACCTGTAATCCCAGCTACTTAGGAGGCTGAGACAGGAGAATTGCTTGTACCCAGGAGGCGGAGGTTGCAGTGAGCGGAGATCACACCACTGCACTCCAGCCTAGGTGACAGAGCAAGACTCTGTCTCAAATATATATATATATTTATATTTATATAGTTATATATATAACCATATAAAACATAGGGGTTTGCGTGTATGCGTGTATATAGATGGGGGGGCATTATGTATTTCTGATTTCCATTCCCTGATCACTCAAGAAGTGACACCTCACTTTCTAACTTCATGGGCCTTCTCTTTTTCTTCTAGCATTTGCCTATTAATCATTTTGCTCACACATTTTTTCTTTTTTATTATTATTTATTGGGGTACAAATGGTATTCGGTTACATGAGTAAGTTCTTTGGTGGTGATTTGTGAGATATTGGTGCACCCATCACCATATTTGCACTGCACCATATTTGTAGTCTTTTATCCCTTGCCCCTCTGCCACCCTTCCCCCCCAAGTCCCCAAAGTCCATTGTATCATTCTTACGCCTTTGCACCCTCATAGCTTAGCCCCCACATATCAGTGAGAACATACAGTGTTTGGTTTTCCATTCCTGAGTTGCCTCACTTAGAATAACAGTCTCCAATCTCATCCAGGTCATTGCAAATGCTATTAATGCATTCCTTTTTATGGCTGAGTAGTATTCCATTGTTCATATACACCACAGTTTGTTTATCCACTTGTTGATTGATCTAAGACCTGAAACCATAAAAATTCTAGAAGATAACACTGGAAAAACCTTTCTAGACACTGGCTTAGACAAGGATTTCATGACCAAAAACCCAAAAGCAAATGCAATAAAAACAAAGATAAATAGCTGGGACCTAATTAAACTAAAGAGCTTTTGCACGGCAAAAGGAACAGTCAGCAGAGTAAACAGACAACCCACAGAGTAGCAGAAAATCTTCAGTCTATACATTTGACAAAGGACTAATATCCAGAATCTACAATGAACTCAAACAAATCAGTAACAAAAAAACAAACAATCCCTTCAAAAAGTGGGCTGAGGACATGAACAATCCTCAAAAGAAGATCTACAAATGGCCAAAAAACACGAAAAAATGCTCAACATCACTAATGATGAGGGAAATGCAAATCAAAACCACAATGCAATAACCCTTTGCTCCTGCAGTAATGGCCATAATCAAAAAATTAAAAACAGTAGATGTTAGTATGGACATTGTGATCAGGGAATACCTCTACACTGCTGGTGGGAGTGTACACTAGTACAGCCACCAGGGAAAACAGGGTGGAGATTCCTTAAAGAACTCAAAGTAGAACTACCATTTAATGCAGCAATCCCACTACTGGGTTGAAAAGAAGTCATTATGCGAAAAAAATACTTTCACACACATGCGTATAGCAGCATAATTCACAACTGTAAAATCGCAGAATCACACGTCTTTTTCGTCGAAAGGTGTAAGTGCCATCCCTGTTGCATCTGAATCCACTCCAGCCTTCTCCGCCATTTCCTACTCCACTAAAACCAACTTGTAAAGGATTAACATTTAAACATCAGAAACAGAATGAGACAAAATGGCCTCACTGGAGAGTCAGAGTGAAAACTGGCCCAAGCAGGCTTTCAGGAGCGAAATGTGCCAAACAGCCGTGAAGCCGGGGATTAAAGTCTTTCTTCCATCTGGAACCTGGTGTCGGCAGCACAGTGACCACATTGTGCTCCTTCCCAGAAAAAGCACAGTGTTGCCTGGCTACCCGGCAATGTATATATGGCTTGGCAGCTTGCCTGATTTTGCAACTCAGAGGAAAATTCCAGGGTGGGATGCAAGCTGAGGTTCTAGGACGCATGGTTTAACCCCTGCTTCTCGGGGAACTTGAGCCCGGGGGTCTTCCACGGCCAGGTAACTCAGGCCAGGTGAGAAAAACAGGCTCAACAGGACCCGAGTTGGTGAGAAGCTACATAGAGCTCATAAGGTTCATAACCAAGCTTAGTACTTCTAGGACCCAGCATTCAGAGGAGTCTTCATATTCAGACATATCCTGGCTTAGACACTTTTTTTTGTGGCCTTGGGATGGCAATTTAGCTCCTCTGTGCGCAGGTTTCTTGTCAGTAAAGTAAGGGTGACCATACCAATCTTTGTGTGCGTGTCATGTGTGTGAAACAGGGTCTTGCTCTGTCGCCAAGCTGGGGTGCAGTGGCGTGATCACGGCTCACTGCAGCCTTGACCTCCTGGGCTCAAGCCATCATCCTACCTCAGCTCCCTGAATTGCTGGGACTACAGGCATGCACCACCATGCCTGGCTAATTTTTCTATTTTTCTTTTTCTTTGTTTTTGTAGAGACTGGGTCTCACTGTGTTGCCCAGGCTAGTGTTGAACTCCTGCACTCAAGCCTCTCGCCTCGGCCTCTCAAAGTGCTGGGATTCTAGGTGTGAGCCACTGCACCAAAAACCCAGGCCCCAGTCTTAGTTGGGTTGTGTTCAACATCCATATGAAAACTACCTTGACAGGGCAGGAAGGTGACAGAGAAAGTTCCCTCTTCTTCTTCCTCCTTTCCTTCTCTTGAGCAGGCTTACGAATGGCCTGTCCTCCTGGTAAATCTCAAAGCTTGAGTGACACAGTACTCTACTGATTCTGCTTAAGACTTTATCGTGGCTTTCCATTCTAGTGTTCAACGAAGAATTTACTAAGTCCACAAGACCCTGCCTCCCGGCACCCCACCGTGCACCATGTTCTTGTCTTGCCCGTCATCATTTTGTTCTTTGATCATCCCAAGATAATTCCTACTTCTAAATCATCCCCCCATCCTCATGAAGATGAAGACAAGCTCTTTTCACCCTGCGGGGCTCAGATTAAATGTCATCTCCTCAAAGAGACTTTTCCCAACTGCCTTATCTAAAATAGTAGCCAATGCCAGGAGCAGTGGCTCACGCCTGTAATCCCAGAACTCTGGGAGGCCAAGGCAGGTGGATCACCTCAGGAGTTCAAGACCAGCCTGGCCAACATGGCGAAACCCTGTCTCTACTAAAAATACAAAAATTAGCTGGGCATGGTGGTGGGTGCCTGTAATCCTAGCTACTTGGGAGGCCGAGGCAGGAGAATCACTTGAACCTGGGATGTGGAGGTTGCAGTGAGCCAAGATCGCACCACTGCACTCCAGCCTGGGCAATAGAGTGAGACTCTGTCTCAAAGGAAGAAGAAGAAGAAAAAAGAAGAGGAAGAAGAAGAAGAAGGAGGAGGAGGAGGAGGAAAGAAGGAGGAGAAGAAGAAGAGAGGAGGAGGAGAGGTGACAAATTGTCAAGTCTTTATGACAGCTGGAACTCAACTACTGGATTTGTCAATGTGGAGATTATTGGTGGCCTTTTAGTAAAATGGTATAGATGAAAGCTTGATTGGAATGAGGTTGAGAGAGAGAGAGAAATACAAAAGTAGAGATGGGGCTATAGAGTTAGTTCTAAGGGGGAGAAGAGAAATGGTGAAGGAGCCGAATGAAATGTGGGTTGGCCAAGCATGGTGGCTCATGCCTGTAATCCCAACACTTTGGAAGGCACTGAGATGGGAGGATCACTTCAGCCCAGGAGTTCAAGGTCAGCCTGAGCAACATAGGAAGTACTCATCTCTAACAAAAAATTTAAAATTAGCTGGGAGTGGCAACACACACCTGTAGTCCCAGGTGTGCTGAGACTTGGGAGGCTGAGAAGGGAAGACTGTTTGAGCCCAGGAGGTCAAGGTGTCAGTGAGTCGTGGTTGTGCCACCGCACTCCATCCTGAGCAACACAGCAAGAGCCTGTCTAAACAAACACACAAAAAAGAAACGAAAGAACTCAGACGCCCATCCAAACTATGAGGGTTCAAATCTTGGATCTGTTTATTCAGCAGCTGTTAGACAAATTACCTCTCCCTATGTGGAAAATAAAAAGGATCTCTGAAAGTATCCAGTCAAAGGGTTATTGTGAGAACACTCTGTGAAAATGTTTTGTGAGAACACTTAGGTCATGCCTGTGTCTTCCGTGAACGTTATTTATTGCTAGAATGAGACAGTATTCCATGAAATTCAAGAGGAAAGGTATCGGACAAGTAAGTGCAGGGCTTACAAAAGGGGTACATTTCTCATTTATTACAGGTTATTACTATTGTATTACAATAATCTTATCCATAACATATAAATAAATACGTAACGTAATAATTATGTAATAATCTTATATATGACAAGTAAAGAGACAATCTATAATAAATTTATTGTAGATTTCCATCCCTTGCCAGATAATCAACAACACAGTCCTCATTGCAGTTTACCTGAGTGAAGTAAGGCTTGGTAGGGATAAACTAGCAAGAGATTAGCCAACAAGTCATTGACGGACTGACAGTGAATCCAGTATTTATTGAATGTTGAAGACAGAGTTGCAATACACAACCACCCTTCAGCCAAAGCTGGTGAAAGCCTTTCTCCTATACATCCACATCAACATTCAGGAAAACAGAAGATACTATATTATCTGCAGTATATTCCTTTGACTTGACACATGGACATTGATCCGTTGACAAAGATTCTTCACTGGCCACATGTTATTTTGCTTGTTTGTTTTGTTTTGTTTTGTTTTTGAAACAGAGTCTTGCTCTGTCGCCCAGGCTGGAGTGCAATGGTGTGATCACAGCTCACTGCAACCTCCACCTCCCAGGTTGAAGCCATTCTCCTGCCTCAGCCTCCTGAGTAGCTGGGATTACAGGCACCTGCCACCATGCCCGGCTAATTTTTGTATTTTTAGTAGAGATGGGGTTTCACCATGTTGGCCAGGCTGATCTCAAACTCCTGACCTCAAGCAATCTGCCCACCTCGGCCTCCCAAAGTGCTGGGATTATAGGCGTGAGCCACCGCGCCCAGGCTTGGCCACACTTTAGACAGGCTCCTGAATCTTGTGCTAGGCCCATCTAAGACCCAGTTTCAGGGAAGAACCCTGCTAAGTGAGTGTAGCAGGAACCTTCCACTGTTGACATGTCATCCCCTTTGATATCTGACTGGATTCCTCCTGTCACCCGGGGCTGCCTTCAGCAGGAATCCTGAAAGGTCAGTTTCACCAGAATCGCCCTTATCTCTGAAGTTTCCTCTTAGTAATTTTCTAGCCACCGCTCCCGACCCTGTTCCTTGGCTCTGAATTCCCACTTTCCCTGCTGTATTCGGGAATTAACCCAACCTCTCTCACCAACCGCAAGCCCCTGTGGCTGCGGTCCCCGTACCCACTGCGGTGATCCCAAATAAAGTCCGCCCATTGTCATCGAGCCGTTTTTTTCCAAATAAAATTAAAGTCTGCCCGTGTCATTGAGCAAATGCAGGCATTTTTTCACTCCCTCCTGCTTTCAACCTTGACAAATATGCACCTCAAAGGCAGCCCAGGGCCTCTATAAGGGGAGCTGTTGGGGACAGCAGTATTTCAAAGCGATTTCAGCTTTAGGATCCAGAGGCTTTTCTTTCACCCCAGGGCAATTCACTGCGATAAGATTAGGGGGTGAGAGAGAGGTATGCTATTCATCTGTAAAGTGTTAGCAGGGTCATGGCAAAGGGGGGCCCTAGGGCACCTCTCTGGGAGATGGATTCTCTTAAACTGTGTGCCCCATCCCCCGTGGGGGTGTGCCAGCCTCCTGGGTTACAAGTATCCTAATCTGAAGGTCACAGCTCCAGCGACCTTCAGACCTCTGATTGATTTGGGAGCCTCCAGCCCTCTGGCCCACTCCAGCTCCCCTGGGAGGCTCCTGGGCTGCCACACCAGACTCAGGGACGCCAGGAGCCTCTTGTCCTTAATCCCTCTGGCTGCCGGGCTAGAGGCCCTTGCAAGGGTCAGGAAGGAGGCTTGCTCCTTTGACCTCTCCATCTTCCACCCCAGCAGAGGAGGGGTAGCCTGAGACCCCTGCCTGACACCAAGAGATGGGATTTCTATCCCAGTGGGGTTCAGGGAGTGCAGAGCTGGAAAGGGAGAAAGAATCATTGCTTCCATATCCAGCAACGGGGGAGGTGTTGGCCCCGCCCGTTAAGGTCTCCACATTCAGGAGGGGGTTGCAGATGCAGACCCCGCCTACACTCCCATCCCCTGCTGGGGCAGGTGACCTAAAAACCCCGTTTCCAGCTGCAGTGGGAAGGATTCAAGTGAGAATCAAAAACCTCCTAACTCCTCCCTGCCTCCCTCAGCCTCAGTATCCCCAGTCGCCTAGAAGGCCTCAGCTTCCTGCACACCAGAGGAGGGGGAATGGAGGGAGGGGCAGAAGGTTCCACCCCATTCACCCTGCAAATCAAAGATCAGGGAGATTCCCAGCCCCAGTACAGAGTCAGCCCTCGGAGGGACCAAGAGACAAGGTCTGCCTGTCCCGTAAGTGCCCCATCACAGAACAGTGGCAGGCAGGTCTCCTCTGGAAGCTTCGTCCCTCCTTTCTGGTGCCGACCAGAAGAATTCAGAGACCTTGCCTAGGGACAGTCAGGTGTAAGCTATAAACAATATTCTGTTAGACATCAGCAACAGAGAATCCACTCACTCAACAAGTATGCTTCATGTTTGTGCCCTGGGCACTGTGTTAAATTCTAGGAAGTCCAGGGGAGCCGGAGACATGTCTGTTTTCTCCTAGAGTGGATGGAATGGGGTGTGGGAACTGACAAACAGAATCAAGAATTTTTTGTTGTTGTTGTTCCGAGACAGAATCTCGCTCTGTCACCCAGGCTGGAGTGCAATGGCCGGATCTTGGCTCACTAGAACCTCCGCCTCCTGAGTTCAAGGGATTCTCTTGCCTCAGCCTCTTGAATAGCTGGGATTACAGGCACCTGCTACCACGAATAGCTAATTTTTAAATTTTTAGTAGAGACAGGGTTTTGCCATGTTGGCCAGGCTGGTCTTGAACGCTTGACCTCAGGTGATCCACCCACCTCAGCCTCCCAAAGTGCTGGGATGGCAGGCGTGAGCCACCATGCCAGATAAGAAAATTTTTTAAATAAATGGGGTTAGGCAATGACACGCTTTAGGATCTGACACCAAGCACAGGCAACAAAAGTGAAAATAGGCAAATGGGACTATATCAGATGTAAAATGTTCGTGCCTTAAATAACTCAACAATTGACAGAATGCAAAGACAGCCTATGGAATAAGAGAAAATATTTGCAAATGATATATCTGATATGTGGTTAATATTGAAAATATATACAGAACTACAACAACTTAACCAAAAATCAAATAACACAATTCAAAAATGGGCAAAGCGCTTGAACAGACATGTCTCCAAAGAAGATACACAAATGACGAACAAGCACATGTTCATTATTAATCATTAAAGACAAGCAATTCAAAACCACCATGAGATACCAACTCATACCTATCGGGATGGCTACTATCAAAAAAAAAAGAAAAAAAAAAGGAAAGTATAAAAGGCAATGTGGACCTGGCGCAGCAGCTCACGCCTGTAATCCCAGCACTCTGGGAGGCCGAGGCGGGCGGATCACGAGGTCAGGAGTTCGAGACCAGCCTGGCCAGCATGGTGAAACCCCATCTCTAGTAAAAATACAAAAAATTAGCCAGGCATGGTGGTGCGTGCCTGTAATCCCAGCTACTCGGGAGGCTGAGGCAGGAGAATCACTTGAACCCAGGAGGCCGAGGTTGCAGTGAGCCGAGATCGTGCCACTGCACTCCAGCCTGGGTGATACAGCAAGACTCTGTCTCGGAAAAAAAAAAAAAAAAAAAAAAAAAGGCAATGTGGAGAAATTGGAACCCTTGGGCACCATTGGTGGGAATATAAAAGTGGTACAGTCACTTTCGAAAATGGTATGGCAGTTCCTCAAAAAATTAAAAGTAGAATTACCTTATGAGCAATTCCAATTCCAGGTATTTACCCAAAAGAAAACATGGACTCAAAGAGATATGTGTACAGCCATGTTCCTAACAGCACTATTCACAATAGCCAAGAGGTTGAAGCAGACCAAATGCCCATCAACAGATAAATGGACAATGGGAATGTGGTATATGCATACAATGGAACATTATTATTCAGGATAAAAAAGGAAGTGTTGTGAGATAACAGGACTGAACCTTGAGGACATTATGCTAAGTGAGATAAGGCAGTCACAAAAAGATAAATGTTATTATCTCACTTATACAAAGTTACTTACGAATCAAATTCATAAAAACAAAAAGTAAAATGGTGGTTACCAGGGACTGGGGTAGGAAGCGATGGGGAGTTGCTTTTTCATGGTTATAGAGTTTCTGATTTGCAAGACGAAAGAGTTCTGGAGACCTGTTTCACAATAACTTGAAAATACTTAACATTACTAAATTCTACACTTAAAATAATTAGGATGGGAAATTTTATGCTATGTGGTTTTTACCACAATAAAATAATTAACGAAGATCATAAAACTGGGGGACTTGCTGTTTCCTCAGGAGTTTCTACACAGGGGGGACTTCAGAGGGTAAAGAGAAGGGAAGTTGAAGCTGATTTGTATATTGCTTTATAAATAACTTTGAGGAGACACAAGTTGTCCACGCGAAAGAATGGGGGTTAATTACGGCGATGAGGCCACCTATAGCACGACAGACATCGCTGGAGGGTGACCGAGGCTATTTCAGCTCAGGTTCTCAGAAAAGACCCCTTCAAGGAAGTGACATTTAAGTTGAAGGAAGCCTAAATGATCAGTCAAGCAAAGATCTGAGGGAAGAACATACCAAGAAGTGAGAAGACAATGGAGAGAAAAATGTTGGAGAGGGAGAAAGAAACCGTGTGTGGCTGAATAAGCCAGTGGAGAGGTGGGAGGAGGTGACTCTGAGCTAGCGTAAGGTTTTCATAAAGGTAAAAGGTCTACAGGAATACAGGAATGCTGCAATTCATAATAACAGCTATGACTATTATTTCTTTTCTTTCTTTCTTTCTTTCTTTTTTTTTAGAGTCTCGCTTTGTTGCCCAGGCTGGAGTGCGGTGTCATGATCTTAGCTCACTGCAACATCTGCCTCCCAGGTTCAAGCAATTCTCCCACCTCAGCCTCCGGAGTAGCTGGGACTACAGACATGTGCCACCATGCCCAGCTGACTTTTGTATTTTTAGTAGAGACAGGGTTTCACCGTGTTGGCCAGGCTGGTTTTGAACTCCTGACATTGTGAACTGCCCGCCCTGGCCTCCCAAAGTGCTGAAATTACAGCATGAGCCACCGTGCCTGGCTGACTATTATTTCTATCATTATTATTGTCTTGTTGATTTCCAGGGAGACAGACAGAAATTAGGGTGGCCATTACAGGTTGAGCATATCTAATGGGAAAATCTGAAATCAGAAATACTCCAAAATCTGAAACTTCTTGAGTGCCAGCATGATGCCACAAGTGGAAAATTGCAAAGGGTTGCAGTCAAAAAAACAGTCAAAACTTTGTTTTCATGCATAAAATTAATAAAATTATTGCATAAAATTACCTCCAGTCTATGTGTATAAGATGCCTATGAAACATAAATAAGGCCGAGCACGGTGACTCATACCTGTAATCCCAGCACTTTGGGAGTCCGAGGCGGGCAGATTACCTGAGATCAGGAGTTTGAAATCAGTCTGGCCAACATGACGAAACCCATCTCTACTAAAAATTAAAAAAAAAATTAGCCGGGCATGGTGGTGGGCGCCTGTAATCCCAGCTACTCGGGAGGCTGAGGCAGGAGAATCGCTTGAACCTGGGAGGTGGAGGTTCCAGTGAGCTGAGATCGCGCCATTGCACTCCAGCCTGGGAGACAGAGCAAAATGACTCTGTCTCAAAAATAAATAAACAAATACATTTCATGTAGAGATTCAGGTTGTATCTCCAAGACATATCTCATTATATAAATGCAAATGTTCCAAAATCTGAAAAAATCTGAAATCTGAAACACTTCTGGTCTCAAGCATTTTGGATAAGGGATAGTCAGCCTGTATCCCCTGAGCCTCCAAATGCCGGGTTCCACCACTCACCAGCTACAGGCCTGGCCCCTGCCTTGGTGAAGTTTATTGTCTAACACGGAAGACAAACACCACATCAGAGAGGACAGGATGTTTGAGCAGCACGGAAGGGGCGACCATTCCATGGTGGGCTGGTAAATGTTTAACAACTAGCTCTCCGGGGAACAAAACCGTGTTCTGTAGAGTCTGCCCATTTCCATGGTGCCAATATTCCCGCTGTGGCTGACTTCAAGCTAACAACGTGATATCACCGAACATGCAGGTGGGAGGAGACGAACAAAATTGGATCTCATGAGGCTGGGGAAGCCACGACTGGGGCTACATCTATTCTGAAGGGGATGGGAGGGAGGCGTCAGAGGCCTCCTGGGAGGAAGTGTCCTGAAAAGTGCAGGCAGAACAGGAAGGAATGGCAAGGGGCAAGTGTTTCAAGCCAAGAGGTCCACAGCTTGAAGTCTGGCTACTCAGAGCGCAGCCTCCAAGAAGTGCAGAAAAACAAGAGCATGACAGCAGAGACACAGCCCGTTTTGTTTTTTAACTGTGGAACAATATGGGTAACATAAAATTTACCATCTGAAACTTTTTTGTCATTGTTGAGACAGATCCTCGCTTTTGTTGCCGGGCTGGAGTGCAATGGCTTGATCTCAGCTCACTACAACCTCTGCCTCCCGGGTTCAAGCGATCCTCCTGTCTCAGCCTCCTGAGTAGCTGAGATTACAGGCATTTGCCACCAGGCTCAGAGGAAGTGACAAGAACTGGTCTGGAGAAGGAGCTATTTTGAGGCATGAGAGACAGGATTCTCTGGGTAGTGGGACGTGGAGAGCATTGAGTGCATCCCTGAGTCTTCCCACGCACTTCCTTTCCCCAAGACATGCAGGTGGGACTTTGGATCTCCAGAGAGTTTTGAGGTGAGTGACCAGCCAAGGTTATAATCTGAGAACAAGAAATCAAATCCTTACAAAGCAGAAGACCGGCTCAAGTAGGACAGGCCTGGAAGCAGCATGAGGCCACCTCTACTCTCCTCTGGGGAAGCAGGGCCCCAGGAGGCGAGCTGGGGAGGTGGCTGCAAGAACCAGTCTCTCCTGGAGGTGCGAGCTGGGAGTGCCCCTCCATTCCCCAGTTGCCAGGGGGGCCGAGGGCACCTGCTACCAGCCTGCCTGGATTTGAACAACCTGGGACCCCCACCATGCCTCTGCTGGGGCAGAGAGTTTGTTCTCAGCTTGTGGATGCACAGGTGGTTCTCCATGTTCTAACTAGGAGAACAGGACGCTAGGGAGACATGACCCCAAGTCCCTGGAGCTAACAGCATCCCAAGGCGAAGGCCAGAGCACGATTTACCCATCGGTTCAATATTCTCCACTGTCTTTGCTCAAGAACATTAAATCTTACCAGTAGCTACTACCCTAGGCGGGAGGGTCAGGCAAGCGGTGAGTGGGAAACCCAGAACACGGAGGAGTCACATGGGACAGATTCAGGTCCTACAGAGAACACACGGCATGTGCCCAAAAGCCAGGTGTAAGGACTTCAACTCTCACACTGGAGGAAAGAAACATCTTCCCGGGAAAGCATGGAGAGCCTACCAACGCAGGAGTCATCTGTAACCATAGAGGTGGCGTATTTACTTTGCCAAAGCACAATGATACTAGTGTTCCATTATGCACTGAATTGTGGCACACCTCCCACCCCCACCTTCATATATTGAAAGTTCTAACCCCCAGTTTTTCAGAATGTGGCTGTATTTGGAGACAGGGTTATTATTATTATTATTATTATATTATTATTATTATTTTGGTATGTAGTTTTGCTCGTCACTCAGGCTGGAGTGCAGTGGCATGATCTCAGCTCACTGCAGCCTCCACCTCCTGGGTTCAAGTGATTCTCCTGCCTCAGCCTCCTGAGTAACTGGGATTACAGGCGCCAACACCACACCCGGCTAATTTTAGTATTTTTAGTAGAGACGGGATTCTACCATGTTGGCCAGGCTGGTCTCAAACTCCTGGCCTCAGGTGATCTGCCCGTCTTGGCCTCCCAAAGTGCTGGGATTACAGGCATGAGCCACTGCGCCTGGCCGATGATAGGGTCTTTAAAGAGGGAAATAAAATGTGGTCATTAGGGTGAATCTTAATCCATATGCTGCTATCCTTTTAAGAAGAGGAGACCAGGACACAGACACATACAGAGGGACAACCCTGTAAGGACATGGAGGAAAGGCAGCCGGGTATCAGTCAAAGAGAGGCCTCAGCAGGAAGCAACTCCAGCAACACCTGGATCTTGGACTTTTTCCCTCTAGAACCATTAGAAAATACATTTCTGTTCTTTAAGCTACTCAGTCTGTGGTCCTTTGTCACGGCAGCCTGAGCTAACACAATTCAATATCTGAAATAAAAGAACAATGCTGAATTGGTTTCTTACCATAATAAAGGAGAGACAGCGATGCTAACCAGGCAGTCTCTCTGTGCAGAACAGTCTGGTTTGATGGAGGGTGTTGGGGCAATGTGAAGTTCAGAGGTTGTGGGGCTTCCATAGACATCAAAGGGTTGACATCATCTGCAGGACGGTGATCTCTTGAGTGGGACCCTTGTGGACTGGCTGGCACTCACAGACACATGTATCAGAGGGAGTCCCTCCAACCAAATGATTGTTTGGCTTGCAAAGGCACGTTCACCGAGGCGGCCTGCCATGGGTCAGTTGTACAGCCTTAAAACTGATTCTGATGGCTCCCTGTTTCCCTGGCTGCTGACTAATCTATCTTCTCCCAAGCTTGGGAGAACTTGCTTATTCTCAACGTTTTTGGCAACTGGGGCCCCACGAGACTGTGAGCTCTGGGAAACGTGAAGGAGATATAAATTGTTCGTCTAGGTGCATTCCCGGACAGGGCGTGTGACTGGCCTAATGTGGGCACTCGATACATATTGGGAATTAGTATTATTCCTCGCTCGGTGCACATCTGGGGAGTGGTCATCTGGGCTCCCTGAATAAGAATGGCGGGATCGAAGGGTGTGCACGCTTTCAGCTTTAGTACCTGCAAGCAGAAGGAGAGCTGGAAGAAGGTGGGGCCAGGACAATCAGGATAGAGGGTCTACGAAGGGACAAGCAGCAGCGTTTTTGCACCACACCAAGCGTGGTGGCTCACGCCTGTAATCCCAGTACTTTGGGAGGCTGAGGCGGGCGGATCACAAGGTCAGGAGTTTGAGACCAGCCTGGCTAACATAGTGAAACCCCATCTCTACTAAAAATATAAAAATTAGCCGGGCATGGTGGCAGGCACCTGTAGTCCCAGCTACTTGGGAGGCTGAGGCAGGAGAATCACTTGAATTAGGGAGGTGGAGCTTGCAGTGAGCTGAGATTGGGCCATTGCACTCCAGCCTGGGTGAAAGAGTGAGACTCCGTCGCAAAATAAAATAATATAAAATAAAGAAATAAAAACGAAAAAAGAAAAAGGAGATAAAATTGGCAGCCACAGGAAACTGATTGGCTGAACTTGGGGCAGACAGGAGCACTTAAGAACTACAGCTTTATCTCTGCCTGGGGCGACTGACAGGGAACAGGTTTGTTCAGTAAGCAAAGAATTTCAGGCAAAGCCAATGGCCTCCACCCTCTAAGAAGAAAAAAGGCAATTCTGGAGAGGGAAGAAAGGCTGACCAAGCAGGTCAGGGTCACGAGCATCTCAGAGGCCTTCTCCCCTTGCCGCCCACCCTGAGAACTGTGAGGTCTCTAGACAGGCAGAGGAGAAAGCGGGGGACGAGCAGATGCAGCCTCCCCTGGCAGCATCCTGACTCACCTTCTGCGGCCCCCCCTCCTTGCCCCTACTCAGAGTGGAGACAGAGGAGGTCTGTGGCTTGCCTGCCTTGACAGTTTCTGCAGCTTCCTGCTGGGGTCTGGTTCTTCCCAGGCAGCCCAAGGTACTCATGGCCAGTATGTTTTTTGGAAAGGTGACCTTTGATGAACATATGGGAAAGGGGCAGTGAGGAAGCAGATACAAGGAAATGGTCATTCCTAAAGAGGGAAGAGATGACAGAAGCTTGGTAGCTAAGGAGGGTGGCATGGGGAAGGAGGCAGTGGGAGACAGGTGTGGACAAACCAAGGTTTCTGTTGGAGATGCAAGTGATGGATTTGAGGGGGCAGAAGGACCCAAGATGTCCCCAGTCTTCTGACCTGGTGAGTGGGTGGGTACTGGCATCCTGAGCACACCTGATTAACACTGAAAAAGAAACAATTCAGAGTTTGGAGTCAAAGGACTGAGACCAACTGGAACCAGACCAAAGTGGAAATGTCCAGTGAAAGCAGGATTCATGTGTGACCAGAGGCTGGAAGAGAGACCTGGACTGGAGGAACAGGAGACATTGAGAAAAAGATGGCGGATCTGGCACAGGGTCCAATCCGAGGTGTTGGAATCACTAGGAGTAACGTGGCACGAGGATTTCTTCTGCTTTTGTTTTAAAATAGGGACTTAACCTTCTGCAACTGTGGGAGGTGGCTCAGCAGTCGAGCTTAGCCCTGGAGCCTGTGTTTGGCACTGGTGCTGCCGTTGAGAAAGGAAAGTGAAGAAGAACAAGTGCAAATGGATCTGGGAGGTCTTGCCAGCACCCATGGAGATGAATTGGAACCTCCATCAGTCTCTCATGGCCTGTGAGGATGCAGCATTTTGCAGGAGACCCTGGAGCCCTTCAGTGTGAGCTAAAAACATGCAAACAGCCCAGGAGAAGCTAGTGGTGTAACCACCCAAAAGTTTCTTCCCATCTGCTGCACAAATAAAGATCATGGTATTGCAGTAAAGAAACAATTTAATTGACGTGAGGCCAGCTGCGCCATACAAAAGATGGAGTTATTATTCAAATCAGTCTCATCAAAGGTTTGTAGGTTGGGGGTTTTTCAAAAGTAGTTTGGGATAAGGGACAGGGGTGGTTATGCAATGGGTGGTTGCTGCTGCTTAGTTGGGTCAGAGATGAAATCACAGGGAGTTGAAACCATCCTCTTACATTGAGTTGGTTCTGGGTAGGGCCACAGGAGCCATTGTGGATGGGTCTAGGTGGAGCCAGGGGTGTCAGACATGCAAAAAACTTGAAAAGATATGTCAAAAGGCCAGTCCACAATAGCGATGTTACCTGCAGGACCTCCAGAATAACGGCTGGCAATCTTTAAGTCTACACCTTAGCAGAATTCAGTCTTCTCCCCTCCCCTACTCTGGTGGTCTCTCATTAGCTTTACAAAGGTGGTCGAGTTTTGGGGAAGGGCTGTTATTACTTAAACTATAACCTAAATGCCTCTCAAAGTTAGCTCAGCCTAAGCCCAGTGATAATTAAGGTAACTTGAAAGCTAAAGGCAAGAGGAGGGTTGGCTAGATCAGATCTCCTCCACTGCCAACATTTTCTCACTGATATAATTTTTGCAAAGGTGGTTTCAGTGGGAGCCGGGAATGCCCCCATGGGCCACAAGCTGAGCCGGCAGCTAGCAGGGACATGCATGAGTTGCACAGTACCTGGTCCAACTGTAACCTCTAAACACATACACACACACACACACACGGCACCTGGTCCAACTGTAACCTCTA